>NC_052152.1:45352932-45709531 GCF_902713615.1 Scyliorhinus canicula | reverse complement strand
ATTAATTTCTCCTGAACATAGTAGGCCTGTTATGTAACATTAGATTTTTTTAAATGGTTAATTTTCAAGAGCTAATCACAAAATCTATATGTGCAAGTGTCTATTTTTCTGATTCAGTTTCACTTCCATCAGGTGTCCGTGGTTTGTTTTGGCAGTTTACAGTATGAACACACGTTTGCATGTATACCATACACATCTTTATCTCTGAATTTAAGCATTGTTTTTCTGTCAACAATATTTCTGTTGACATCTCATTCAAGCTGTTACAATTATAATGCCCATTTTTCTTTTGCAGGTACATACATTTCAATTGGCAAGAGTTTCAAACCCTTTCCCATGTAGTTTCAATACTGACCTAGCCAGCAGTCCATTTTCCAGCCTCCGTAAGCTTGAACTCATTCAAAACTATGCTACTTCTATTCTAACCAAACAAACCAAATTTTTCCCATGGAGGTGGGACACCGGTTTGTTTTCAGGTCACAAATCAGCCTCCAATGACAAATAGATTAAAGTTTAAAATGCTGCAGCACTAACCCCTTAATTGGTATGACCTGTTCATCGAAGCCTACTCGTGACAATAAGCGATTTTCATTTCATTTTCATTTAGAGCCACTGGGGGCAGGAATGGAAGTTGATCAGATTAAGTGGATGACTCAATTAGGCACACCATGGCAGCCATCACTGAGGCTGCTGATTGTCCATGGGAAGAAATTTGTTGATTGTCCCAAAGCCTTTCAGGGCACCAGAGGGATATTATTGGGGAGCTGGAGGCCTAGGACCTGGGGCAGAGCCATTTGCTTCAACAATGGCAACCTTGATCAAGCATTAGAGATTGTGTGAGAAAGGAGGGAAGTCCTCTTCCCTGAGGATGGCTAAGGAGGCCATCTCATTGCGAAGCAGGGGCACCTCTCTGGTCAGCATCATCTCCTCTTCTTCTGCCCCTCTTCTTCCTCCTCCCTTCAAGTCTCTAGTTCCTTCTCCATGGATGAGCTGTCTTCTTCCAAGAGAAAAGGTGGGTTAGATGTGGGTTAGAGGGAGAGATAACCTGGAGGTGGGGGAGGGACGTTGCCTTCATTGGGCCCAGGGGGCCAGGAAAGGAGGATTGACCCCACCCCCGAGCAACTTGCAACTTCGTGCAATATCAAGTTCATATCAAGTTCCTCTATCTGCTCTTTCAAAATTAATCTTTTCAAGCCGAGGCTTTTCCCCCTTCTCAGCAAATCGGACCTACCTCCTCCACTCTGAGCAGCATTTCTGCCCAACACCCCTCCAAAAGATTGTTTCCACTTCTCCTTCATCTTCCTCCTCTCTTCACCCTCTGTCTCTTCATTCCCCTCTTAAATTCTGTCACTTTCATCGGTCAAGTTGTTTTGCAAATATTAGCAGTGCTACAGAGCTTTGATTAAATAAATATGTTATACATTAAGAAAGCGAAATACCTTATGATTCACTGATGTTTAATCTAGATCATTAAAGAATTGGGGATAATACTGTAACTTTACAGATTTTGTATGCATAAATTTCAGGCCATACGGGAAGCAAAATTCAAAGGAGAAAAGCCAGAAAAGCCACTCCGCTTTCTGTTCAAGATTTTAAAACCTGTTCGTCGTCCTCCAACACCCACAGTTGTGCCACCACCTGCGGTAAGAGAAAAAAATCAAAATACTATCCTTTATTTTCCTATACTATTATCTTCAAAATGAAGAATTAAGAAAAATAAAATGTACTTGCGCTGGTCGACATAAAGCTTAACCAGAAGGGCAAATCGTGATGGCAACAGAAAGGTTGACCAATTAGGTTCCCAAATGAAAGAAAGATGCAACTTTTCCAGCTTTACCATATATCGCTTACATTGGTCGAGTGACCTGGTGATTTTACTCAATTTGGCAGCTCAGTGGATTTAAGTAATTTCAATTGATTGGACACTGGCAAGAGTGACCCTCTGCATTTTGCAAAATACACCAGTGTGCTGACAATTGTCCACCTCTGTCATGGCATGGAAAACGAGATAAAAATTATGCTGATAGTATCCTGGGTTAGATGATAAAGGTCTCCTTAAACTGTAGGAAACTGAGGCAGTCACCTGGATAATTTGTAAGTGTGCATGCCAGAGTTGCATTACAAGTTATATAAATGACAGTGTAATGTACAGCCTGGAACAGACTTCGTGCAATATGTTCATATCAAATTCCTCTAATGCTCTTTCAAAACAAATTGTTTAGCCATCTGTTACTGAACAGATAAATGTGCTAAGTTTTTATTTGACGCTATTGTACAATGTAATTTCTAAGCTGGTTGTAACTCCCCTATCTTTCCTTCTCCACTAATATTCTTCGAAGAACTGCACCTTTCATTCATTAAATTTGAATTTACCAGGATTGTATTATTGAAATAACGTGAGAAACTATTCAAAGACATTTAAGAAGCACTGTTAATTGAGCCCTGAATCTCTATTAGGGGCTGGTTTAGCACAGTGGGCTAAACAACTGGCTTGTAATGCAGACGAAGGCCAGCAGCGTGGGTTCAATTCCGGCCTCCCCGAACAGGTGCCAGAATGTGGGGACTAGGGGCTTTTCACAGTAACTTCATTGAAGCCTACTTGTGACAATAAGTTATTATTATTATTATTATTAATATTTAAAAAAATGCTGGACAGGTGTGGCACTTTGAAGGTGTTGCACTCGAAGGTGGAGCTGTGTACATAGTTACATGGCATAATGTTGCATGACAGGGCCACCTTAAGGAAAAGAGTAGTAATTCACCTTTGCATCCATGCAGCAAATTTTGAAAGGTTATTGAAGAAACCTGAGGAACCATTTTTTTTTTTTTTTAATAAACAATTTTATTGAGGTAGTTTTTGGCTTTATAAACAGTTACAGACATCATCAGAAAGGAAGCAAAAAAGGCAAAAATGTGCAAACATCCACGTTCTTTCAATACTTCCACCGTAACATATTGCACAAGCCCGCTCCCCTCCCACCGGTACTACCCGCCATATTTTCCCTCCTACTCTACTCTAACCCCCCCCTGCTGACGCTCACTCTCCCGCAAAGAAGTCAATAAATGGTTGCCACCTCCGGGTGAACCCCTGCACAGAACCCCTCAAGGCGAACTTGATTTTTTCCATCCCCAGGAAACTCGACATGTCCGCAAGCCACCACTCCGTCTTCGGGGGCTTTGAGTCCCTCCACGCCAATAATATTCGTCGCCGGGCTATCAGGGAAGCAAAGGCCAGCACATCGGCCTCTTTCTCCCCCTGGACGCCCGGGTCTTCCGAAACACCAAAAATTGCCACCCCTGGGCTCATCACCACCCTTGTTTTTAGCACCTGGGACATGACCCCCGCAAATCCCTCCCAGTACCCCCTCAGCTCAGGGCATGCCCAAAACATGTGAACATGGTTCGCTGGTCCTCCCGCGCACCTAGCGCATTTGTCCTCTATCCCGAAAAATTTGCTCATCCGAGCCACCGTCATATGGGCCCGGTGAACGACCTTAAATTGGATCAGCCCGAGCCTAGCACATGTCGCGGTCGAGTTTACCCTACTCAGGGCCTCTGCCCACAGCCCATCCTCCATTTCCCCGCCTAGCTCCTCCTCCCATTTAAGTTTCAGTTCCTCTGTCTGGGACCCTTCCTCCCTCATGAGCACCTTATAAATACCCGAGACTCTACCCTCCCCTTCATCCCTCCCAGAGACTATTCTGTCTAGGATCCCCATTGGCGGGAGGCGCGGGAAAGATGGGACCTGTCTACGAACAAAGTCCCGCAACTGTAGGTATCTAAAATCATTTCCCCTTACCACCCCAAATTTCTCCTCCAAGCTCCTCAAACTCGCGAAGCTCCCTTCCAGGAACATATCACCCACCCTTCCCGCCCCTGCTCGCCGCCATACTCTGAACCCCCCATCCATACTGCCGGGGGCAAACCGATGGTTGTCGCAGATTGGCGCCCAGACAGACGCCCCCATCTCCCCCACATGCCTCCTCCACTGGCCCCATATCCGCAGGGTCGCCACCACTACCGGGCTGGTGGTGTACTTGGCCGGCGGCAGCGGTAGAGGAGCCGTGACCAGGGCTTCCAAACTGGAGCCCCTGCACGAAGCCGCCTCCACCCGCTCCCAAATAGACCCCGTACCCACCATCCACTTCCTTATCATAGCGATGTTGGCCGCCCAGTAATAATTGACCAGACTCGGCAAAGCCAGCCCTCCCTCGCTGCGGTTCCTCTCCAACATCGCCTTCTTTACCCGCGGAGACTTTCCCGCCAAGACAAAGCTCATGATCAGCCCGTTAACTCTTTTGAAGAAGGACTGTGGGATAAAGATCGGGAGGCACTGAAAAATAAACAAAAATCGAGGGAGGATTATCATCTTTACAGTCTGCACCCTCCCTGCCAGCGACAGCGGGAGTGCATCCCATCTCCGAAACTCTCCCTTCATTTGCTCCACCACCCTGGCCAAATTTAACTTATGCAGCCTGCCCCAGTCTCGTGCCACCTGGATTCCCAAATACCGGAAATTTTCCTCAACCAGCCTAAACGGTAGCCCTCTCAATCTGTTCTCCTGGCCCCTTGCCTGGACCACAAACATTTCACTCTTGACCGTATTTAATTTGTATCCTGAGAACTGGCCGAACTCCCTCAGCATTCCCAGTATAGTTCCCATCCCGGCCACTGGGTCCGACACGTACAGGAGCAGGTCGTCTGCATAAAGAGAAACCCTGTGTTCAACCCCGCCCCTCACCATCCCCTTCCAACCCTCTGCGGCTCTCAGCGCCATCGCCAGCGGCTCTATGGCCAGCGCAAACAGCAGCGGGGAGAGCGGGCAGCCCTGCCTAGTCCCTCGGTACAACCTAAAGTACTCCGACACTTCTCTGTTAGTCCTGACGCTGGCCCTCGGGGCCTGATATAATAATTTGATCCAATCCACCAATCCCTCCCCGAACCCAAACCGTCCGAGCACCTCCCATAGATAGTCCCACTCTACCCGGTCAAAGGCCTTCTCGGCGTCCATTGCCACCACTACCTCCACCTCTCTACCCGCCGGGGGCATCATTATCACGTTGAGCAATCTCCTCAGATTGGCCGCCAGCTGCCGACCTTTAACGAACCCAGTTTGATCCTCCCCAATCACCTCCGGTACACAGTCCTCCATTCTCCCCGCCAGTACCTTTGCCAGGAGCTTGGCGTCTACATTAATCAGGGAGATTGGCCTGTAGGACCCGCACACCTCCGGGTCTTTACCCCGCTTCAATATCAGAGATATGGTGGCTCTGAGGAACCATTTTTAAAAAACAAAATGCATACCCTTGGAAATCAATTTAAAAGTTAAAAACCAATGGGCATGACAGTTTGAGCCTTGGCCAAATGCGCAGTTGAGAGAGGTGGACATATGAACCCCACTAAGCAAAATAAGAACTAAAAAAAGGTTTTGGAAAGATAAACTGAAGTTGTAGGGAAGATGAAATAACGTCTTGTGAGCAAGAAACTGTAACATCTGATGAGTAAGGTGAAGCCCCTGAGCATGTTCAGAAGAGGTGAAAGGAAGAAGTCGATTAATGTTCACAATAAATTAACAGCAGCATTGAGAGGATTCTAAATTTAATACTAAAGCATAAACAAATTCGACCCACTCTCTCTCTCGCTGTCTTATTCCCACCTCTAACCCGTTCACACACTCCTCTTCTTTCCCCACCTTTTCTCCAGTCAATTCTCTCTCAATCCTCCCCTTGTCAAAAGGTTGTTGATTTAAGTCCCACTCCAGGACTTGAGCATAAACATTTAGGCTAACATTCTCCAATGCTAAACTGAGTGAGTGCTTCAAAGGAGAGTAGGGGACTTGTATTTGTATCCTGTCCAATATTTATCCATAAGGCCATGAGAAATAGGAACTGCAGTAGACTGTTTGCCCCCCCCCCCCGTCTGCTCCACTATTCAATAGGATCATGGTTGATCCAACATTTCTCACATCCACTTTCCTGCTCTTTCCACATAACCCTGATCAAGAATCTATGCAACTCAACCTTAAATATGCACAAGGACTCTGTCCCCACAGCTTTCTGTGACATGGTGTTCCAAAGGTTCACAACCCTCTGAGAGAAGAAATTCCATTTAATCTCAGTCTTAAATGGGCACCCCTTTTATTCTGAGACGAGACCCTCTGGTCCTAGACTCTCCCATGAGGGGAAACATCCTTTCAGCATTTATACTTGTCAAACTCCTTAGAATATGTTTCAATTAAATCACCTTTCATTCTTCTAAATTCCAATGACTAGAGTCTCAACCTGTTCAATCTCTGCCAAACTGTGCCGGGGATAGTGCCGGGTGGCATGACCCTCTCACCCCAAGGGCTATACTTACTCTGCACCCCCTGGGGGTTGCCCTTGACTGATTCACATTTTTCAGAACCTGTTGTATGAATATTCAGTCAGGGGGGTGGTGCAGTCCTGGAGGGCAGGTTCGCTAATGATATTATAATGTATTAAAATCTGCGGCGGAATTCTCATCATACTGCTGGTGAGGAGTCTGGAAAAAGGAAATGATGATCTTGTTGGAGGAAATTGCACTTTCCGATTCTCAACAAACTTTCTGCCCATATTGCCGTTCTCACTGACTGCGAACGTGGGTTCAGAATCTCTCCCATTGTCCGTAATACATTTTGGGAGGTCCTGAAGTTGTGAAAGGTACTATATAATTGCAAGTTTTCTCCCCACCTATTCTCTTTGCCCTTCTTGCTCTTCTATATCCTTGTTTTTGCCTCTTTTCTTCATCACCACCTCTCTCTTTACTCTCCTTCTCATACCACTCTTCCTCTCCTCATCCCTTACCTTCCACCCCATTCTTCATCCCTCCAGATCTCCTTTAACTCAAGTGGGGTGGAATACAAATGTGAAGAAGCAGCCTTTCAATTATACATGAGACAATATCTGAAGTACAGCGTTTAGTTTTGAGTACCAAATCTCAGGAAAGATATATTGGTCTTGGGGAGGGTACAGCATAAATTCAACAGAATTATACTAAGGTTAAAGAGTTGAATTATGTGGTTAGATTGATTAAACTTCATAGCTTATAAATAAATAAAGGAGCATCTGGTTTTTGGGCCCTAATGCATGGCCTTGGGCCTCGTTGTTCTATTGCCTACGTTAGTTCCACCCATATTGGGTAGTGACAAACTACTCATGTCTGCAGCAGAAGTTAGGACCTATTTGTCAATGTAAAGGACGTCTGCTTGAGGTGCTCTCTCCAACAATGATTTGCCCAAGAGAGGATCAAGTAAAGAAAAATCAGGCCACTTTTAGTGTCATAGCAGTCCTCAATCTAGCTGGGCTTTCATAGACTGGGTCAGTGACCTGCAATCCAGGGAGACCGGGAGGACCTAGAGTTTAGGAAAATCAAGAGTGGGGTGGGTGGCGAATTAGGATTCAGGGCCTTGGCAAAGATGAAGGGTGCTCGGGGTCAAAAAATCAGGGTTCGGGCTAAGAAAGGGAAGATTGGGAATGATTAGGAGCATTCCTGACTCTGAAAATTGAAAAATTATTTATCTTCTTGATCAGCAGGTATCAGTAGTGCTAGATTTCGTAAGTACAACCCACAATCGCACTGGCTGCCTCAGAGCAAGCCAATTTTGGAGTGTCGACCTCAAGCATGTGTCAGCGCTTTACATTTGCAAATAAATGCCGAACAGTTGCTGCTGGCACAGGTAAAGGCAACCTGTTACTTGCCAATAGGTGGTCAGTGTACTTTAAAGAAACCTCAAAGTTGTGAGTGAAGTGAAGGGTTATTTGTTGGTGAGGCAATTCGATCGGGGGGGAGAACGTGATTCTGGCGAGCTGGGTTTTTAATGAGCGTTCATGATATGGAAATGCACGTAAATGTGGATCCCTCATGGATTAGTTGGAAATGTGACCTGTCATCAGCTCACCATAACAATTGGAAGTGGAAGATTCCAATTTATTTCCATGCCCGCAGCAACCTGACTTTTGCCATCACGCAAAGGTTTGAGCCCCTACCCACCACAAGACCTGCCAGGAAAATTCCACCCAATGATACTTAGTCTGATATGAAATACTGTCAGATAGTGGCCACCCTGACAAGGCCCTATTTCCGGCATACAACAAAATAAAGGACAAATGTTAATGCAGGATTCTAGATACACCTTCCATCAGAGCTTGCATTACAAAATACTAACTGTAAATGGTAGTTGTGTGATTTTGTGTATGCCTGATTTTGAGTGAGTGAGAAGAAAAGCCAGAAGTAAGGACTTGTTCCTATTTTTTCACCTTCCAATGCTTCCACTACATGATTATATGAAAAGATGAGTTTCCCCCCTCATGTAATGTAAAGACGGTATGTGTGGAATCTTGTGCAATTCAGGTGTGGTTCCTTGTAGCCTGTGCGATCTTCTCCAAGAAATAAATGCGCGGCGGCATGTGGCGCAGTGGATATCACTGGGATTGCGGCGCTGAGGACCTGGGTTTGAATCCCAGTCCTGGGTCACTGTCGGTGTGGAGTTTGCACATTCTCCCCATGTCTGCGTGGGTTTCACCCCCACAACCCAAAGATGTGCAGGTTAGGTGGATTGGCCACGCTAAATTGCCCCTTAATTGGAAAAAAAATAATTGGGTACTCTAAGTTTAAAAAAAATTTTTTTTTAAAGAAATAAAAGCAATTCTCAGAAATTTTAATGTGGAGATGCCGGCGTTGGACTGGGGTGAGCACAGTAAGAAGTCTTACAACACCAGGTTAAAGTCCAACAGGTTTGTTTCAAACACGAGCTTTCGGAGCACGGCTCCTTCTTCAGGTGAATGGAAAGGCTTGTTCCAGAAATTCCAGAAAGGCTTCTGGAACAAGCCTTTCCATTCACCTGAAGAAGGAGCCGTGCTCCGAAAGCTCGTGTTTGAAACAAACCTGTTGGACTTTAACCTGGTGTTGTAAGACTTCTTACAGAAATTTTAAGTCAAAGGAGAACATGCACAATGAATGGCAGGTGAAAAATTTGCAGTTCATCCAGATCAGTGGGTGATTCTACATTATGCTTCATGCCGCTAAGTTGCCAGGAGGGGAAAGATGAACCTTGCTGTGATGCCTTGCAATGTCATAGTGTGACTGACATAACTGTTAGAGACAATCAAATTTGCAAGAAATTTTAAACATACGAAAATTACAACTTGGATCCCACTCAGAACATGGTAGGTTTTTTTGATTACTCTGTGATAGGATGCATCTGTCAAAGTGGCTATTCAAATGATAAGTCTCATCTTTTCAGCAACACTGGATGCCATGAATGTGATGGCATAATGATGGAAAAGATGTTGCATGCCATCAACTAAACATTCACATCCGTTAGAATTTGGCGAATGCAAGTGCATCTCGAGGGTCACATTGGAGGTGGAGGGAGGCAGAATATTTCTCTTTGCCACCTCAAAGAACAAGTGGGAAGAGGAGGGAAAGGAAATAATTGAAAATTATATAGTACAGAAATTAATATTCCTAAAATAGAACAAATTATTCACCTCAACCACTGAATAAAAGCTGAATGATATTGGCCAGTGATTTTTTTATTGGATTTTTTGTTGCAATAAACAGTTTACTATTTCAAGGCAACAACTAAAAACATTGACTGCCTTAAGTTCCTCTGTGTATATTTTGTTTCCACTGCTTTTTTCAGTACTCAATGTAGTTTTACAAGTCTGCAGAATTTTGTCAAATATTTAATATGTTTTAATTAGTAAAACTTTATATAATTCCACTTAGCATCACATTTTAAACATTAGGACTATACCTCAAACTTTCTTCTTAAACCGAATGGGCTTGTGAAGAGAAAGATTTGATATGATGGACAATACCTTCACGAAGACAAACAATATCTGTTCCAATTTCTCTATTTAAGGGAGAAGAGGAAACCTACCTGGCTATCATTTACCTGCAGAAGTTAATAAGAGGAAGGACAGTTCAGAATATGGTATGTTTTTTTGGATTCTTTATACATTATGAAATGTTGATATCCATCCGGGCACACAGGGAGAGGAGCGAGAGGAGTGAGTGGGATAGACTGGTGGGGAAGATGCTGGAGGTAGATAGGAGGTACGCGGAGGCACCAGAGGAGGGATTGTTGGGGGCGAGGCGCAGCCTACAGGCTAAATTTGATTTGCTGACCACTAGAAAGGCGGAGGCACAGTGGAGGAAGGCACAAGGGGCAGTGTATGAACATGGTGAAAAGGCGAGTAGGATGCTGGCTCATCAGCTCCGCAAGCGGGATGCGGCTAGGGAAATTGCTGGAGTGAGAGATAAGAGTGGGAATGTGGTGCGGAAGGGGGTAGAGGTGAATGAGGTCTTCAAAGACTTTTACGGGGAACTGTACCGGTCGGAGCCAACGGTGGAGAGGAGGGGAATGGAGAGGTTTCTCGACGGGCTATCTTTCCCGAAGGTGCAGAAGGAGCAGGTGGAGGGGTTGGGGGTGCTGATTGAGCTGGAGGAGCTGGTTAAGGGAATCAGGCAGATGCAGTCAGGGAAGGCGCCGGGGCCGGATGGGTTCCCGGTGGAGTTTTACAAAAAGTTTGTGGACCTAGTGGGCCCCTTGCTGGTGCGGACACTTAATGAGGTGTGGGAAGGGGGGACTTTGCCCCCGACGATGTCGCGGGCGCTGATTTCTTTAATCTTAAAGAGGGACAAGGACCCCCAGCAGTGTGGTTCATACAAGCCCATATTTCTCCTTAATGTGGATGCCAAGGTGCTGGCAAAGATCCTGGCCACCAGGATAGAGGACTGTGTGCCAGGGGTTGTACACGAGGATCAGACAAGTTTTGTTAAAGGAAGGCAGCTGAACACGAATGTGCGGAGGTTGTTGAATGTCATCATGATGCCGGCGATTGAGGGGGAGGCTGAGATAGTGGTGGTGCTGGATGCGGAGAAGGCCTTCGATAGAGTGGAGTGGGGGTACTTATGGGAGGTGTTGGGGAGGTTTGGATTTGGTGAAGGGTTTATTAGATGGGTGAGGCTGCTATATGAGGCCCCGATGGCGTGTGTGGCCACGAATGGGAGGAGGTCGGAGTACTTCCGGCTTTACCGAGGGACCAGGCAGGGTTGCCCCCTGTCCCCCTTGTTGTTTGCATTGGCAATCGAGCCGTTGGCGATGGTGTTGAGGGATTCAGGGAGGTGGAGGGGTTTGGTGCGGGATGGGGAGGAACATAGGGTGTCGTTGCATGCCGATGACCTGCTACTCTATGTGGCGGACCCGGTGGGAGGGATGCCGGGGGTGATGGAGCTGCTAGCTGAGTTTGGGACCTTTTCAGGCTATAAACTAAATCTAGGCAAGAGTCAGGTGTTTGTGGTGCACCCTGGGGACCAGGAGGAGGGAATTGGTAGGCTCCCGCTTAGGAGGGCAGGGGAGAGTTTTAGGTACCTGGGGGTGCAGGTGGCCAGGGACTGGGGGACTCTTCACAAGCATAATTTCACCAGGCTTGTGGATCAGATGGAGGAGGAGTTCAAGAGATGGGACATGCTGCCATTGTCGTTGGCGGGGAGGGTGCAGTCCGTCAAAATGACGGTGCTTCCGAGGTTCTTGTTCCTCTTTCAGTGCCTGCCCATCTTCATCCCCAGGGCCTTCTTTAGGAGTGGGCCTAGCAGTATTTCGAGCTTCGTGTGGGCACATGGGACTCCGAGAGTGAAGAGGGTTTTCCTGGAGCGAGGGAGGGATAGAGGCGGGCTGGCGCTGCCCAACCTTTTGGGGTACTATTGGGCGGCCAATGTGTCAATGGTGCGTAAATGGGTGATGGAGGGGGGGGGGGGGGCGTGGAAAAGAATGGAGATGGCGTCTTGTAGAGGTACGAGCCTGGGTACCCTGGTAACGGCGCCGTTGCCGCTCTCTCCTAAGAGGTATACCACGAGCCCGGTGGTGGCAGCGACCCTAAGAATCTGGGGACAGTGGAGACGGCATAGGGGGGAAACAAGGGGCTCGATGGAGGCTCCATTAGGTGGAAATCATCGGTTCATCCCGGGGAACACTGATGGGGGATTTAGGGGGTGGCAAAGGGCGGGCATCAGTAAATTGAGGGACCTGTTTATTGGTGGGAGGTTTGCGGGCCTGGGGGAACTGGAAGATAAATTTGGGCTCCCCAAGGGAACATGTTCAGATACTTGCAGGTAAAGCCGTTTGCTAGGCGACAGGTGGAGGAATTTCCTTTGCTGCCCTCGCGGGGGGCAATGGATAGAGTGCTTTCGGGGGTGTGGGTCGGAGAGGGGAAGGTGTCTGAAATTTATAAGGTAATGCAGGAGGTGGAGGAGTCGTCAGTGGAGGAGCTGAAGGCTAAATGGGAGGGGGAACTAGGGGAGCAGATAGAGGATGGGACTTGGGCGGATGCCTTGGAGAGAGTCAACTCTTCCTCTTCCTGTGCGAGGCTTAGTCTCATCCAATTTAAGGTGCTGCACCGGGCCCATATGTCTGTGACTCGGATGAGTAGGTTCTTTGGGGGTGAGGACAGGTGCACCAGGTGTTCGGGGAGTCCAGCGAATCACGCCCATATGTTCTGGGCATGCCCGGCACTGGAAGAATTCTGGAAGCGGGTGGCGGGGACGGTGTCTAGGGTGGTTGGATCCAGGGTCAAAACAGGTTGGGGACTCGCGATTTTTGGAGTTGCGGTGGAGCCGGGGGTGCAGGAGGCGAAAGAGGCCGGTGTTCTGGCCTTTGCGTCCCTAGTAGCCCGGCGGAGGATCTTGATGCAGTGGAAAGACGCGAGGCCCCCAAGCGTGGAGACCTGGATCAGTGACATGGCGGGATTTATAAAATTGGAGAGGGTCAAATTTGCCCTGAGAGGATCAGTACAAGGGTTCTATAAACGGTGGCAGCCTTTTCTGGACTTTCTGGCTCAAAGATAGGTATCTTGGTCAATAGCAGCAGCAACACGGGGTGGGGGGGATGGAGGGTGTTCTTTACTGTTTCTATTTTTTTTTTTCCTATGGTTATTTAACTTAATATTGTGTTAACTTAAGGTATTGTTAATATGTTTTGTTGTTCATTAAGGATGGGCGAATGTTTATGACTGTTATCATTATTGTTATTGTTGGTATTTTATTGCGGTTCGTTGTTATATAAATACAAAATTTTTCAATAAAAATTATTTAAAAAAAAAAATAGATTATGAAATATATAGGATTCTCAACTACAGGATTGAAATTTATCAACTTGTGCAGCATTGTGTACTTTGGGAGAATTTGAAACGCTGATAATAGTCGAAGGGCAGTATGTCATGTTATTACCTCCACCACTGAAGGTGGACAGCGGTAATGTTTTTGTCTCTTAAACTGTTTTTCTGTAAACAATATATTTCAAAAACTAATAGATGGATTTCAATGAAACTTGGTACATAGGTAGGATATGGTCCAAGAAGAATTGCCTATCTTTTGGTGACGATACATATCTGGATCCTGAGGTTTTTTTTTAAAGGATCAATCTGTTCACATTAGGGGATAGGGCAAATTGACTTTATTCTAGAATATTCTGGGTTGTTTAATTTAGAACATTATTGATTGTTTTAGTATGTTGTGGATTGTCTCAGCTGTTGTGGTGCCGAGTTTTCAGAGCAGGTTGTTGGACTTGGATTGGCCTAAAGCCTCCTCAGTGAGAAGGTACCTCTTAATAAAAATATTTATTTTCTCAGCCTTATTGTTACAATGCATCAACTAGGCAAAAAAAAAGACTCCGAAGAGCTGCGTAATTGTATTATCGTTGAGTTATCAGAGCTCTACTGAACACCCTTTTCACTTGTTAACTCGTTTGTGAAAAGCAATACAATTTTGTCAGTTCTCACAATTTGATAAAGTTCTGCAATGTAAAATATTGCATATGGGTGGGAAGGGCATGCAGCTTGCTTCAGTTAAATTACACTTTCTGACATCAACAGTATCAATGCTGGCAGTTTGGGAGTCTCGCTATTCCAACCATGCAACTTGAAGTTGGAATGTTGACATCAGATAGTTTGGGTCAAATGAACAGCACTAATGGTAATCTTGGGAATTTTGGGACCACACTAATGTAATCTATGATTTTATAGATGTTTGAAGGTAAGGAAAAGCGGATAGAGCTGATTCAAGAACTCCGCACCACTCATGCACTCCAAGAGGACAGACAACTACTGAAGCAAGCAGAAATGCAGGCTATATTGGCCTTGCAACATGAACAAAATCTAAAGCAGCAGAAGGTAACCCAACAAGATTTGTAATATTTAATGGAAAGCAAAGAACAATACAGCGCAGAAACAGGCCCTTTGGCCCTCCAAGCCTGTGCCGGTCATGATATCACCCTTGGTCAAAACCCTCAAACTTCCCAGTGCTGTATCCCCCTATACCCATCCTATCCATGTATTTGTTGAGATGCCTTTTTGAGCATCTTGTTAATGTATCTGCTTCCACAACCTCCCCTGGTAGCGTGTTCCAGGCACTCGCCATCCTCTATGTACAAAAACCTGCCTTGCACATCTCCTCTAAACTTTGTCCCACGGACCTTAAACCTATACATCCTGGTGTCTGACCTCTCCACCTGGGGAAAGAGTGCCTGCTCATCCACTCTATCCATGCCCCTCATAATCTTGTAGACCTTTATCAGGTCACCCCTCAACCTCTGTCATTCTAATGCAAACAGCCAGAGTCTATTCAGCCTCTCCACATAGCTAACACCCTCCAGACCAGACAGCATCCTGGTAAACCTCCTCTGCACCCTCTCCAAAGCTTCCAAATCCTTCTGGTGACCAGAATTGTGCGCAATATTCCAAGTGCAGCCTTACCAAGGTTCTGTACAATTGTAGCATGACTTGCCAGTTTTTATACTTGATGCCCCATCCAGTGAAGGCAAGCATTCCGTATGCTTTCTTGACTACCTTGTCCACTTGTGTTCGAGGTTAACTTCTCTGTTGTGGCTGCACTTCAGCTGCATCTCAACCCTGTCAGAAAAATGATTAAAAATTGGTAATAATAAAGAGCACCACATTCTGTTACATATTTTTCTAAAAGCTGACATTTCTTTGTGGTCTGCAGTGGCCCCTTAGGTCAGATTAGACCAGAGTTCTAGTTTCCTGACTACAGTCAACCCAGTGCCGAATAATGAAGAAATCAAATGGTGCGTTATTGGTGCCTTACACTGTTTCAACTGTGGACTTGGATTTCCCTTGTGATGCTGAAGCCAATATGGTGGCACACTTCCAATGTAGAATACGTCCACACACACCACCCACAATATTGAATGCTTTGGTGCCAATTTTACACCTGTAAATTGAGTGCTGCATCATTGAATTTCCAGGCCATTCTGTTTCAGGTGCTTCTATTATACATGATGAAATAAAGTTGTAGGCAGATATAATACTTCAGAACATCATGCAATTTTAAATTGACGTTTAGACAAGAAAAAAGAGCATAATGCAGCGCAAGGTATTATTAATATTTACCAATGATTGTTTTTGCAGCAGACCATTATAAATTTATTACGGTGGGCCGGAGACGGATTTTGCTGGAATGGAGGGACTCGGAGCCTCCAAAGTCGTGGGTGTGAGTCAGTGACATGGCAGGGTTTCTCAGACTAGAGAAGATTAAGTTTGCCTTAAGGAGTTTGATACAGGGGTTCGCTCGGAGGTGGCAGCCGTTCATCGACTTCTTTAAGGAAAACTGACCGTCAGCAGAAAGAAGGAGGGAGGGGAAGGCGGGGAAGTGAAGAATAAGGGCAGGGAATCTAATATATGGGTAGCTAGGAGTTAGGGCGGGGGGAAGTTGGGTATGTTACTGTGTGTCGCACTGCTCTGTTATTTAGAATGTTAATATGTTAAAATGTTACAATTATAAATGCCTCAATAAAATGTTTTCTACAAAAAAAATTATTCCAATTAGTGTATGAATTATTTTTGTCTTGCTACAGCGTTCTACAATGGAAGATTATCTGTCACACATTGAAGGTTGTGTACTTGCAGACATGTTTGACTTCCTGAATAAGGAACTGCTGCGGCTGCAGGAGGAACGGCGGATCCATGCAATTGTTATGTTGGCCGAGCGTCGCCGTCGGATCAGAGAGGCAGAAGAAAGTGGTTTACGTCAAGTAGAGGAGAGACGCAGGAGGGAGGAGGATGAAATTTTCAAGCAGGTCAGATACATGCAATATAAAATTACATTGCAGTAAGTTTCCACCATTCGCAGGGGTTGCAAAATCTTGCAAATGACAAAATCATGAACGATGAACACATTTTTCAATGGGAGTCAATTCGATAGGTTCCAGAAATATAAGGGCAGCATTGATTTGCTCCATTACTCTACAACAAATTGTGGTATAGTACCTGTATACAAGAAAAGGGGGCAACCTCTAAGCTATACAAGACATGTAGTGAACATTTTAAAGAGACAATCCTCATTTAAGAAAAACGAAAATCACCTCAAAACTGACACAAAATTAGTGAACATTTCAAAATCAAACAGAGCCATCATTACATCTCTGGTCTAAGAGATTCAGATATTTCAAGGTTAACTTCTCTGTTGTGGCTGCACTTCAGCTGCAACCATTCCAGGCACTGCATCTCATCCCTGTCAGAAAGATGCTTGAAAATGAAAACTCAGTGGGCACGATTCTCCGCTCCCCACGCCGGGTGGGAGAATCGCGGGAGGGCCCCCTGACTAATTTCACGACCCCCTGGCGCTCCCCGCGATTCTCCCACCCCCCGCTCGGAAGAATCGCCGCTCGCCGTTTTCACGACGACCGCCGATTCTCTGACCCGGATGGGCCGAGCGGCCTGCCGTTCGCGACCGTTTCATGACGGCAGCAACCACAACTGGTCGCTGCCGTCATGAAATCGCCATGAGATGCCCGTTTTGAGGCTTGTAGGGGGCCTGGTGGGGAATGAGCACCACAACTGTGCTCGGGAGGGGACAGGCCTGCGATCGGTGCCCACCGATCGTCGGGCCAACGTCTCAATCGGACGCACTATTTCCCCTCCGCCGCCCCGCAAGATCAAGCCGCCAGGTCTTGCGGGGCGGCTGAGGGGAAGACGGCCACCGCGCATGCGCGGGTTTGAGCTGTCAGCCGTCGTGACGTCAGCCGCGCGTGCGCGGGTTGGAGCTGGCCAACCTGCGCATGCGCGGCTGACGTCACATAGGCGCCACCGTCGCGTCATTCACGGCGCACCGCCTTGATGCAAGCGTCAAGGCCCGCCAGCCGAACATAACGGGTGGGGGTGAATTCGGTGAGAGGAGTGGGCTCCGAGGCCGTCGTGAAACTCTGCCGAGTTCCCGACGGCCTTCACGAATTTTCCCGGGAGCGGAGAATCGCGCCCAGTGTCTACAGCCAGGATTTATTGAAGGTATCCGCTTACAGAGACTTCAACACCAGGGGCGGAATTCTCCGACCCCCCGAGATTCGGCAGGGGTGGGAATCGCGCCGCGCCGGTCGGCGGGCCCCCCGCGCTGGTCGGCGGGCCCCCCCCGCGGCGATTCTCCGGCCAGTGATAGGCCGATGTCCCGCTGCTGACAGGCCTCTCCTGCCGGCGGGAATCAAAACACCTACCTGACTGGTGGGTTTGACGACGCGGGTGGGCTCCGAGGCTCCGGGGTTCTGGGGGGGGCGCGGGGCGATCTGACCCCGGGGGGGTGCCCCCACGGTGTCCTGGCCCACGATCGGGGCCCACTGATCGGCGGGCGGCCTGTGCCGTGGCGCACCGGCGCATGCGCGGTCTTCCGCCAGCCGGAGAAGGCCTTTCGGCCCTGGCTGGCGGGGCGCCAAAGGTCGTTCACGCCGTCCGGTGGAGCGGCAACTGCTCCGGCGCGGGCCTAGCCCCTCAATGTGAGGGCTTGGCCCCTACAGGTGCAAAGAATTCCGCACCCCGCCGGGTCGGGGAGAATCCCGGCCCATCTCTCTGTTAAAATGTTTTGAGGTCTCTGCTCCATCATGGCTGCCATCTCCTTGGGGAAAGAGGAGAGGAAAGAGAATGCGGATAAGCGAACAAATACTCAGGTGATGGGGTGGCACCATGGCACAGTGGTTAGCACTGCTGCCTACGGCGTTGAGGACCCGGGTTCGATCCTGGCCCCGGGCCACTGTCTGTGTGGCATTTGCACATTCTCCCCGTGTCCGGTGGGTTCGCCCCAACAACCCAAAGATGTGCAGGGTAGGTGGATTGGCCATGCTAAATTGCCCCTTAATTGGAAAGTATCCTACCCAGAGAACATTATGTGTCCTTCCACACTCGGAGCTTCTTTCAGTTGTGTTCAACATGGAGGAGTACAGATTCATCAGCTGAAGGAGGGCGGTAGGTGGCAATCAAAACTAGGTTTCCATGTTTGTGTTCGACCTTGAATTTGTCATGAGATTTCAGTGCCGGAGGCACTACAACTATAGCCCCGAAACCTGCTACTGACTTAGTTTGGACCTGTGACCAAATCCTCTGGCCCCCTTGTATGGCTGTTTTAATTCAACACAACCTTAGCAAACAAATGTGCAGTGTTTTACAAATTTGCAATAGCTGAAGTACGTTAAAAAGTATCTAACCTGAAAGTTGGATCGTTGGCCCTTTAAATAGCAATAATGGATGGAAGGGTGGGGTTCCTTGTGCAGTTAAACACCTGTTCAGCTGTAAGTAATTGGCACAGGCGTTTACACAGTCCAGGTTTCAAAACAGTTCATCAAGTCAGTCGGAATAGCTGACGAACATCATAATCTGAGCACTCCTGATGCTCCCAGCATACGCATGCTTGCACCCTCTCCAGCATAGGACACCACGCCAGAATCACTATTTGTACCAATTGCTTACCTGAAGGTTTTCATAGCCTAGGCACCAGTGGTGCTTTAGAGCCCAATTTCCTGGCCTAGATGATTACTGTAAACCTTCCAGATCAAAGGGATATTGGCATAAGGAAATTATTAACATACCCATTTGTTCATTCGCTTTCCCCAAACTATGTCATTTCATTCAAGTGATTTTTGGTTATCCTTGTCTGGTGCAGATTGTTAAAGTACACCAGACCACAGTGGACTCTTATTTGGAGGACATCTTGTTGAAGTCTGTGGAAGCTACAGCAGAAGATCAAGCACGCCAAGAGATCTGTAAAATGGCAGATGAAATCAATGATATTGCCTATGAAATTGAACAGCAGTACGTAGCTTTAAATTATTTGTTTTGAGTATTTAAATTTAGTCAGCCACGAATTTTATTATCATGATCTAAAGACAAAATCAAAAGTTGAATAAGAAGATTGCTTACCTTTTTATGGCATTTCACATTCCATCTTTAAAAATATGTGTCTCCACAGAAATCTGTCTGCTATTTAATTAACAACTGTCACCATTTAGGATATAATTTGCATTCTTTTCCTCAAATTAATCCACTTTCTCTGCATATTTCTCTGCATTGAATTGCATTTGCTCAATCCTATCTATGACCATCTGTAATCATTTATATTCGTCTTGATATTTTGCTATGTGTTCTAATTTGGCATAATTAGAAGATTTCAATATTCATCTATATCCAAAATATTTATATAGGAAATGCAACAGATACCAGCACAAATCTCAAAACACACTATTACTCAGATTCTGCTCGTTTGAAAAGTAATATTTATATCTAATCTTTGTTTTCTGTCTCTACAGCACCTTTTTATCCACGCAGTTACATGAGGAACATATTGTGGTAAATCACACGCATTTCACCTTCTGCAGCACTGCATTGTGTTATCAGGCTCCTCGGAATGGAATACTAATCTAGACTACAGAGGCATTAAGTATAAAGTCATAGTCAGAGAGGTTTACACCACCGAAAGGGCCCTTCGGCACATTGCGTCTGCGTCAGTCAAAAGCAACCATCTAAGTAATCTAATCCCATTTTCCTGCATTTGGCCCTTGGCTTTGTATGCCTTGGCAATGCAAGTGCACATCTTTTGTTTTTGTTATTTACAGGACAGAAGGAGGCCCATCATGTCCGCACCGGCTCCCCAAAGAGCTACTCAGCTAGTCCCATTCTCCAGCACTGTCTCTGGCCCTCTTAATTAATCCCTTTCAATATGTATCCAGCTCTCTTTTGAAACCTCCTATGGAATCCACCTTCACCACTCTCCCAGGCTGCACATTCCAAATCCCAGGAACGCTCTGAGTAAATAAGTTTCTTCTTATCTCACTCCTAGTTCTCTTGCTGACCATCTTGAGATTGCGACCCCTCTTCACTGACATACCAACTAGTGGAAAAAGAATATCCTTCTTTACCCTGTCAAAATTGTTTGTAATTTTGAATACCTCAATAAGGTCGCCTCTTAATCTTCTCTGCTCCAAAGAGAACAAGCCCAATTTCTCCAATCTTTCCTTGTATCTAAAATTCCTCATTCCTGGTATCATTCTAGTAAATCTCCTCTGCAATCTCTCTAGGGCTTCAACTTCCTTCCATAAATAAGGTGCCCAGAACTGAACACAATACTCCAAATGTGGTCTGACCAATGATTTGTAGAGTTGTATCACTCTATTTATAAACCCAAGGATCCCGTAAGTCCACTTAACAACTGTTTCAATTTGCCTGGCCACCTTCAGACAATTGTGCACTTGAACTTCAAAACCCCTCTTCTCCTGTACTCCCCTCAAAGTTGTACCATTGAGTTTCTATTGTCTTCTCATGTTTCTTCTACCAAAATGCATTACCTCACGTTTTGCTGCTTTGAAGTTCATCTGCCCATTTGGCCAACTTGTCAATGATCCTCCGAAGTTGCTCAGCATCATCCTCACAATTCACTATTCTCCCTCGCTTTAGTATCATCTGCAAATTTGGAGATTTTGCCCTCAACGCCCACTTCTAAATCATTTATATACATCAGAAAAGGCAAGGGTCCCAACACCGAGTCCTGGGGAACACCACTTTTAACTCAACTCCATCTATACTTGTACTCTGTTTACAGCTTCTTAGCCAACTTCTAATCCATGCTGCCAAGGACCCATCAATCCCAAACATTTTTAATTTGCTAACCAACCTGCCAATGGCACAGTATCACATGCTTTCTAAAATTCTAAATATACAACATCCACGGCACTACTCTCATCCTCTGTCTGTGTCACCTTGCAAGGAACTCCATTAAATTTGTCAGACGTGACCTGCCCTTGACAAAGCCATGTTGACTGTCTCGTATTAGCCCTTGACAAAGCCATGTTGACTGTCTAGTATTAACTTATTTTTCTCCAAATGTATATTTATCTCATCCCATATTATGTCCTCCACCAGTTTCCCCACTGTTGATGTCAAGCTGGCAGGTCTATAGTTTCCTGGGTTATCCTTTGCGCGGTAACATTGTGGATAGCACAAACGCTTCACAGCTCCAGGGTCCCAGGTTCGATTCTGGCTTGGGTCACTGTCTGTGCGGAGTCTGCACATCCTCCCCGTGTGTGCGTGAATTTCCTCCGGGTGCTCCAGTTTCCTCCCACAGTCCAAAGATGTGCAGGTTAGGTGGATTGGCCATGATAAATTGCCCTTGGTGTTCAAAATTGCTCTTAGTGTTGGGTGGGGTTTCAGGGTTATGGGGGTAGTGTGGAGGTGCTGACCTTGGGTAGGGTGCTCTTTCCAAGAGCCAGTGCAGACTCGATGGGCCAAATGGCCTCCCTTCTGCACTGTAAATTCTATAATTCTATGATAAACAATGGTGTCACATTTGCATTCCTCCAGTCCCCCAGGACTAATCCTGTGTTCAGAGAGTCCTGGAAATTTTCTGTTAACGGCTCCGCAATATGCTCCCTTACCTCTCTCAGCAATCTACGATGCATCCTACCCGGGCCTGGCGACCTCTCTACCTGGAGTGATGCCAGCCTTTTTAGCACCTTTTCTTTATTTATCACTATACGGCTCAGTTGCTCAACACCCACATTTTCAATGGGCCATTGTCACCATCTTCGAATTTGGTAAAGACAGAAGCAAAGTACTTTTAGTAACACTGCCATACTCTTCAGTGAGCAGTTTACACTGCTTGTCCTTTATGGGCGCACTATTATGGGCCAGGGTTTAAAGAATACGAAAGTATATCATGGAGTTCACCTGACCCACAACTTTTAATAGATTTTGGTTATGGGGAGCACAAGGGCGCACTTTACAGGTGTGATGCAACAGATATCTAGTGTATTTTTAAACAAAAACAACGTTTATTCTATGAATCCAGTTAACATTTTATAAACGCATAGTAAACATCTTATCAACTACCAACACTGATACCCTCCCCAATGATACAGTACTCTATAGGTAACACTTAATAACTTTCCTCACAACATCCATAAGTCAAAGACTCTTTTTAACAAAGACAGTAGGTTTGCATTCCTTACAGAAACAGGTATTACTTTTAAATCATCATGTGATCTGGAGACATTCTTTAGCAGGCAGAGAGAGAGAGAGACCAAAATACACCTCCTTGGTTTGAATGCAGCTCTCCAACTGAAAATGAAACGAAAACTCAGAGCTGAAAACAGCTTCCAGCTCAAAACAAAAGTAAAAAGCAGAGCCAGAGCTCAGCTCCATCCACACAATGACATCACTGCAGCCACTTGAGAAGACAAACATTTCTTAAGTGACATTCCCAAGACACCACTCTATCCTTCACTATTCTTTTACCATTAATATGTTTGAAGAATATTTTGCTATTTGTTTTACAGCCTGCAATCCTTTCCTCATGCTTCCGCTTAGCTCTCCTTATTCCAGTCTTCGCCTCTTTCCTGCATTTGAGATACTCTTCCTGATTTCTATTACTATTATTATTCCGGCATGTGTCATATGCCTCTTTTCTTTCTTCCTCATTTTATCATCAATGTCCTTAGTCATCCAGGGTAGTCTAGCTTTGGATACCCCATATTTATTTCTCATGGGTACATGCCTAGCTTGCACCCTATTCATCTCTCCTTTGAAAATCTCCCATTTTTCATCCACTCTTCTGTCCACCAAATTCATTTCCAATCAACCTGCTCCAGTTCAACTTTTAGACCCCTAAAATTTGCCCTTTTCCAGTCTGGGATCTTAATCTGTGACTGCCTTTTATCCTTTTCCAACTTAATATTAAATATTAAATTATGATCGCTACTTCCCAATGGCTCCCCCACTCTGACGTTCTGCACATGCCCTGCCTCATTTCCTAGGACCAGATCCAGCACAGTTTGCTCCATGGTAGGACTGGAAATGTACTGTTCCGAAAGTTCTCCTGCTCACACTGCAGCTTTTATGCTCGATGCCCCGTCCAATGAAGGCAGGCATTCCGTATGCTTTCTTGACTACCTTGTCCACTTGTGTTGCCACTTTCAAAGATCTGTGAACATGCGTGCCCAGATCTCTCTGACTTTCTATATTCCTAAGAGTTTTACCATTTACAGAATATTTCCCCTCTATGTTAGACCTACCAAAATGCATTATCTCACATTTGTCTGGATTAAACTCCATTTGCCATTTCTCTGCCAAGTTTTCAACCTACCTATGCCCTGCTATATCCTCTGACAATCCTCAACACTATCTGCGACTCCACCAACCTTGGTGTCATCCGTGAATGACCCTTGAGGACCTGTTCTTTAATTTTGTTCCTAGTTCCTGATATTCCCCAAACAGGTCCTCTTTCCTAATCTTGCCTATATTGTTTGTCCCAACATGGACCACAACAACTGGATCCTCGCCCTCCCTCTCCAATATCTTTCAAGTTGGTTGGAGATGTCCCTCATCCTGGCACCGCAGGCAACATACCATGCAGGTCTCTTAGTCCTACTTACAAAGGATGCTACAAGGTCCCTTAATTATAGAATCCCCTACAACTACCACTTGCCTTTTTGCTCCCCCACTTGAATGGCCTCCTGTACCACGGTGCAATGGTCAGCTGGCTCATCCTCCCTACAGTCCTTTTACTCATCCACACAGGGAGCAAGCACCTCGTACCTGTTGGACAAGATCAAGAGTTGAGGTTCCTCCATTTCGGAATTTAGGATCCCTCTACCTGCCTCACTCTGTCACACTCCGCTATACCTGACCACTGGCCGTATTTGAGGTACTTAATCTAGGGGGTGTGAATGCCTCCTGAAAAACAGCGTCCAGATAACTCTTCCCCCTCCCAGATGTGCCGCAATGTCTGAGGCTCAGACTCCAGCTCATCAATTCTGAGCCAAAATTCCTCGAGCCACAAACACTTTCTGCAGATGTGGTCGCTGCAACTTGCAATAGGATCTGCCAGCTCCCACATCATGCAGCCGCAGCACATCGCCTGCCCAGCCATCTCGACTTAGTTAATTAATTAGATTTTTGATGTTTTTTTTTCCTCAAATTTAGTGCAGATTCCCCAACAGCCAATCAGGTCACAGCTTTACTGTAATGTTACTTTCCAGTTTTTTCAGCTTCACCGAGGTAAATTACTTTATACTCACCGCCCCAATGCTCCGCCCTCCAAGTCCGTTCCCTGCAGACTTCTCCGTGACTCCGACACTCTCCTCACTCTTTTACTGTGTCTCTGGCACTCTCCTCGTGCTCTTTATCCCTTTGTGTCCGCCACTCTCCTCATACTCTTTTGCTCTGTGTCTCTGCCGTTCTTCTCGCACTCTTTATTCCTGTATCTCCACTGCTCTTTAATCCTGTGTCTCCACCGCTCTCATTGCGCTCTTTTACTCTGCATCTCTGCCTCTCTTCAAGCGCTTTTACTCTCTGACTTCTCTGCTCTCCTTGTGCTCTTTCACCTTGTGTCTCTGCCATTCTCCTCGCACTCTTTTATTCTGTGGCTCCACCGCTCTCCTTAATCTCTCTTTAATCCTGTGTCCCACTCCTCTCTTTGCGTTCTTTTATCCTGTGTCTCCATTGTTCTCCTTGCACTCTTTCACCCTGTGTCTCAGTCGTTCTCCTCGCGCTCTTTTACTCTCACTTTTACTGCCTGCTTCACTGTGATGCTGACTGCGAGGTCAATGGGAACAGGAATCCAACCTTGATGTTTATGAAACCCAGCTGCGTTCTGCTCCTGCCTGGACTGAGACTGAGCTACATACAGAGTATTTTTAGCTTCACTTTCTCCGTGTTTCACCCAACTCCAAAAGAACTCTTGTTGAGCCAAACAGAACTCACCGTGCTGACATACAGTTCTCCCAAAGCAGCATGCATACAGTCAGTGGCACACTGCAGGGAAGCCTGCAAACCACAAGGTGCTGCAAATTTTCCAGCTCCAGCCTAATGCATAAATGTTGATGACAACAGTCATCTTCACAGCTACTGGCAATGTGGGCCACACCTGCTCTGTGGCTGCAGCGTGGCTGATTCCAATGAGAATGCCCTTATTGAAGTACAGATATCTGATACCCTATTCCTTCTAAAGATTCAAGTTGAATCACTTTTTCCTGAACACTCTGGGTAGCTATGGCCATCTGCTGAGAGCTGTTCTTCCCACACCCCCTGCCCATTTGCTCTTCTCTCCTATCAATTTTTCCTGCTCTACATCATTTCTTCTCATTCTCCCAGTCATGCTGTATTTCAAGAGAAACGCCTACAACTGCGCCCATGACCGGGAACAACTGCTTTGTGCAGACGATTTGAGTCAGGACAACGTCTGTTAGCATGTGCCACACCACTTTTTTTTTAACAGTAAGAAGTCTTACAACACCAGGTTAAAGTCCAACAGGTTTGTTTCAAACACTAGCTTTCGGAGCGCAGCTCCTTCCTCAGGTGAAGGAGGACATTCACCTGACATATTCACCTGAGGAAGGAGCAGTGCTCCGAAAGGTAGTGATTTGAAACAAACCTGTTGGACTTTAACTTGGTGTTGTAAGACTTCTTACTGTGCTCACCCTAGTCCAATGCCGGCATCTCCACATCACTTTTTTTTAGACTTTAACAACATTAAACAATTCTGAAAACCGCATAGCTCTTCTTCAATGAAAGAAGCTGCTGGTAGAAACCTATCAGCAACTAAGTGGAAGTAATTAATGAGCCTTAAATTGCACAGGT
Organism: Scyliorhinus canicula; assembly: GCF_902713615.1. NCBI lineage: Eukaryota > Metazoa > Chordata > Chondrichthyes > Carcharhiniformes > Scyliorhinidae > Scyliorhinus > Scyliorhinus canicula. Next base: position 45,683,603 of record NC_052152.1, on the reverse strand, counting down.
GGGGGTTGTGGACGTCTTGTGGTGTAGTGGTAGCATCTCTCGTCTGGGCCAGAAGCTTCAAGTTCAAGTTCCACTTCAGGGCTTGACCATGGAAGGTGTGTCACACTGCGGCCAAACAGGATGATTCTCAATTTGTAAATCCTTCTGATATGCCTAATGCAGGCAGCAAGAGCAGGGGAGTTTCCTGATCAATGACAAACCACTGCAGTACCTTGCCAAGCGTAACCCTGCATCAATCACAGCCAATGTCCTTTCACAGCATGGTACCTGAAGAGAGAAAGAGAGGTGGGGGTTCCTTCTGAACAGATATTCAGCTGTGCATGATTAAGGCTGGGCATTAGCAGGAATGTTGAGTTCCAAAATGGTAACATGGCACCAAATCATCGTTACTTGCTAATTGAAATTATGGATTTGCTTACTCTAAATATTTTCAGCAAATGCTCACTGTGTGCATGTTAAAGCCCAAACCAGTAAGGCATCTGACAGGACCCACATCACTTACCATGCCCTAAAACAGACACTATAAATCGGAGTTTTGCTCCTGTAGTGACTTATTCTGCTAAGTAGTAATCTGAACTTTATTTTCTCATTAGCCGGACCCGTTTACAATCGCAAGAGATTGTTTCAGAATTGGTTCACAGCTTCCTAATTCCAGAGGCGCACAAAATAATAATGAGGGACAGAGGTAAGAAATATTCAAGTGTGTGGATGGAGAATGAGAAATATTAACCTTGATATTAGCTGAGAGGCTGAAGGAAGTGGCAGTATATTGTGCAGTTACCAACCCCTTGTATCCTTTTTTTTTCTTTCATGGGATGCAGATATCGCTGGTGAGACCAACATTTGTTCCCATCCTTAATTGCCCTCGAGAAGGTGGTAGTGAGTCACCTTCTTGAACATTGCAGTCCATGTGTTGTAGGTACACTCGGAATTAGGAAGGGAATTCCAGGAATTTGACCAAGTGACAGTGAAGGAATAACAATATAGTTCCACGTCAGGATGCTCTGTGACTTGGAGGGGTGGTGTTCGCATGTGCCTGCTCCCCTTACCCTTCTAGGTGGTAGAGGTCATGGGCTTGCAAGATGCTGCCAATGGAGCCTAGGTCAATTGCTGCATGTGCATCTTGTATCTGGTACACACTGCTGGCATTGTGCGTCAGTGATGGGGAGTGAACTCTCAATCTCTGACCTGCTCTTGCAGCTACACTATTTATTTTTTTGGAATAATATTTTATTGAAGCATTTGTATTATAAATTTTAACACAATGGACAACAACACTCCCCCAAACCAGCCAACATAGCTTTACATAACCAACACCCCAACAATAATTCCCCACCAACCCGCCCTACCTTTTCCGATTCCCTCTGCCTCCCCTTTTCTAACCCCGCCCCCTCCCTGCCTCTGCTGACAGCCTAATTTTTCCCAAAGAAGTTGATAAACTGCTGCCATCTCTGAGCAAACCCTTCCACCGAACCCCTCAGAGCAAACTTAATTTTCTCAAGCCTGAGAAACCCCGCCAGGTCACTCACCCACACTCCCGACTTCGGGAGGTTCGAATCCCTCCATTTTAGCAAGATCCGTCTCCGGGCTACCAGGGAGGCAAAGGTCAAGACACCGGCCTCTCTCCCCCACTGGACTCCCAGTTTTCTGACACATCAAAAATCAGCACCTCTGGACTCGGGACAACCCGTACTTTCAGAGCCTCCGTCATAACGTTAGCCAACCCCTGCCAGAATCACCCAAGGTTTAGACAAGCTCGAAACATATGGACATGATTTGCAGGCCCACCCACTACACTGGCCACACCTATCCTCCACCCCTTCAAAAAACCTGCTCATCTGGCCCACAGTCATATGTGACCTGTCGACACCTTAAATTGTATAAGGCTAAGCCTGCCGCACGACAAAGGTGCATTAACTCTTCTCGGCGTGTCCTCCTCTAGCTCCCTACCCAACGTTTCCTCCCGCTTCCGCTTCACCATCCCATGGGGGCTCCCTTCCAGTCCATCAACTCCTTATAAATTTCCAATACCTTCCCTCCCCCTACTCCCATTTTTGACACTGCCTTATCCTGTGGCCCTTGGGGCGGCAGATGCGGAAAGGTCGATTCCTGCCTCCGCACAACGTCCCTCACCTGCAAATAGCGGAACCCATTTCCTCCCGGCAGCTCAAATCCCGCTGCCACCCTGAAACCCCCAACCCCCGGAGCAAACCGGGGATTGCCACATATCGGTGCCCAAACCAAAGTCCCCTTCAACCCCATGCCCTGCCGCCATTATCCCCACACCCTCGGGGCCGCCACCACTACCGGGCTTGTGGAATACTTGGCAGGCGAGAATGGCAGAGACGCCGTTAACAGTGCCCCCAAACATGTGCCTTTGCGTGAGGCTGCCTCCATCCGCTCCCATACCGACCTCTCCCCACTATCCATTTCCTGACCGCCACAATATTCGCCGCCCAGTCATAAAGTCCGGGAGAACCAAACCCTGCCGCTCCAGCAGTACCTTCTTCACCCACGGGGTTTTACCCACCCACAGAAATCCTGAAATCATTTTATTCAAATTGGGAGGCTATGAACCACAAGCAAGAACCTCGGGAGGACCGTCATCTTTACTGTTTGCACCCTCCCGGCCAATGACAACGGTAGCGCATCCCACCTCCTAAAGTCCCCCTTCATCTGCTCTACTAACTTAGCCAAATTTAACTTACTATCCCCTGCCAGGCCATTAACGCTCTCAAAGCCATATCCAATGGCTCTATAGCCAAGGCAAAGAGCAATGGGGAGACAGGACATCCCTGCCTTGCCCCCGATTCAGCGGAAATAATCTGAGCTCACCGTCGGTGCTTGATATAACAGTCAGACCCAGTCCACAAAACCCTGCCCAAACCATCCCAACACCTCCCACAAATATTCCGATTTACCCGATCAAAGGCCTTCTCCGCGTTCATGGTGACCATCTGCTCTACATCACATCCGTCTGGGGGCATCATTATCACATTTAATAATCTCCTAATGTTGCCTCCCCTTCACAAAACCTCATCCCCTCCACCTAGGCTGGGTTTTCGGATTCACACAGCCTCCGATAAAAATCACTAAACACCCCATTCACCGCCACCGGGTCTAAGATTGTGTTTTTCGCCCCTCCCCCGTCCTTCACTTTCCCGATCTCCCTCGCTGCCTCCTGTTTCCTCAACTGATGTGCCAGCATCCTGCCCGCCTTCTCCCCATATTCATAAACCACCCTCCTTGCCCTCCTCAACTGCCCTACCGCCTTTGCGATAAAAACCCAAACTCCATCTGGAGTGTCTGCCGCTCCTTCAACAGCCCCTCCTCTGGAGCCTTCGAATACCTCCTGTCCACCTGATCTCCTAGACTCTCCATCTCTACCTGCCCCGCCTTCTCCCCGTGTGCCCGTATCAAGATAAACTCCCCCTTCATTACTGTCTTCAATGCTTCCCAATATCGCTCAGCTCCACATATCCCCGAATGGCTGCCTTCACCCGCTCACAAACCTCCTCGTCCAACATCCCCAAAAGCCCCACATCCAGCCTCCACTGCAGGCGCTGACCCCCTCCCTTGTTTACCCGCAAGTCCACCCAGTGCGGTGCAAGGTCCGACACAACAATTGCTGAACACTGACGTCGACTACTCCTGCCAACAGCATCTTGTCCAGCACAAAAAAGCCGATTTGGGAGTACACCCTTTGCACATGTGAGAAAAATGAAAATTCCTCCCCCCCCCCCCCCCCTCAAACACCTGCCTCACAACAAACTCCACTTCGTCCCAGTTCGGAGCATAATATTCACCAGCACCACCGGCATCCCCTCCAATTTCCCACTCACCAGAATCTGCCACTATACACCCCACGTCAAACACCACCCATTTATTAATCAATATTGCTACCCCACCTCGTTTTTGAATCTAATCCCGAATGGAATACCTTCCCTACCCACCCTTTCCTGAGCCTAGTCTGATCCCCAACCTTCAGGTGTTTTTCCTGCAAAAGAGCCATGTCCGCCATTAAACTCCTCAAATGTGCGAACACATGAGCCCCCTTGACCGGCCCATTCAACCCTCACACATTCCATGTGATCAGCCTGGTTGGGGGAGCACCCCTCTCCTGATCAACCATAACCCCTCCTGGGCCAGCCTCCAGCCTGCATCCCGCACCTTCTCAGGCCCAACTTCAGATGCCCACCGTCATCCACCCTCCCCATATCACATTTTAAAAACTCCTCCCCTGTCAGCAGTTCTCTTCCCCCCCCCCCCCCCCCCACCACAAAATAAAACCCCAATCCCCAACAACACACTAACCACCTGCTCAGCCCCCATTGCGCCTCTGGGAACTAGCCTAGCATGGCGCTTAGCATCCTAGCTGATTCACCCCCCCCTTGCTCAAACATTCTCCCAATGCAAACAAAACAACACCAAACCAAACACAAAGGAAAGAGCAACCCACAAAGGCAAAACACAGGGCAATGGCTCGAAAAGAATACAAAAAGAAACCCAAAGGGACAGAAGCGAGTATCTCCTCAAAAGTTTAATGTCCTCCTTCTTCGACCATGCGGTCGATCCCAGCCTTTATTGGATCCACTACCCTTGCCAGATCCTCCATTTTCTCCTTCCTCTGCTGGGTGAACCTCTCATTCAAGAACTCCACCAGCTGCTTCGTCGACCATTGAGAGAGAAGGGCCGGTCCCTGACCCTCCTCCATCTTCTCCTGTGTCGGCAGGTACAGCTCCAACTCGCTCCAACTGCTCCTTTATTTTTAGACCACTCCTGGTCCACGAATCCATCCATTGGTGGGATACTCTCTCCTTCCACCCCTCCTGCACCTTTTTTTGGTCAAACCATCCACCCGTTAGCCTGGGAAAAGGTCCCAAAATACTACCACAAGCAAGAGCTACCAAATGTGCAACCACTCAAACCATAGCTGACACCGGATGTCTGTAGTTACAGTATTTATATGGATAAACCAATTAAGGATTTTGTCAGTGATGCCAGTGTTATAGATGTATTGGAATAGCTAGGTTAGGGGTGCAGCTCATTTTTGAACAGGTCTTCAGTACTTTTCCTGGGAGGCTGAGATGGATTGTCCACTCGGTACTTGTGGTACTTGTTGCAAATGCTTCAGCCTTGTCTTTTGCACTGATGTGCTGGGCTCTCCCATCATTGAAGATGGGGATATTTGTGGAACCACCTCCTGTTATTTATTCAATTATCCACCAACTTTCACAAAAAGAATGCAGTGCTTTGATGTGGTCCATTAGTTGTGAGATCCCTCAAGCTCTTCACTGTTTGGGCATGCAGCGTGCCCCGTGTTGTATCTTCACCAGGTTGACACCATTTTATGGTATGTCTGGTGCTGCTCCTGACATTCCGTCCTTCCTACACACTTCATTGAACCAGGATTGATTCCTTGGCTTGATGATAATGGTAAGGTGAGGAATATGTCAGATTCAAAGGTAACAGGTTGTGGTTGAATACAATTCGACTGCTGCTAATGGTCCACAGCTCCTCATGGATACCCAGTTTTGAGCTGCGAGATCTGTTTTGAATCTATCCATTTAGCATGGTGGTAGTGCCTCACAACTCAATGAAGAGTATGCTCAATGTAAAGATGGGTTAGATGGGCTGGAGGGCTTTGATGAGTGGGCATGAAAAGATTGTGGTTCAAACGAAACATCAATAGGAGAGCTGGAAGTAGTTGGAGATCCGAGGACCCATCAACAGCAAGATTAAAGAAGTGATGGGAGGCCAAGAGAGGACTTGATGGGGTTTTAGTGGAGGAGGAAATTGGATGAGAGGTAGGTCTGACCACTGCAGAGATAACCGGTTTGAACTGAAGGGAAGCACTGCTGTGCTCCTGGACCAGGAGCAGTGCAGTGAAAATATTGAACTGTTCCATGTAGCAATCCCCATATCCCTTCAATTTCAGATTTTCCCTGAGATTTTTTACATTGCTCATCCAACACACATTCACGTATTTTTAAAAAATTGCGGCAATTACATTTGGATTTATTAACATAACGATATTTTGAATATGATGAACCAACTGTGAAGGCAGGAGTAGGTTACAATCTAGGGACCCCACATTGTTCTTTTGCGAGTTGGACCATTCAGTGAAGCCACATGTGCTTTGTTTTATTTTAATGTAATTTGCGAACTGATATAATTCAGCTCCAGGACATCACTGCAGGAGTTCCTCAGGGTAGCGTCCTTGGCCCAACCATCTTCAGCTGCTTCATCAATGACCTGCCTTCCATCATAAGGTCAGAAGTTGGGATGTTTGTGGGTGACTACACAATGTTCAGCACCATTCGTAACTCCTCAAATAATGAAGTAGTCTATGTCCAAATGCAGCAAGACCTGGACAATATCCAAGCTTGGGCCGATGAGTGGCAAGTTACATTCATGCCACATAAGTGCCTGGCAAATGTTATCTCCTATAAGAGAGGATTTAACCACTGTCCCTTGACATTCAATGGCATTACCATCGCTGAATCCCCCACAATCGACATCCTGGGGGTTACAATTGATCAGGAACTGAACTGGACCAGACACTAATACTGTGGCCAAAGGCTAAGAATCCTACGTAGAGTAACTCACCTCCTGACCCCCCATGTGTGTGTGGGTTTGCTCCGGTTTCCTCCTACAGTCCAAAGATGTGCAGGTTAGGTGGATTGGCCATTCTAAATTGCCCTTAGGCAAAAAAGGTTAGGTGGGGTTACGGGGATAAAGGGGGATAGGGTGGAGATGTGACGCTTAAGTAGGGTGCTCTTTCCAAGGGCCGGTGCAGACTCGATGGGCTGAATGGCCTCCTTTTGCACTGTAAATTCTATGGTAAGCTCGGCACCATCCAGGACAAAGCAGCCCGCTTGATTGCTCTCTCTTCCACAAACATTCAAACCCTCCACCACCGAACAGTGGCAGCCGTGAGTACCATCTACAAGATGCACTGTACTAACTCACCAAAGTTCCTTAGACGACAACTTCCAAACCCATGACCACTGCCATCTAGACGGACAAGAGCAGCAGATACCTGGGAACCCCAACACTTGGAGATTCCCCTCCAAGTCACTCACCACCCTGAATTGGAAATATATCGCTGTTCCTTCGCTGTTGTTGGGGCACCACCCTGGAACTCCTTCCCTAATAGCACAGTGGATGTACCTACACCTCAACTTGCAGAGGTTCAAGAAGTCAACCCACCACCACCTTCTGAAGGGTAATAAAGGATGGGCAATAAATGCTGACCTGTCCTGCGACGCCCACATCCCGTAAATCAATTTTTAAAAAATTCCTCAACTTCTTACTGCATCTGTGCTCGTAGTCCCAATAAAATCAGTAAGAATCTGTATAGAATGAAACACTAGAAGATTTTTTTTTTAATTTTCACTATTATATATTAATTATCCATGTGGCTTTAAGGGGTGATTGTGTCGGCAAAAGCAGATGCTTTCTTAGTGAAAGGTGTAAACATTCATCAATGCCAGCAGAAGAAAACATTTTTCTCAATGTACTAAACTAAACCATAAGATGGGATTCTCCGTTTGAGAGACTCTGTGCTGGCACCAGGACTAAATGTGGGTGTTCGATGGTCCCGATGACAGCGCCAGTCCCGAAGTAATTCAAGACATGCAAATGGGCTAGCATTCGCACCATCTGGAACTAGTGCAATTCCAACTCACACTGCCATTAGATTCACTGTGGTCAGGATTGGCACCGGAAAACCTGACAAACTGGAGCTGCATATAAGCACTCCACTCCCCACACACACTCATTCCAGCCAAGAAGATGGCACCACGAAGAGCTGCCCCGAGGTTTGTAGATGCAGAGCTCCAGATACTGCTGCTGGATGTCGTGGAGGAGAGGAGGAACAGCCTGTTCCCTGGAGTGGGAAGGAGGCTGACACCCGCTGACGTCAACCGGGCCTGGGCACAGGTGGCAAATGCTGTCAGAGCTGTGGGGCCCACAGCAAGGACCAGGCAGCAGTGCTGAAAAAAGCTGTACAACCTCCTCAACAGGGCCTGGATGAGTCACCACCTCCGTGCCCATGGCACCACCCTGATCCCACTCGCCCCAGAGGGTGACTGGACCACGTGCACACAGGCCACCAGCTGTGGCCTCCTGTACTGTCTATGACAGTGTCTCACACTGTGCATTATCTGTCCCCCCAGGGGAAGGCGGGCAACAACCGCCGGGAGAGAGAAAAGACCGGACCTACAGCCCCTCACCGCCACTTCACCCTCTGGAACTGGGGCATGCCAGCGATTGCGGCAAATCCTACTGCCCGAGCTACCTGGTGGGCCCGGTTCACATCGAAGGTGATATATTGTGCCGTACAGCATATAAGGCATCAGTTACGGCTTGGAGGCACCTGTGGAGGACTGGGAGATTCCGTACAGGTCTCTGCACGGCCCTGAGAAGGACTCCATGGCATAAAGGTTCAGAGCAAGTGTCAGCTTGATGCCCACCAGGAGCTGGTGTCCTCTTCCATACCCCCGTGGTTCCCGATGTACCATGATCCGGCACAGATGCCACACGATCTCTGCTCAGCCATCGTCGGCAGCGGCACGCTCGGTCCAGCAGGTCCGCGTAAGAAAGGCGCTGCTGGTACACACAAGGCTTGATGCGACACCTCCTTCCCACCTCCCCCTCGGCATGCTGGGGGGCCAGCTCTCCATCATCACCGGCTGGTCCCTGCTTCTCTGGGGCAAACCTCTGTTCTGCAGGGTCCTCCCAGAACAGCTCCTGATCGTGCAACCTTAGTGTGCCCACCAGGGCTCTGACAGCCAGGCAGATACAAACCTCAGCCGGCTCTACACTGAAATCCATTTTCTGCATGGGGTAAAGGGGCATACCGTTACCACGCTGAGTACGCCCATGCCAAACCAGGTCCAACGGTCGACACGGCCTCTGTCCCGCATTTCCCCCTCCTAGCCCCCCCCCCCTCTCTCTCTCTCTCTTTTCTCTCTCCTCTCTCCCAACCGCCCCATCCCCCAAAGGGAACATTTATGGGTCACAGTGGGTGGTCAGTGGAGTGTGCAGCCAGATGGCTGCCTAGGAGGCTGCGGCAACCGTGCCCGGCCATCCCGGAACAGTGGGGACACCCCGAACCCATGGCGCATCTCCAGATTGTCTCCACTACTCCTCTCGACCCTGGAAATCCACCTCCAGCCAGCGGCATAACTGGCAGCCTATGGTTGCTCCTTTGGAAACATATCTTGGCTCTTCTCTCACCCTCCGCAGCAACGGTGCCCAATTACCGTTTTTAAATATCACAAATGAACCGCACCAGCGTCACTTACGGAGTGACGCTGGTGCGTCAGCAGAGCGGAGGCAGAGCAGCATGGGAGGCCAGAGACTACCAGGTCGGGCACATTACTGATGTGCGAACGGTCGTTACTGTACAATTTGCACACTGGCACAGGCGTGGAACACATTCTCGCTGCCATCAAGGCACTGGAGCATGGTGTTCCGTTAGGCGCCTGGCGCCGACCTCTAATTTGGCTAACGCGCAATTCTCCGTCCGATTGCGATTTGCGATGCCGGGCCTGCTGGACAGAGAATTTTTTAAATTCCATTACATAGGAAGAGTTTCGCAGTTTGATAAATATCTCTAATTCTGCTAGAATTTCACCGGACATGTGCTAAGAATAATTTTTCTTTTTTCTCAACAGTAAAACAGTTCCAAAGTAGGCATCTCCTTGTTGCTCACCGCATCATTCATAATGAGGCAGAACGCACCATGACAGATTCAGCTCCAGCTTTATCCGAATCCAGCAGTGTTGCAGTTGATGTTATGGATCAGACACTGGCCGAGGTTGAGAAAGAGATGAAGAAGATGAATGAATCATAAGTGAGGAACAAAGAAGTTTTAAATCTGCAATTGAGTGTAGGAAAGGGGAGTGGGGGGTCATTTTTTATTGGATCACTTGGGTGGCAAGGTGATAAGTAAATCACACACTTATTATTGAACACGTCCCATTCTTACAAAAACAAAATACTGTAAATGCTAGAAGTCTGAAGTTAAAATAGAAAATGCTGTAAGTATTCTGCAGGTCAGGCAGCGTTTGATGAGAGATAAACAAGGGCACAGATTTTCACTCCCAAGGGTAGCGCAAATCAGGAAGTTCCTTGGTTTGCAACTCCCACCTTGGGAGAAATACCAAATGGTGCAATCTTCATTCCGGATCGAAGGTTGGGTGGTGGTTGTGAGGGCTGGTTGCAGGATAGAGTTGGGCCTGCCACTTCCAACACAGATTGAAAATGCCAATTTTTAAGTTTCTTTTGCTAGTTTACATTAATTATCTCTTTTGATTATCAGTTTTTTGGACATTCTTTGTTGAATTCTAAAATCCACCCACTCCTCAGTTTACTGCTTTTTTTGGCAACATTGTAAACTTCTTCCTTTAATCTATTTTTAAATTCTCCAGTTAGCCACAGATAGATCATTTTTCCTGCAGTATTTGTTTCCTTAAAGGAATGTATATATGTTGAAAATAATGAATTAATTATTTAAATGTTGACCATTGCTCATCTACCATTGTACCTTTTGATGAAATTTGTGTATCTTAGCCAACTCGCTCCTAATACCTACCAATTGTTAGGATACCAAACCAGATCCCAACATTTGTTAGGATACCGGAGGAGAACCCCAAACAATTTTTTTAATTTGTAAAATGGTGAGGAAAGGATACTTTGCCTCAGGAGTGATGACTGACCAATAGGTATATTTTATGTTGAAACCAACCCACATAATTAACCATATTAACATCAAAGAAATAGCTTTACAATTATCCGTTATACTCAAATCCTATGGCAAGCTGCTGTTCATTTAAAATCTTATAACAGACTGTGAAACTACAGACAGACCTGGCTCCTCCCATTAATTACATCACCTGTATCCCACTAGGTTCCATGACCTTCTTAGCTAGGATTAAATACAATGTCTCAAATTATCTACACTCCCAAGGAATCTCTAGCATTCTAAACACAATTATCTGTACCAAGTGGTTGGAATGAATGATCACCTCACCCTTTACAACTCTTTTAATAAAATTTTAGCAGACATATACTGTTTGGATGTATTATTTAAACCATGGTTTTTAAAATTGTTAAAATAAAGGGCAACACGGTAGCATGGTGGTTAGCATAAATGCTTCACAGCTCCAGGGTCCCAGGTTTGATTCCCGGCTGGGTCACTGTCTGTCCGGAGTCTGCATGTCCTCCCTGTGTGCGCGTGGGTTTCCTCCGGGTGCTCCGGTTTCCTCCCACAGTCCAAAGATGTGCGGGTTAGGTGGATTGGCCATGCTAAATTGCCCGTAGTGTCCTAAAAAGTACGGTTAAGGGTTGTTGGGTTATGGGTATAGGGTGGATACGTGGGTTTGAGTAGGGTGATCATGGCTCGGCACAACATCGTGGGCCAAAGGGCCTGTTCTGTGCTGTACTGTTCTATTCTATATCTATATAACAATTTCAACAATCATCACAATAGCTTTGCTTGGTTCCGATTAAGACATTAGTTTCTGACTTAACTAAACTTTCAAATTTGTAGAAAATTCAATCATATTGTAATTGCTCTTCTGTAGATGCCCCTTTGCTACAAGGTACTTAATTTACCCTTTCTCATTGTACAATACTAGATGTAAAATACCATGTATCCTAGCTCATTCCTTAACATACTGATCTAGAAAACTGTATTATATACATTCATTGAACCTGTCCTCCACACTATCACTGCTGATTTGGTTTCCCTTGTTTTAAAGTCCCAATGATTACTTTATTACCTTTGTTACATGCTCCTTTAATTTCCTGATTAACACTCACAGTACTGTTCAGGGGCAGGTAAACTAGTCTCACTAATGCGTTTCTTAGCTGACCCAAACTGATTTGCATCTTGATTGCTGAGCTCTGGGGCACGATTCTCCCAAAGGGAGACAAAGTGCCAACGCCGGAGTGAAAACCGGAGTGTTTCACTCCGGCATCGGAGGCCGCTCCTCAGCCCCTATTCTCCCACCCCCAGAAGGCTAGGAGCGGCGGCTCGTCAATCTCACACACCGGGCCTTGACACCTGCGTCAAAGCGGCGCCGCCTGAATGACGCAGTCGGCGGCGCCTAAATGACGTCACCCGCGCATGCGCAGGTTGGCTGGCGCCGTCCTCCCCTCCGCTGCCCCGCAAGACATGGAGGATTGATCTTGCGGGGCGGCGGAGGGAAAAGAGTGCATCTTTCAGAAACGCTGGCCCGACGATCGGTGGGTACCGATCGCGGGCCAGACCCCTCCTGAGCACCCCCCAGTGCATGCGCGTTGGCCGCCCTCCCTCAGGCCGCCCCGCACAAACATGGCGGATGGATCCAGGCTCGCCGGTGGTCACTCCGCCCGCCCCCCCCACCCCGCCCCCCCCCCCCGCCGCGGCCCCGCAGCCCCCTCCCCGCCCTCGCTCCAACGCCGACCCGCCTCTCTCTCAACGGCGGTACCCCCCCCCTCTCAACGCCGGAACCCCCCCTCTCAACGCCGCAACCCCCCCTCTCAACGCCGGTACCCCCCCCTCTCAACGCCGCAACCCCCCCCTCTACGCCGGTACCCCCACTCAACGCCGCAACCCCCCCCTCAACGCCGGTACCCCCCCTCTCAACGCCGCAACCCCCCCCTTCAACGCCGGTACCCCCCTCTCTCAACGCCGCAACCCCCCCTCAACGCCGGTACCCCCCCTCTCTCAACGCCGGACCTCCCCCTCTCTCTCAACGCCGGTACCCCCCTCTCTCAACGCCGCAACCCCCCCTCAACACCGGTACCCCCCCTCTCTCAACGCCGGACCTCCCCCTCTCTCTCAACGCCGGGACCCCCCCTCTCAACGCCGCACCCACCCCTCCCCCAAACACCGCACCCCCCCTCCCCCCCAAACGCCGCACCCCCCAAACGCCGCACCCCCCTCTCCCCCCAAACGCCGCACCCCCCCCACTAACGCCGCACCCCCCCCACTAACGCCGCACCCCCCCCCCACTAACGCCGCACCCCCCCCCCCCTCGCCCGAGGTCACTGAACGGCGTCAACCATCATCAATGGTTGACGCCGTTTTAAAGCTACTCTGTTTTTCGCCGCCACGGCGGGACTTGGCCCATCCGGGCCGGAGATTTGTTCAAAGTAAAAAATCAATGACATCCCGCCAGCGCCAGCTGTTTTCAGAGGCTGCCGGCGGGATTTGCACAACGCCGGTTTTTGGCCGCTCGGAGAATAAAAAACCCGGCGGGAGCGGGATTAACGCCGCAGCCGGCCGATTCTCCGACCCTGCGTGGGGTCGGAGAATTTCGCACACGGACAGTGACCCAGAGCCAGGATCGAACCTGGGTTCTCGGCGCCGTGAGCACTCAATAAATTATTGCGTGTTTGTTCTCTTATCCTGATGTATCTGAAAAGATCCCCCATTAAAACTGTTCTTATGTCAGGGCAACATGGTGGCGCAGTGGGTTAGCCCTGCCAGCTCACAGCACTGAGGTCCCAGGTTCGACCCCGGCTCTGGGTCACTGTCTGTGTGGAGTTTGCACATTCTCCCCGTGTTTGCGTGGGTTTCGTCTCCACAGTCCAAAGATGTGCAGGTTAGGTCGATTGGCCATGCTAAATTGCCCCTTAAATAGAAAAAATTAATTGGGTACTCTAAATTTTTTTAAAACTGCTCTTATGTCTACACTTGGGTGTCTCAACTCTGGTAAAATTCTAGTGAATTTCTTTTGCACCATCATCCCCACCGCTCTCTCCCAAGCCCTTGACATCCTTCCTAACGTGTGGTGCCAAGAATTGAAAACAATACTGAAACATAAATAGTCTTAAAGATTTTGCATAACTTCCTTCCTTTCTCTCTGCCTCTGTTAATAAGACCCTTGATTTCATATATTTCAACTTATCCTGTTGCCTTCAAACAGTTATGTACATACACGCAGGTATCCCTACTCCTGTAAACCATTTAAAATTATACAATTTAGTTCATGTTGCCTCTCCTCATTCTTCCCACCAAAATATATCTCCTCACATTCATCTGCATTATAGTTCAGCAATGTGCCCATTTCACTAGTTTGTTTATGTCCCCTAAATAGTTCCAAGTTTTAAACCATCAGCAAACTTTAGAAATTGTCCCTTTGTACGCAAGCCAGGTTCTTAATATCTGTCAAACGTAACGGTAGTCTCAGTATCAACCCCTGGGAAATGCCATTTTATATATACTTCCCTCCCTTGTGAAAAAAAACCAATCTCCTCCGCTTCTCTTTGCCTTCTGTCCTTAGCTACTTTCATATTCACACTGCTTCTGTCCCTTTTTTAAAAATATATTTGGAGTACCCAATTAATTTTTTCCAATTAAGGGGAAATTTAGCGTGGCCAATCTAGCGTGGGGGCAGCAGGGTAGCATGGTGGTTAGCATAAATGCTTCACAGCTCCAGGGTCCCAGGTTCGATTCCCGGCTGGGTCACTGTCTGTGTGGAGTCTGCACGTCCTCCCCCTGTGTGCGTGGGTTTCCTCCGGGTGCTCCGGTTTCCTCCCACAGTCCAAAGATGTGCGGGTTAGGTGGATTGGCCATGCTAAATTGCCCGTAGTGTCCTAATAAAAGTAAGGTTGGGGGGGGGGGGGGGGGGGGGGGTTGTTGGGTTACGGGTATAGGGTGGATACGTGGGTTTGAGTAGGGTGATCATGGCTCGGCACAACATTGAGGGCCGAAGGGCCTGTTCTGTGCTGTACTGTTCTATGTTCTATGTTCTTATCCACCTAGCCTGCACATCTTTGGGTTGTGGGGGTGAAACCCATGCAGACACGAGAAGTATGTGCAAACTCCACATGGACAGTGACCCAGGCCCGGGATTCAACCTAGGACCTCAGTGCCATGAGGCAGCAGTGCTAACCATTGCGCCACCTTGCTGCCCCTGCTTCTGTCCTTTTAATCCAATTGGCTTTAATTTTAACAAATCTATCATGTGGTACTTTGTCAAATGTCTTTTGAAAGCCTATATACACAAAATCAACCACATTACCCTCACCAAAACTCACCATTATTTTTGTCAAATAACTCATTCCCAATTTGCTTCTAACAAATGAGAACTGACTTTGATTTATTAGCTCATACCAAATGGCAATTAATTTTATCCCAAATTATTGTCCGCTAAAATGTCCCCACCACTGCTGTTAGGCTGACTGACCTGTAGTTATTTGGATTATCCCTCTGCTCCTTTTTAAACACAGGAGCTACATTTGTAATCCTCCTGGCCTGTGGCACCACCTCCACATTGAATGAAGTTTGGGCTGGTGCCATGAAATCTTTTACATTCACCTTAGAGGCCACATCGGACCTTGGTTTAATGTCTCATCTGAGTGGCAGAATCTCTGACAGTGCAGTAATTCCTAAATACATAGATCACAACTGTGTAATTGGAATCAAGTGTAAGACATAGAAATGGAAGCAAAGACCAATCAAACTACAGGCAAGGATAGAAATTAATGTTCCAGTTCAAAAGACATAAATAGACCTTTTGGAAGGAAATAGTTGTTTAAAACTATGAATAGCATAAAACAATGCTGTGGCTCATATTTATTGCTTCAGATGATAAACATTTTCATGTGTTTATTCTTATTAATGTTGCATTATGGATATATTTTCAATTGGGTTAGAAGTAAAACTGACACCTGGAACCACTTTGAAAATAAATTCAACAATGTACTTGTTCGAAACTATAGCCTTTCAGGTGGCTACTTTTGTATGGATTTCTTTGAGCGAACCAGAATGATTATCAAAGATTCTACAGTGCAGAAGGAGGCCATTCGACCCACCGAGTCTGCACCGGCCCTTTTAAAGAGCACCCCACTTAAGCCCATGCCTCCACCCTACCCCCGTAACTCAGTAACCCCACCCACCCTTTTTGGACACCAAGGGTAATTTATCATAGCCAATCCACCTAACCTGCACATCTTTGGACTGTGGGATAAACCGGAGCACCCGGAGGAAACCCATGAAGGCATGGTGAGAACGTGCAGACTCCACAGAGTGACCCAAGCTGGGAATCAAACCTGGTACCATGGAGCTTTGAAGCAACTGTGCTAACCGCTGTGCTACCGTGCTGCACACAATTAATTTGCTTGTTTGTGCCAATATGAGAAGCTGCAGATTGTATTGTAATAGAGTTATTCCACATAACAACTTGAATTGAAGGATTCCAATCATTCTAACAAGACAGTTATGGTGTCGTTTGAGCTTTCAATTTAGATTTACAGTCTCGTAACTCCTGGTAAAAAGGATCAGAGTAGTACTTCAATTGATTATAAAGGAAAGCATCATAAAAAGCTCAGTTTTTTTTCATAGAATTTACAGTGCAGAAGTAGGCCATTCAGCCCATCGAGTCTGCACCGGCTCTTGGAAAGAGCACCCTACCCAAGTTCAACACCTCCACCCTATCCCAATAACCCAGTAACCCCATCCAACACTAAGGGCAGTTTTGGACACTAAGGGCAATTTATCATGGCCAATCCACCTAACCTGCACATCTTTGGATTGTGGGAGGAAACCGGAGCACCCATAGGAAACCCACGCACACATGGGGAGGATGTGCAGACTTCACACAAATAGTGGCCCAAGCCGGAATCGAACCTGGGACCCTGGAGCTGTGAAGCAATTGTGCTAACTACAATGCTACCATGCTGCCCTGATTTTAAACATGGTATCTGTACATTATGAATGCTACCTGCTTGCAGCTCAGTTTAATAATCTATCTGCTTTTGAGTGTTTGAAATGTCATTGAAACTATGTTCTTTTCTTTCAGATATTCACGGTGATTATTTCTTACGCTACTCTGAATATTTACAAAGAAATTTGGTTAAAATGAAAAGTTACTTTAATGTAGAATTTTGTTTGTTCTTTTTCACATGCACTTTATTCACAAGTTCTTTCACTAACTAGTAATACTTAAAATAAATTAAATAGACATACATTTGTAATAGTACACTGACATTATGAATAAAAAATAAAGCTAAATGTTTAACTAGCATTGTTATGCATTCATTAGATGAGGTGCAACATGGAAAATACCACTCAGACCACCTGTTAAAGTAAAGTTGTCATAGTTCCAGATGACCATAGGCTGCTCCCCTTTGAGGGGGAAGAGTTGAGTGGTGGTGATTTAACCTGAGGATCTCCTCACCTCAGGCAAGGGCAACATTGAGGAGGCAGGGTCTTCATGAATAATCTCAGCTCGTATGGGGATTGAACCTATGCTATTGGCTCTGTATCACAAACCAGTTGTCCAGCCAATTGCGCTAAACCACCCCCAAACCACCTATTACCACCTCTGTAACATCGCCATCGTCTTTGCTCATATGTTGCTGAAACCCTCATTCATACCTTTGTTACTTGACTTGACTATTCAATGCACCACTCTCTGGATGAAGAAAGTTCTCCTCACCTCAGTCCTGAAAGGTTTACCCTCATCCTCAAACTGTGACCCCCTAGTTCTGGACTCCCCCACCATCAGGAACATTCTTTCTGAATCTCCATTGTCTAATCCTGTTCGAATTTTGTAAGTTTCTCTGAGATCCCCTCTCAACTCTTCCAAACTCCAATGAATATAATCCTAACCGACTCAGTCTCTCATTTGGCAGTCCTACCATCCCCGGAATCAGTCTGGTAAACCTTCGCTGCACTCCCTCTATAGCAGGAACATCTTTCCTCAGATAAGGACACTAAACTGCACACAATACTCCAGGTGTGGCCTCACCAATGCCCTGTACAATTGCAGTAAATCATCCCTATTCCTGTACTCAAATCATCTCGCAATGAAGGCCAACAAACCATTTGCCTTCTTTCCTGCCTGCTGTACCTGTGCGCTTACTTTCAGCGACTGATGCATGAGGACACCAGAGTCTCGCTGAGTATCCACCTCTCTCGATTTCCAGCGATTCAAATAATAATCTGCCTTCCTATTTTTGCTACCGAAGCAGATAACCTCACATTTATCTGCATTCTACTGCATCCGCCATGCATATGGCCCACTCATTCAGCCTGTCCAAATCCCGCTGAAGCATCTCTGCATCTTCCTCGCAATTTACCCTCTCACCCAACTTTGTATGATCTGCAAATTTGGAGGTAATAGATTTAATTCCCTCATCCAAATCATTAATGTATAATGTGAACAGTTGGGTCCTAGCACAGAACCCTGTGGTACCCCACTTTGCTTGCCAATCCAAAAACGAGCCATTTATTCCATCTTTTTGCTTCTTGTCTGCTAACCAGCTTTCTATCCATCTCAATATGGAGCAATTCATTCCGTCAGGCCACCCTATGGAACTAATAGGGGTCCTTCAACTGAGTGAGACCCTTGTCTGGCTGATTAAATTACACCCAATATTTCCTTATGTGGCTTGGTGTTATATTTTGTTTAAAATGCCCCTGTGAACTGTTTTCAGACGATTTATTACATTAAATCTAGATTGTTGTCGTCAATTAACATATCTGACTGGAATAGATGCAAGCATATTGAGATCTGATTTAATCACAAAATCACTTACGGATCCAACAATCTTTCAGCCTTCCAGAACTACCCTTACACTTACCCAGGACTTTGTTTCTTAAACGATTTCTTGTTAGAGCCTCCCCAACTCTACCCAGCATTCATTTTTTAAATGTTGATCACCCCTCTGCGTTACCTTTTACTAGTTTGAATCAATGTCCCTTTATCCTGTTCCCACAGATAAGGTAATATGTTAGACTGTTTTCTTAATTAATTACTACCTTGTATACCTGATATCTTGGATGCCTTCTTTACTTGCTGCAAAACCCAAGTGTCTCTTGTTCTTTCCCATAATTCAGACCACCAACACTAAGGATCAGCCTCATGGTTCTTCCCTGCACTGATTCCTGTGCCAGGCTGATGCCCATGTTTATCAGCAACTGGAACAAGACATGATCTTCAAAGTTGAAAGTGACCAGTGCACCGTGCAATTTGACTCCTACTTCTTCTGACTTTTATTCTATATTTTTCTTCGACGTTCTGTTGGTTTTGTTATTTGCTGCTCTGCATTGATTGGACATGCTGAGCATTGAATTTAGCATGACTCCGGGTCTTATTCAACTATCCTTTGTTATTTCCAGAATGGCGTAATAAAAACAGAAAATGCTGGAAACATTTGTCAAGTCTGGCAGCATCTGTGGAGAGAGAAACTGAGTTAATGTTTCAGGTCTGTGACCTTTCATCAGAACGGATTCACAGCATGTTTGTGCCCATTCCGATCAAGGTGGATAAGAAACAAAATCGCCTCGTCAGAATAATTCTAGCGCGTTTCCATGCTTTCAGCATCGCTCTTTGCAGCGCTACTGCTGCGCTCTGCAAACAGCAGGAGGGCTGGCCATACTGTTGTAGGACATGTAATAGGAACAGGAGTAGGCCATTTAGCCCATCGAACTTTTCCACTATTCATGGCTGATCATTTACTTCAGCCTAACACCCAACACTTTCCCAAGCTATCTCCATGTTACTTGGTATCATTGGTCTCCAGAAATCTATTGATTTTTTTTGTTTTGAGCATGCTCAATGATTGAGCTGCTACAACACTCTGGGGTACAGAATTTCACCATCCTTTGAGTGAAGAAATTCTTTCTCATCACAGTATTAAATGGTCTATCCCGAATCCTGAGATTCTGTCTCCTGGTTTTAGATTCACTAGCCAGAGGAAACTCCTTGGGCAGGATTCTCTGTTGACCGACAGCAAAATCGGGAAAGGCAATCACTCATTCTCTTCCCCCCTCCACCCCCAGCCATCCCAGCCCAGCCCACCCCACCCCACCCCACACACCCATCGCACAGAATCCCAAGGCAAATTGTAACGCTGGCAGCAGGTATTTAATGTGAGCAATATAGAGAGATTTCTGCTCTAAACCCTATTACTAAACTCTGCCCTGCAGCCGTGCCAAATTAACTAGTGTCTAACTTCCTGCCCTTACGGACCCTAATGCTATATCTAGGTGGGTCCCCAGACGGTACATCAGGGGTGGAGGCAGCCTGCTGTGATTCCCGCCCTGCGACCTGGGTCCCCATTGGCTGGCGTCTTATGGGACGACTGGGCCTGGATCGGCCCGGCTGCTGCTCGGGAGTCCCAGGTGGCGTGGTGCCACCCCGTTCTGCCAACTACCCACCGGGTGTGCCGGGGGGGGGGGAAGAGTCCAAGGAGCTGCGGTGTTCCAGCACAGGCTGCATCACCTTCTCCTCCTTGAGTGCCCTATGGCCCCCGGGCTACTCCATGGGACAGTGGTACGAGGGGAGCTATCCCGTGGCTCCCCGCCACCTGCCACTGCCAGTCCTGGAGGCCCGCTCTGATCTTGACCAGGGTCCGCACGTTCGCGGCAATGGAGCACAGGGAGTGGACCATCTCCGTCTCAGATTGCGCCATATCACGCTGCAAATGCCACCACCTGGGTTGTCACATCAGCCAGTGACTGCGCCATCTCCCTCTGGGACTGGGCCACCTCCCTCTGTGTCTGCGTCACGTTGGCCAGCACCTGGGCAAAGCTGCTGACGTTCCCAGTCATGGCCTGCTGTGACTGGGACACGCTCTGGAGCACCACTGCGATTTCCAGTGGCTCTGGGACATGAGCACCTGTGAGGCAGTAACCCTGTCCTGGACCTTGGCCAGTGTCTGCACAGAATACCCCAGGCCTTGGACATCCTGATCCATAGCTGAAACCGTCGCCCCCAGTGCCTCCATTGTGGGCGCCACACATGCGGTGTTGGCCTGGCTGACACGTATTGTTGGCACTACCTCCTGCTCCTGCACAGGGTTGGACTCCAACTGCGCCTGCAGGTGCTGAATGCCCGCAGACAACCCCTCATGTAGTCCCTGGCTCTACGACTGCATCTCCGCAATGGATGGGACTGTGTGTTCCAGAAGCTCGAGATCTGTCTGGTCGCCAGCTAGTTCCTGGGATCAGCCTGCCCTCCGACTGTCCACCCCCTCGGGTGTTCCTACTTCCACCTGCTGTACCGGAGCAGCTGTGTCGTGTGCACTAGGTAGTGTCCCAGGAGCCTCTTCACTAAAGTGCCCAAGCGAGGTGAGTATCTCTGGGATTGTGGAGAGTGCAGGTGATAGCTGTGACGGGAAATGATTGTCATCCTCCGACCTGTGTTCTGGGCTCTCATGAGTCTCCAGCAGAGGGCTGTATAGCCATCTAAGATGGCCACCTGCAAAGGACCATGGGAATTATGGCCAACCCAGGACTCCGACAGATACAGATACAGAGCAGATCTGTATTTGAACCACAGGTAACCAGGCTGTGGCACTGGCTGGAGGCGGAGGATGCCAGATGGACCTGACCCATCACCAGCAGGTCCTGCAAGACACAAGACGCATGATTAGACTGCAGGCCATGGGGGAGGGGGGGGGGGGGGATGGTGGTGAGGGTGATAGGGGATAGGCACACATGTCACAGGGAACCACAGCTAAGAGGGGGTCTCACTTCCTTGCCCGCGGCCAAGCACCACCTTGGCAACCTCCCGTTCCTCCAGACCGCCAGCGACACCAGCACCCTCACCTCAGCCTCGGAGAGGGGCCGCCGCTCCGGCGGTCTCCCTCCTGTCTTCTCCCGCTCACGGCCATTGTGCACTGCCTTCTCCTGGAGGGTGTGGGGGACACAGAAAACAACTTTGTTAAACAGTTCTGTCATGAAAATCCACAAATTCTGCGTTGACATCAGCACTCAAGTCTCAGAAACGTAGAACCCCGCCCCTTATATTTACTCCAACCCTTTCAACCCTGTAAGAATTTTGTAAGTTTCCATTATAGGTCATTTTTCATTCTTCAAAACTTCAGGGAACACAGACCCAGTCTCCCCAATCTCTCCTCATAAAACAATCCTGCCATCCAAGGATAAATCTGGTGAACCTCCCATGCATCATCCCTATGGCAAGTGTATCCCACCTTTTATAAGGGGACCAAAACTGCATGCAATGCGCCAGGTGAGGTCTCACCAAGGCTTTACACACGTACAGTAAACACCTTGGGTTGGATTCTCTGTCTGCCGATGCCGAATTCGGGCAAGGCTATTGGCCTCCACATTGCTGGAGGAGGTGCTGACGACAGGGGGACTGGAGAAGGGTAGTGTCAGCGGTTTACAGAGCTATTTTGGAAGAGGAGAAGGCACCACTGGAACGGATCAAAGCAAAGTGGAAGAGTTGGAGGAGAGGATATGGAGGAGGGGTTCTGATGTGAGGTGCTCCGGAGAGTGAATGCCTCCACCCCGTGCGCGAGGTTGGGGCTGATACTGCTGAGGTAGTATGCAGAGAACACCTCACAAGGGCAAGGATGAGCCAATTCTTTGAAGGAGTAGGGGATGTGTGTGACCGTTGCGGCGGCGGGGGGGCGGTCGCTAATCACGTTCATATGTTTTGGTCCTGTCCAAAGCTAGAGGATTACTGGAAGGAGGTTTTTAGGGTAATCTCTAAAGTGGTGCACGTAAAACTGGACCCGGGCCCCCAGGTGGCCATATTCAGGGTGTCGGACCAGCCAGGGTTGGAAACGGGTGCGGAGGCAGATGTTGTAGCCTTCGCCTCGTTGATCGCCCGAAGGTTGATCCTGATGGGATGGAGAGCAGCCTCTCCACCCTGTTCCCTGGCGTGGTGGGGGGACTTGTTGGAAATCTTGACTCTTGAGAAGGTTAAGTTTGAACTGAGGGGAAGGATGGAGTTCTACAATTCAGGGGCATTATTCATTATACACTTTCAAGAACTGGATAACATCGAACATTAGTTGGGGGGGTGGGTGAGAGGGTTGGGGGCTGTGTGTGTTAATGGTGACTATGGGTGATTCCTGATTCCTTTTTGTCATTTGTTTAAGTTAACATGCGGGCTAATGCGTGGGGTTTGGTGAGAGGATGGGATCGTTGTTAATGATATGGGGATTGACATATTTGTTATTGACTATTCTTTGTTGTTGGTGGGTGTAAATTTGGGAGAAAATGTGAAAAAGGAGAATAAAAATATTTTTTAAAAAACTAATACATTCAGAAGGGAATTCAGGAAAAAAACACTTTTAAATCCACAGTAATTGTGGTGACCAGCTTAAATCCATTGAGGAGAGGAATTGAGCAATATGTTGCCGAGGTTCGTGTGGAGCATAAACAAGAAATAATCCATTTTTGTGCTGCAAGTAATACACAGCTATGTAACACTTGTCATTGTTTCCTGTACAAAATGAGGTCTCAGAAAGGATTATGCATCAAACAGAACTAAGGACTCATCCTCGGCCTCTGTCCCAATAGATGCTGGCAGACCAGCGGAGGTTTTTCCAGTGTCCTCTGTCCTTATTGTAAATTGAACAAGTCTTTTTTTCTTATTCATTCAGAAGATACACTTCACAGATAAGTCTTAAGGTGCACGATTGTTGCCTCAAAGATCTTCATAAGATTAATTATGTTCCATGAGGACATGGTCAACCACATGATAAATGACAGCACGCAAATAATGGAAAATTAAGTGAGTTTTTTTTTTATTTTAAGAGTTCCCAACTATTTCAGTACTTAGGAAATATAATAGCTACTTCCAGATCTGGTCCATGCTCTGTGGGCTTTTGTCTGAAAAGCATTTCTATGATCCCAGACCCGACTTTTTTACAGATAAGTAAAGTTAATACCAAAATAACAATTAGAGGTCAGTTTTGAACGAGTACAAAGTTTAGTAGTACCCTTCGGGAGGTAGTTTTAATCGTCGCATAGTAAAGTGTCTGATTTCACATGGACAATGGGGTATAAAGAATGGAAGCCTACAGTACTACAGGTTTGGTTTCCCCACTCTGCAAACTCAATGAAATAAAAAAAAAACTGAATCCAATCCATCGTGGACGCAATGGGCCAAAGGGTCTCTTTCCACTGTATAACTTGGTTGATATTACTAAATATTAATCTGGGATTTAAACCAGTGTAGTGACCATTCATAATTTCCTGCCTACATCGGTTATTCAGTGATGAGGCATCCATGACGCACCTCAGAGAGTGGAACAAAATCACTACTGTTCCCTTAGTCCAAGCATGATTAAAGTAATGAAAGCCTAACGTAATGAAAGGAATTAAAGCCTGCTTTAATCAAATAAGGACGACAGCATAATTATGTTTACCCTGATTTAAAGTAACGTCTTTTACATGGGAATTTAGTACATCAACGCAAAGCACATAACTTTCCTCATGATGGTTTCCCCACCAATCAAGGAGATATAGGATGGAACATCAGAAAAGGAGGCCATTCAGCCCATCAGTACAATGATGGTCTTTCCTCCACATCATTGGTAATTAGAAATCTGTTAAACTCTAACTTCAAAATACTCAATGACTGAGCTTCCACAGTGCTGAGATAGAGAATTCCAAAGATAACCCTGGGAGTACAAAGGTTTCTCCCAATCTTGGTCTTGCTGGCCTTCTCCTTATTTTGATATTATATCTCCTGGTTCTAGTCTCCCCAAACAAGGGAAACATCTTGGGCTGGATTCTCCGATCCCCACGCCGAAATCACATTTGGCGATGGGACAGAGAATCCCCGATTACGGCGAAATAGGGGCGGCGCAGCTTTTGCGATGCTCTACCCCTGAAAAACTGAGTACTCGCAGAGTACACCACGTGCCATATCCACGGCCACTGTACATTGGCTAAGGCGCGCCCCGTGATGCTACGTCCGCTGCCAGCCGAGTTCCTGACGGTGTGGGACACGTGTGGTCTCACCCATCGGGAACTCAGTGTGGCAGCTGCGGACTCAGCCCAGCGGTGCCAGACGGGGGTGGGCAGGGGTGGGGTGGTCCAGAGGCACAAGCTGGCCGAAGTGGGGGGTGGGAGAATATTTTGCAAGCCGGGTCCGTGAGCAGCATCTGCTATGATGCACCCTGTGGCCGCTGCAGGCCGTCGCCGTGTGCATGCGTGGCCACAGACTCGATAATTCTCCACACCATTTCGGCAGCTAGAGCTGGGTTTTCTACGCTACCTCCCTGCTAACCCCCAGCAAAACGGGGAATTGGTGACCGTTTTGCGCCAGCTTTCCTTGCTTAAGACGGCACCATTTTTACGCCGGCGTGGGGACTTCGTATCCAGAACGGAGAATCCAGCCTCTTATCTGCACCTAGCCTGTTTATTATTTTTAAGTATTTTGTAGGTTTCAATGAGATCACCTGTCATTCTTTAAAAATCTAGAGTATACAGGCCCAGGTTCCCCAATCTCTTATCATAAGACAGTCCCACCATCCTGGAAACATGTTTGGTGAACCTTTGCTGCA
Organism: Scyliorhinus canicula; assembly: GCF_902713615.1. Lineage (NCBI taxonomy): Eukaryota > Metazoa > Chordata > Chondrichthyes > Carcharhiniformes > Scyliorhinidae > Scyliorhinus > Scyliorhinus canicula. The sequence continues at coordinate 45,658,325 of NC_052152.1, read as the reverse complement.
CTCCCTCTATGGCAACAATATCCTTCCAGAGAGGACGAAAACTGCACGGAGCACTCCAGGCGCAGTCTAACCAAGCTCCTATACAATTGAAGCAAGCTTCACCACTCTTGTACTCAAACTCTCTTACGGTAAAGGCCAACATACCATTGGCCTTCCTAATAGCCTGTTGCAACTGCATGTTAGCTTTCAGTGACTTATTGACAAGGACACCTAGGTCCCTTTGTACATCTACACTTCCTAATCTTGTACCATTTAATAAATGCGTGTGTTCCTCCTATCAAAATGGACAACTTAACATTTTTCCACATTATATTCCAATACTAAGTCTGTCCAAATCTTCTTGGAAGCCCCTTTTGCATCTTCTTCAACACACATTCCAATCTAGCTTTGCAACATCTGCAAACTTGGAAATATTACATTTATCTTTCAGAAAAAAAAGAATAATCTGTATAACCCCACAATAGACAAACATGCAATTTTTCACATCATAGGGACTTCACCTGTTATTTTATTAGAAAAAGAAAATATACCATCACAAAAACAGTCGAGTGGTATGCTTGGACTATTGAGATAGCAAGCTTAGCCTCCTCATGTTATATCATTTTACACACTTTCTATACAGAAGCCGTTGCAGTATGGTTGTAAGAAGCTAGGGGGGGGGGGGGGGGGGGGGGCGGTGAAACAAAGGAGAGTTAACTAGTTAATTTGTATTGTCAAAATAGGAGCTTCAAGTCTTAATAAGCACAGCCAGAATGGAGGCTGCCATTTGTTCTGGCTAAAACTTCAGTTTCCACTCAAGATAATGGACTCATAGAATGGTTATTGCAGAGGTCATTCAACCTGCTGTGTCTATGCTGGCCCTCCAATGGAGTAATTCATCTGGTGCCACTTCCTTTTCTCCCGTAGCGTTGCAATTTTTCCTCTTCAGATGATAATCTAATTCCCCATTAAACCTTTTTGACTACACTGTCACCATTCTCAGGCAGTGCATTCCTGATTATAAAATAAATTTATAGTACCCAATTCATTTTTCCAATTGGGCAATTTAACACGGCCAATCCATGAAACATCCATCTACCCTGCACATCTTTGGGTTGTGGAGGCGAAACCCATGCAAACATGGCGAGAATGTGCAAACTCCACATGGACAGTGACCCAGGGTCGGGTTCAAACCTGGGACCTTGGCGCCGTGAGGCAGCAGTGCTAGCCACTGCACCACTCCGTGCATTCCTGATCCAACCAGTCACTGAATGGAAAAAGTTTTCCCCATGTTATTCCTGCTTCTTTTGCCAATTACCTTAAATCTGTGCCCTCGGGTTCTAGATCGTTCCACCAATGGGAACATCTTTGTCCTGTCTACTTTTTACAGATCCCTCTTGGTTTTGAATACCTCTATCAAATCTTCTTTCAACTTCCTCTGCCCCATGGAGTACTTCCACCGTACAAATGTACTAATTAGGTGTAGGCCGTTCAGCTCTTCAAGCCTGCTCTGTCACCAATAAAATCATGGCTAATCTGATTGTGGCCTCAACTCCATATTTCACCTACCCCCCCCCCCCCCCCCCCAATAACCTTTAACTCCCTTGCTAGTCAAAGATCTATCTACCTGCGGCTTAAAAATATGCAATTTCTCCACCTCCAGGAATGTTTTAAAGACTCACGACCCTCACAAAATGTTTCTCATCTCAGTCTTAAATGGGAAAGTCCTTGGGCTGGATTCTCTGCCCTGCGGCGCCACATTTCTGTTTTACCTCACTAGCGGGATACGCCGTTACGCTGGCTAGTCAATGGGGTTTCCCATTGTGAGGCAGACCCACGCCGTCGGGAAACCCCCAGGCTGCTGGCAAAAGGGAGCATCCCGCCAGCAGAGAATCCACCCCCCTACTTTCAAACTGTACCCCTTACTTCTAGTCTCTCCCATAAGGGGAAACATCCTTACAGCTTCCACTCTGTCAAGTCTCCTCAGAGTTTTAGATCTTACAATAAAATCACAACTCATTCTTCAAAACTGCCAAGGGTACAGACCCAGCCTGTCCTTCTTTCCTCATTAGATAACTGGGACAAGGGCAGTGTGGGGTGTCAGCCAAGTGAGTGAACTTCTCAAATCTTTGTACTTAACCAATGTTCCTAAACCTTGAAACCATTCTCATGAATATTTTCTGAACTATTGCTAATTCCTTCACTGCCTTCATCTTAGGTTTAGCAGCACATCCAAACTTTTGTACTCTATGCCCTTAATGCTAAAGCCCACAATGCCGTATGCTTTATTAACCACTCTCTCAACCTGTCCTGCCAACCTCGATTTTATACATAAAGAAAAACACACATGTATGTCTCTCTGCTCCTGCACTCCCTTTAACCGCCTCGGATCAGATGTTAAATGAAGGCAGTGCCTTGACTACTTTAAATGCATGCCTGCTCCCTGACCTGGGCTTAAAAAAAACAATGCATAATTGGAAGAAGAGCAGGAGAGTTTCCCCAACGTCCAAGCCATAATTTATCCCTCAACCAACATCACTAAAAATAAATTATCTGGTCATGATCTTGTTGCACTTTATGGGACCTTGTTTTGGGAAAAATAATTTCCATGTTTTCTACATCACAACAATGACCAAACATCAAAAGTACAAGCGTTTCATTGGTTGTGAAGTCCTGAAGACATGAATGGCTCTTTGAAATTTTTTTATAAGCTCAAGAGATGAGGAACTGAGCCGATGATTGGAAACTGTAAACTGATTAATATGAAACTGTGGAGTGACAACCAGGAAGGTCTTTCATTTAATTGTTGGTCTGTACGAAGTGAGATGGTCATGAAAATACCCAAGCTCAGATTGACCCCTTTATCCAAGGACACCACCATTCCTGTTCCTAATGGCTTCCCGGTTTGGGTCGTTGCCTGTGCGGAGTCTGCGCGTTCTCCTGTGTCTGCATGGGTTTCATCCGGGTGCTCCGGTTTCCTCCCACAAGTCCCGAACGACGTGCTGTTAGACAAATTGGATATTCTGAATTCTCCCTCGATGTCCAAACAGGCGCCGGTGTGTGGCGACTAGCTTTTCACAGTATCTTCATTGCAGTGTTAATATAAGCCTACTTGTGACACTAAAAGATTATTAGAATTGTATCCTAGGTCATTAACATACATCAGGAAGAGCAGAGGTCGTAACACCAATCCCTGGGGAACTTCACTATAATCCTTCCTCCAGTGTGGAAAAGAACTTCGCCAATATTCTTGGAGTGACAGGAACAATTACATATCCATGTTGCTGCTGTCCCTTTTATTTCAGTCTGCTGGGCAGCACTTCATCAACTGCCTTTTGGAAATCCCCATACATCACATCAACAATATTACACTCATCAACTCTCTCCATTACCTCAAAAAATTCAAGCAAGTTATTTATGCATGCTTTTCCCTCAATAAATTTATGCTGGCTTTTCTTAATTAAGCGGCATGAACCCAACTGAGTTAATTTTGACCCAAATTGTTTCCAAAAGATTTCCCACCACTGAGGTAATCTGATTGGCCTATTGATGATGGGTTTATCTTTATATCTTCCTTTGAAGGGTGTAATATTTGCAATTCTTCAAATTCTGTGGCACCATCACCAAGTTTAAGGAAGATTGGAAAAGTGCCTCTGCAATTTCCACTTCACTTCCTTCAGCATCCTTGGATGCATGCCATTCTTTCCTAGTGCCTCATCAACTTTTAAATACAGATAGCCTATCCAATACTTCATCAATTTTAAACCAAAATGTCTGAACTTTTCTTTTACCATGAATGGATAGCATCTGCTTCCTTGGTAAGGACAGATACAAAGTATTCATTGAATACCTCAGTCTTACCCCTGCCTGCATGCATGAACTCCCTTTTGGCCACTCACGGCTTCCCTCGTAACACCCTTACTATTTACATGCCTAACAAAGACTTTGGAGTCCCCTTTTAAGTTAGCTGCCAGTATTTTCTCATAATTGAGAAACAGGCCAAGAGTAACATCTACTTCACTTCTCTTAGGCACTTTTTCTGCTTGATCCTAATCTCCAACTCTTCTGCAATCAAGGGAGTTCTGGAGTCGCCTGTCCTCCCTTCCCCCTTGACTCTGTACTCGAATGATCTCTTCTGTAAAAACAGCCCATTATTAATTTGCAATTTTACCTGCTAATCTTTGATTCTGGGCCAGATCCATTTTTACCCCATTGAAGTTGACTTTCCTCGTTAATTCTTAAAAATTTTTTTTAGAGTGCCCAATTCATATTTGTTTTCCAATTAAGGGGCAATGTAACGTGGCTAATCCACCTATCCTGCACATCTGGAAAATCTCAGCAAGTCTGGCAGCATCTGTAGGGAGAGAAAAGAGCTAACGTTTCGAGTTCGATGACTCTTTGTCAAAGCTAACAGACAGAGAGAGTGGGAAATATTTATACCGTGGAGTGAGAATGAAAGATGAGTCTTTCGAAAGATGTGATGTTCCGGTTAGGCACACTACAGCCTTCCAGCCTAACAGTCTCTGTCTATTAGCTTTGACAAAGAGTCATCAGACTCGAAATGTTAGCTCTTTTCTCTCCCTACAGATGCTGCCAGACTTGCTGAGATTTTCCAGCATTTTGCCTTTCGTTTCAGATTCCAGCATCCGCAGTAATGTGCTTTTATCCTGCACATCTGTTGAGTTGTGAGGGCGAGATCCACGCAGACACGAATGTGCAAACTCCACACAGACGATGACCCAGGGCCGAGATCGAACTTGGGTCCTCAGCGCCATGAGGCAGCAGTGCTAACCACTGCACCACTTCCTCGTTAGTTCTTACTCTGGATTGCTCCCTGTTCTTTCCACAATGATCACTGTCCCCAAAACTTTTCCCCTACTGACATGATCCATTTGGCCCAACTCATTCCCAACAATCAATTCCAACAGTGCCTTACTTTTGAATTGCTTAAAGTCTTCCTCAATCTATGCAGCAGACTTAATGACTATTGCTCCAAAGGCCTCCACTTACCACTTCTCTTTTACATGCACTCAGCTGTTAGAAATGCTAAAATCAACTTTTTATCTGCCAGCCAAATCCTCGTTAGGCTGGATATGTCCTGAAGGGCATAGAACTCTAGTTTATCTCCATGACATACAGCCGTCTCAAACCAGTTTCCCCTACTCTCTCCACCTTCACTTCCTTCTCTATTCCTATCATCCTGCTTTTCACCTCCCTGTTCCAACCAGTTCATCTTTTCAATTAGACATCTTTTGCACCTTTGATCCCGTCCTCTCAAATTTTTTCTGCCCAAGTTTTATCAACATTGTAATGGCTTCCTTTGCTCAGGTACTCTTCCTCGCTCATTTTAGAACTAGTATCACAAGGGAACTTTATCCAACTACCACCCATCTCTGTTACCAATGTACTCATGGTATGGGCACAGATGACAAATTCTGAGATTACACTACACCTTTCCGAAGAGAGAGAATAACACTCTCCAGTTCCTCTCTTCTGTTGCTCGGCTCGAGGGGCCCCTTCTCTAGTTTCACTTCTATGTGCAAGACAGTGAATACAAAAATAATTAATTTTCCTGCCCTTGTAGTCATCCCTGGATCTGCCCTTTTTTCCTGCTTTATATACACACTGCCCCTTAGTGTGTTAATTTCAATAGACATGACAAGAATATCCAACCTGCTACTTTCTTCAACCTCCTATTGCCAGCAGACCTGACATTAAGCTGTGAATAACTGAAATTGGCCTCTTAACTTTTTCTTTACTTATTTTTTGAAATATGGGCAACACTGACAATGCAGTATTTATTGTCCATCACTGGTTCATCTCAAAAGCCAGCGTGGAACTGGAGTTACATGCCAGCCAGGCCAAGAGATGACATGAAGCATGTTATTGAACCAGCTTGGTTTCTATGACAACCTGCAAAGAAACATGGTAAATTTCCTGGTGATATTTGGCTTCATTCTTCCTGATGCTTAAAGCTCCCACCTCACCCTTCTGGCCCCAAGCTCTGGTTGAATTAGGCCATGCAAAAACATCACACCCTGTTCAAATCAATAGTTTCAAACCCCACATTTAATCCATAAAAGAGCATGTGTCTTAAAGCAAATTACTGTGAATGCTGGAAATCTGATATTTCATTTCATTAAAAAATTGGAAATGTTTAGTAGATCTAACACCATTTGTGGAAAGACCATTAACATTTTAGGTTGATGATCTTTTGACAGAATTGGACCAGGTTTGAGATGTCGCAACTTTTGAATAAAATAGTCAGGATGGGTGTAAGATCTGCAATGGGCAAGAGTGATTAAATAACAAAAAGGGATAAATGGTAGAATGCAAAAGGGTGGGGAGAGTTGTGGCAAGGATAATGAGATTAGTTAGGCAATACAAGATGGGAGTAGAGTTGTTTTCAATGGTATCAAAACCATTACCAGTACCTACTGCATTAAAAAAAGGAAGTGCTTATGGACTGAAATTGTTAAACTCCATGTCGAGTCCAGAAAGTTGCAAAATATCCAATCAAAATATTATTCCGTCGATATTATTTGCTACATAAAGCAATTACTCAATCTGCATTTGTTCTCCCCAATGCAGAAGACTGTATTGTGAGCAACAAATACAGTTGGCCAATTTGAAAGCAAAAATAAATTGTTGTTTAATCTGGAAAGTGATTTTGGGGCCCTGGGTGGAAGGGAGGTGGTGAAAAGGCTGGTGTTGCATCTCCTATGCTTGCATGGAGTGCTGCACATAATGGAAGAGTAGACCTGATGTTACAGCTGGTAGTCCCTTCAGAATTCCAAAAAGAGAGATGAAGATGTGCTGGCATCATGCTAACAATCTGTTGCATATGGAGCCTGGATGGCAAGGGCAAGGGGACCTCTATCTCTGGGAGGAAGGGGGAAAAGCTGAATACATAAGTGGTGGAGTGCACATGGTTGAGGGTCCTATGAATTAATCCTGGTGGATGCCTTCATATTGAAAGCACTAGGTGGCATCATCAGAACAAGTGTGTGGAGAACCATAACGAGATAGTGCGCTTACAGAAAGTGAATGGAATAAATGTAATCAAAGGTAGCTGTAGGAGTCAGTGGACTTTAACGGATAATGGTTGAGTCAATCTCCAGGGAAGTTAAGAAATCAGCTTTATAAAAGGGGCGGAAATTAGATATTTTTGCAGGTTGTCATAAAAACCCAGCTGGTTCAATTTTCCAATTTGGGGTGAACGCAGGGGACAGCACCACACAATCACCAATGTGTGGGAAAAGGAAGAAAGGAGAGTGACCCGAGTAGGACTAGAACAAAGAATGCCCAGGTATCCCATGAAAAGGAACCATGTGTTCTCATAGACACCTTTTATTTGGAGTAAAGGAGAAGCTATTGAATGTAAGAATAAGTTCAGCCATGTGGAGAAGGATGATGCTTGATACAGACTGGTTGGGCTTCGGTCAAGAAAGAATCACAAGGCCAACATGCCCATCTTTGTGTGGTGTAAGTGAGCTGGATGCCTTTGCTGAAAAGTAATGGTTTAGACCAGGACAGTAGAAATGTTATTTCACAGTGCACTCACTCCCATGGCTCTGGACATCTCCTTGGCTGCATTTGTCCAACATGTTCCTACTTCTATAAATTACAATTTATCCAAGACTAAGCTATGTTTATCCTTCCCTGCCAACACCCCATCCATTACCATGTCTCTCCCCCCACCCCCCTCCCCACAAAAGGTCTGATTCATGTGCATTACCACTTGCTCTGGCTCAGCAAAGGTGGTGGAATCTTTAGCATTTTCTATAGAATTTCGTCCAAAAACCATTTCATTTCGCTCAACTTAAAACCCATCTTTGCAATAAACTGTGCAGTCATCTCTCCTTCCTACCTTCCACCAAAGCTTGGCAGCTGCTTTATTTTTCTTTCTGTAATGCTTCGGGATGATTTTTTAAAAAACTTTAAAAGCACGATGGGTGGCACGGTTGCACAAGTGGTTAGCACTGCTGCTTCACAGCTCCAGGGTCCCAGGTTCGATTCCCGGCTTGGGTCACTGTCTATGTTGAACCTGCACGTTCTCCGTGTCTGCGTGGGTTTCCACCGGGTGCTCCAGTTTCCTCCCACAAGTCCTGAAAGACGTGCGGTTAGGTGAATTGGATATTCTGAATTCTGTACCCGAACAGCACCGGAATGTTGTGACTGGGGGCTTTTCACAGTAACCTCATGGCAGTGTTAATGTAAGCCTACTTGTGACAATTAAGATTATTATAAAAAATTATTTAAAAACATTGTTGTGACACCAGTGGCGGATTAACTCATTCTGGGTTACAGCCATGACCTGGGAAGCATAAACTGAACTCCACCCGAGAGGAACTTTGGACTCTAACTTCCTCTCAACCTAGAGCTCAATCCCCATTAAACTGTTTCTCAAAGCTAACTTGGCACAGAACCGTGGACATCAAGATGCTTCTCACCATTCTATGAGGTTCTATTATAAGATTGACATCACTTGGGATTGCAGCTCACAAAACAATTTAACAGAGGTAAGCAATTGTGAATGCTTTCCTGGATGTCAGTAACCCACGTAATTACCCACAGTATACATATTCCATAACATTGAGTGGGAAAAGGAGGACTGAATGTTTTTGGAAATTAACTTAATCTGGTAGAGTACAATATTAATGCATGTTAATCCCTCCTATTATGACAATACATTTAAATACATTGGTTAGATAAACTTCAGATTACATTCTAGTTAAGTATTGTTTTCTTATAGTCCATGTAAAAAAATCTCAAGCTTTACTTTTAACATTGGATCTGCTGCTAAAGTACAATTTATTGAAATGACATACAAATATATGAAGGGCATAAAACTATAACTATAAGATGGATAAGGGTAAGTCATGTAGGGTGTGACAAAAAAATCCCTCCAAAGGAAAATCTCCCACATTTTTTCAAAGTAGTATTATCCAAGTCACATGGAGCATATTATAATTAAAATAATAATTACATCCAAAGTTATCTTTTGTATAAACTGTTAAAATTACAGTTGATCTATTCCTGAGTTTTGCTGTCAGCATTGAAACCTACTTCACACAGGTTTGGTTTTAAAAATTAAAAAACAACGGTCAAAATTTAATAGATCTTACCAGATTCAACAGCTTGGATTGCAAGAATTTAGTACTGACGCACAAAATACAAATGCATTTTACTTTTTACATGACACTGGAACTGGTATTTGTCAGACCATTATTTCAATTTAGGTATAATTTTATTGTTTTAAGCCAAGTAACACTTCGAGGAAACAAGAACAGCAGCAATTTCTATTATTTTCTCTGGTAGCTCACTTGTGTATGTATTCATATACAACCATATATTTTGCAGTTCAGCTTCACATTGTTTAACCAGTCAGATGCAAGTAATCACAGCTCCGTCTGAATGCACAGTGTAAATAAAAATTAAGTGTGATTCATTTCACAATGATTGCTTTATAAATTGGTTCATCTTGAATACTTCTGAAGAATTGCAACCGACACCTTGGGATTTTTGCCCAGGTTGCGTTATAATAATTTACTACTGATCACTGTTTTTAAATGTATATGACTGCCAGCAAGCCAAATTTTATAATAGAATTAAAGAAACTAACTTGAGATTTGAGAAATTTAAGTTTAATTTGTATTCATTATTAGGGCTAAGGTTGGTCCAGAAAATATGGGGTGGAGGGTGTTGGAAAGAGCAAAAGAGTACTTTATATTGGAATATTGAGTGCCAGTGTGTTGAGCAGTGAGCTCATCAGTTCATACATGCTGTAAATTGTGGAATCATCAATGTACAGTTGGTTTTGCTGCCTTCTGATACATTGACCAGTTATAGTGAGAATTTGGACTAACGACCAAACTATCACTAAAATAGGATTCTACTTTAGCCTCTCTAAAGCTTATCGCCACTCTTTGGAGGTTTAAGCCATTCAGCTGTTTTAATATCCATAACGGGTATATTTATATTCAAATACAATATTTTGATAATTTTTTCTCACAGTAGTTCTTTACTAGTGATTAAACTATACTTTTGAACATGTATTTAATTCATAAAATGCTACAGTCAAGACATTTTATTAAATACACAAAAGGCAGACTATATTGCAAATCTACATTATAGGTTAAATCCTGTGAAAGAATTAACCACTTTGACTTGATCAAAATCAACTGCACATTAAAAAGGAAGACTTAGACAGGAAATTAGACAGGAAGGGACTATGAATTGTTTGTGGCCTATCCTACTGTTTATTTAATGCAAATTACAGTACCAGGTAATCTATTCGGAACCGAGTCACACAGAACGAATTGTATTTACAGGGATAAACATCAAGCATACTTCACAAAAATTTATATTAAAATGAAATAAAAATTCAGTCACAAACAGAAGCATTCAAGTAATAATGTTAAACAGGTCTTTTTTTTGTTTTTTTGCTTTTTTAAAACCAAGACAGTTCACAAGTGATGCAATGGTTGTATATTATCCACAGTCCTTTTTGACAAGAGAGGTGGTCACGCTTTTGTATACAGGCTGTGTGAAGCATAGCAAAACATCTCTAATGCGGATTATACAGGCAAGCAGGTAGTCACACAAGTAAATTACCACGTTTAACCCTTTGTGTACCAATTGCAAATTGCAACATAAAAACAAGGATGTAGGCAATGACTTCAACATATCCCCTTAGACAGTTTCAAAGATTTGGTTGATCTTTGTAGCAAAATCTTAACCATTCATTTCAATTCTGGAAATCAAATTGGGTAGACAGCAATTGGAGACACTCCCAGATCACCCACCCTCCTCCCAAAAAAACAGTTCAAACCAGGAGAAGTTTGGATCAAAGTTATGCTACTTTCACTAAACCGTGTCACTGTGAGGCCACTTGCTACAGCTCACACCTACTTTGTACTCCTGGTATAATGACATTATTTGGACCTTCTCAGGACCAGGAAACTGGAAGAGGAATGGCACCAAATAGCACTTTCATTAAAAAAACAAATCAAAGCACTGAAACTTCATTACAGCCACTGCAGTACAAATAGACTGGGCTTGAATTCAATTCTAGCTGGCTAGCAACATGCTAGTGGATGGCTCTCTTTTGATTTACTGCTAAATCAATAGCTACATTTCTGAATCTCAGTCTCGGTAAACTGACAATATCGTAGCTGCTCATCTTTTCCTCCCTTCCCTCAAGGAATATGGAGGGTGCTGCGATTCAGTGTTTTGGATATTTATACAAATGGTGTAATAAAGACCACCCCAACCAAACTCATTTCACATCGCTAATTAACTCATTCACTACCCGCTGCCACTATTATTATTACTGCAGTCCACATCTTGATTAATCCCCTTTAGAATGTTCAAGATCAGGGGGCTGAAGTGACAATTTTAGTGAATAAGCCTTTCTTTTGTAACAATAAAACACACAAAAATGAGGAATATTTATTGTGTATACTAAAAAATAAAAGCCTAAAGTACATACTACCTGTTTGAATATTAATTTCCATATTGTAATAAAAATATTTTTGTGATGTCCACTATTAAAGAATAGCTTACACCAAAAAAAACTGTACAAACCAATTCTAGATGGTTCTTTTACAACTTGGGAATCTTTTAAGTTGTCCACAGAGCTTGAAATTCCATGTGTATACCTGCCAATCTAGGATGTAATTTCAATACCCGGGTCTGCTCCATCATTTCTCGATTGGAGATACCCAGCAATATCTACTGGCAAGAATCAGCTTAACACTGCAATTTCTGCCCAAACTGGACTAGCCTAATTTAACATATGTCCAAAATGTTTCTCCCCCACAGACTTTTGTAGCTCAAACTGGTAGAATGTTTAAGAGCAGGCCATTAAATGTGCTGCCTACTGTATCAGATTTTTAACAATACAACCGTAAGCCACCTCTTCTTGATTTTCCCCTATAGGGAACATTTTTATTGAACTTGGAGGCGCAAAAAAATGTTCCCTTTGATCAGACTCTCCCCCCCCCCCCCCCCCTCCTTCCCATACACAAACCCTCAAAAGTGAAAGGCGAGCACTGCACTAGTCTAACCAAATTCTGACTAAATCAGTCTTTCATTAAAGAAATGGTAACTGAGGTCTGTGGCTGGCTCAGAGCAGCAGGGGCCTACATGCTGGTCAAAATGGTACTAATCAGAAAAATGTGAGGGAACATAATTTGAAAGGTTTTTGAAAACAAAAAGCAAAAAACATAAGATTTTAGATTTAATTTCCAAATATTTCATTCTCCCATTGTTTTCAATGGCATGGTAATGCAGGACCTCAAAAAATAAAGCGGACTAAAGTTCATCAGCCTGTGGCATTGGATTTCGGGAAAATACATGGGCAACTGTTACGCTGAGTTCTGATAAGGACAGGCTATTAAACTTCCAAAGATTAAATAAAAGACAAAGTGATAGTGTACACTCCATTACAGGAATCAGACTACACGTGCAGACTGATTCAACTTTACTTGGAAATTCACTCACTGCTGGTACACTGCAGATGCCAGTGCATATCCTGTTGCTTATAATGAATATGTACTGCAGCAGAGGTGCATTAAGGATGAGCAAACCATTCAGATTAAACCTGCCCTTTATTCCATTTTTGTCCAATGCCCACTTCCCCAATGCAGTATTTAGTGGCATTTCCTCATTATATATCATTTTATACATCTAGCTTATGTGGATGCAAAAAAAATGACAAAAATATCACCAGTGTGGTATTTTAGCAAAAATAGTGCCAAGTCTGTTACAAAAACAGAAAGCAAAAAAAGGGTCAAAAGTTCAATGGACAATATGAACGTGCTCCTTTAAAGGCACTAATCAAATCCTAACAGTTCTCTCATCCTTAGTACAAATTCACATGAAAGTTTCGAAGCTGCAAATTAAAGCTGCACTTCAGATAGGAAGCCATGTAATGGGACACTCCAGTGTTAACTCGGTGCACACACGATAAAAGCATTTGGTAAAACAAAAGTAATTAAAATCAAGATTTGCATTATAAAATGTCAAATAATTATATCATTTGTACATTAAAAATTTTAAGTCATCAGTTCATGCAGCACTAGTAGCAACTCTGCCAGGTTTACTTTCATTCCTAGTTTCATGTCCTACAGTAAATTTTTGGAGAGTAAAACAGAGTTGGCATAGCACATAAGTGTTCAAATAGTTGGTTATACATGTACATAACATACTAAAATTTGTATTGTAGCTTTCTTTCAAATCAACTCTGCCAAAACAACTGGAAACAATTATTTTCTGTAGAATACTCCAGCCTCAAACCTCAAATTGTCAACCTGCTGAGAGCCCAAACATTTTAAATAACAAAATATGCAACTTTTGAAGCGTTCAACAATTCTGTACAACTGTTTTGTTCCAACTGCAGTGTGAATTTGATATAGCAATAAAAATAAAAATTCTCTATAGGACAGATGTCAACTTAAAAAGGTACATAAAGGGTTAAATATGAAAGAAATAGCAAATATACTTCAGTGAGGGACATCAATTTTAAAAAAAATTCAAACATTGGAAGCAAAGGCACTCCAAACTATATACTATACAGCGCTAATTCCTTATTGTTACATTGTAGCCGCACCTATAGTACAGAATTGAAACTATATGGCTTTATAAGCTCTCCTACAATTAACGAAATTTGCCCTGAATGTTTGTTGCTCTCATCAGTTCCCAGGTCCACATACTTTATGTACAAAACAAAAATTATTAAAAACAGGGAGTTGGGGGAAGGGGTGGAAAAAAAGCGGAGAAAATTGAGGAAGTTTGAAATAATTGGGATAATTTTTACACTCCTTCAAGAACTCAAGATTGTATTTCAGTTGGTGTAGCTCAGAAATCTACTGGGACCTGTGGATATATGGTGTACATTTAACTTGGGGTGTATGTGCTACATTGCTTCTGTGATATCTTGCTTTAAATAAATGGGACCAGTACAGAGTTGCACTGGGCCACAAAAAAAATCTTTAGCCCTGAAGAGTCAAATAATCAAGTGACAAAAAAGTTCTGCAAATATTAGACTTCACTTCGATGCAGGGAATTTATGATGACTGTGGAGTCTCTGGTCTTTCTTGCAGTGGTTGCTTCAGTGGATCTGTACCCTTGTCCATATGTTGCTGGTACAAGTCCAGTACTGATAAAACCTAATGCCTATAACTAATACAACTACCTCCTTACTCAGATTCTTAAGAAAGGATCCGATGGCAATGCTTCATGCCAAATCCAAGCCCTGCACTACACCAGAGTGAAATACACCTCAGACTTTTCAGTTTTTGGATTGGGGAGGGGAGATTTGAACACTATGGCAGATTTCAATAAAAGATTGTCAAGGGAGGAGTATAACATTGCTCCACATTCCTTTGCAATCCCTCTTCAGTGAGTAAATGATTGGTTTGTATTTATTTTGTGTATGTTTTTGAAACAAGATTAAATAAAATGAACACTAATGATGATTTTCATAGTTGACCAGCATTTTTGCAGCTGACTGGAAATTTGAGCCAGGGCCATCTCATCCTCAGGTTGAGTTGGATGCAGAGGCTGAAGCCGCATTGGTAGACTGTCCACGGTCCACAGCAGCATTGGTATCTAGGAGAGAAAAGATATTTTAAATTACATTAAAAAAAAGGAACATTCTTCAAATGCTACTCACTATTTTGATAGAAAACACTAGCAAGTGCAACACTATAGACACCAATACAGGAATCTGCGTAATAGTATCACAGCTTCCCATTAAGATCAGATTGAAAGAATCTTTTTGCATTACATAAAAGTAACTGTAGAACAATTTCCTAAACAAATCAGTCTTCAGCCTCCCTCAGCAGCCATCTGAATTCTGAATATAGAACTTGTTAGAAGGTTACAAGATCTAATAGCTACTAATTTTGACAACTCAAAAAATCTAGGAAAGTAAATTCTAAATAAAGACAAAAATGCTGGGCTAACTCAGCAGCATCTGTGGAGAGAGCTAATGGGGTGAATTCTGCACTGGCGGGATTCTCTGTTTCGCTGGGAACCCCCCCCCCCCCCAATCCTGCGGGTTTCCCAGCGGCATGGGGGGGGGGGGCTACAATGGGGAAACCCATTGGCCAGCGGCAGGATCAGAAAATCCTGCTGCTGGCACAGCGCAATGCCGAGAAACACACACTGGGGAGGCGGACAATTCACCCCATCGTTTGAGCTAAATATGACACTGATCCTACCAGAATGGGTGAATTTCCAACATCCGCAGTATTTTCCTTTAATTGCAATTTTAAATGAGATTGGAAAACTAACAGTAGTTTGAAACACAAACAAATACATGCGAGATAGCTAAAAAAATATGGACTGCTCGGAGATGCTGAGCAGAGGAAAATAACTGCTATGGGGATAAAATACTGTAGTGTCAATAATTATTTAAAAAATAAAATAAAGCATGGAACATAGATTCTAATTTCATTAGACACAAAGGGCACAATTTAATGAAAAAGAGTCCCGTTTTGGGCACACAAAGCGGGATGTTTCTTGGCGCCCGCAGTGTAGAGAACAACCCTGGTATTAAACGGGACTCTGTTCTTTTCTTGGGCCTCGACAGTGCAGGAAGAGATCGGGGTGCCATTTTTAAATGCCATCCCGATCTTTGCGCATCCCCCCCACATCATAAGGGTAGGGCACACCCGGCCCGATCCCTGGTAGTGTTAACCTGGCACTCGGGCACCGTGGCATACACAATTGAGTGGCGCTGTGTTTTTGGATGATAATGCCATGGGGTAAAATGCAAATAATAAAGGGGGCCAGGGATAGATCCTTGGGGATTACAAGAGGTAATGGTGCAGGGTCTGGATGAAAAGACATTTGAGGTGATTCTCTTACTATAATTAGATAACTAAGAATGGAAACAACAAGTGCAATCCTACCCAGCTAGACAACAGTGGAGGCATTGAAGGAGGATGGTGTGATTAACTGCATCAAAGGTTTCAGACAGGTTGGGAACGATATAGGGGGATAGTGTACATTTGTTACAGTCACATAGGATGCTGATAACCATCATTTTGCTACTATGGCTGGCACTGAAACCTGGAGACAGCGGAAGGGCTTGCTATAATCAAGGTTAGCTTGGAGAATATGGAGTGTTTTCCCTGGAGCAAAGTGAACTGAGGGGAAGTGTAAAAGATTGTAACAAGTTTAGATGGGGTAGGCAAAAACGAGCAGTCACAGCTGCTGATGGTAGAAAGGATAGGGAACACAGATTCAAAATTTTGGGCAAAAGATGCAGGAAGGAATACGAGGAACAACATTTTCACATAATGAGCGATAAAGGCCTGGAACTCTCTGCCTACAAGGGAGTTGGAAACATAAATGATTTATGATTTCAAAAGGAAGCTGGCTGGGCAATGAGGGAAATAGACTATCGGGGGCTATGGGGAGGCAAAGGGAATGAAACTGACTGGGTTACACTGCAAAGGACCAGTATGGAGACTTCATAGGTTCAGTACCTTTCTTCTGTGTTGCAAGGGGCTGGTTTAGCACTGTGGGCTAAACAGCTGTCTTGTAATGCAGAACAATGCCAGCAGCGCGGGTTCAATTCCCATACCAGCCTCCCCGAACAGGCGCCGTAATGTGGCGACTAGGGGCTTTTTACAGTAACTTCATTGAAGCCTACTTGTGACAATATGTAATTATTATTATATATTATTATATTATAATGACTCCAAAGCAGCAACAAAATGAAGGGGCCAATTAAGGAAGAAAGGAAATATGTGCGTGGAGGCAAATGGCAAGACTGAGGTACTGAGTGAGTACTTTGCATCTCTCTTCACAGAAGAGGAAGAAGTTAATGTCGCACTGTAAGGGAAATGGAGGTATCAGATAAGATAAAAATAGAAAGGAGCTACTAAGCACATTGGAATCACTCAGTCCAGATCGAAGGCAACCTTGGTTGTTAAGGGAAGTCAAGATGGAGAAACAAAGCTCTGACCACCACCTTCCACTCCTCCTTGCATATGAAAGCAGTTCCAGAGAACCGGCAGATTACAAAGGAAAGCCAATCAGTTTAATCTCATTGATGGAAAGGCTACTGGAGACTATTATCAAAAACAAATTAATTCTTATTTGGAGAAGGAGTTAAGAAGGAAAAACCAGCATGGATTTGTTCAAAGGCAAGTGGTGTCTGATTAACCCGATCGAGTTCTTCGATGAAGTAACAGAGGGTTACTGAACAGCACAGTATACTTTCAAAAGATATTTGATAAATTAAATGCAACAGCATCATTTAGGAAATAGAAGCAGGTGGTATTAAAAATACAGCAATAACTAGGTACAAAATTAGTTAAGGAATAGGAGCAAAGAACAATGACCAAATGTTTCTGTGACTGGAGAAAGCTACAAGCAGGATGTCCCTGGGGTCAGTATTAGGACCAGCGATTTTTGGTTATACACAAAATGAATTGGACTTGGATATGGAAAGTATAATTTTGATAATATAGATACTACAAAGCCCTAGAACATATTAGGTGAGGATGCTAGTAGCAGGCTGCAGAGAACGTACAAAGATTGGTGAAATGGACAGACACAGACATAGAAGATCCAATTTAATGCAGGTAAGTGTGAAGAGATGCCCTTCGGAGGATGAAGTTAATTTGAAGGGGTTCCTCGGAGATTTGTTTTGTTCGGGGCATATATTCACAAATATTTGAAGGTGTCAGGGCAATATGGCAATCAATAAATCATATAGGATAATTGATGTAAAATGGAGGCAATGAATGCAAGGAGCCATGCTAATTTTTTCAAACCACTGGATAGGTCTCGGCTAGAGCAGTGGATGCAATTCTGGGCACCGCAATTAATGAGTAATATTAAGGCCAGAGGGGAAGCTTACCAATGATGAGGGACTTGAGCTATGTGGAGTGATTGCAGAAGCTCGATTCATTCTCAGGTTCTCTCTACTTGCTCTGATTCCTTTGGCAAGCAGATCATAGATTTAAAATATTGGCAAGAAAACTAGAGGGGACAGGAGATTTTTCTCAGAGCATTAGGATAGTAAACATGCTACCTGAAAGTGTAGAGCAAGTAGACTCCATAGAAATCTTCAAAAAGAACTGGACGTGAACTTGAAAGAGGTCTAATTTGCAGATTGCAAGAAAAAAGCTGCAACCATTTAGATCATTTGATCATACTATATTTTAAATATCTCAACTCTGAAATAAAAGCTACAACCATAGTAACAATATAAATCTCTACTGATGCTTTTACATTGGTTTTCCAATTGTTCTTATAATGGGGTGTGCAAAACAGGACAATTTTCCAACTGTAACCCAATGTCTTCCACAAGTTTAAAATTATCATCTTGTTTTTAAACCATCCAAGACTGAAGAAATTAGAAATACTACAAATTCAAAAATTTGGTTTGCTTTTTCTTTGAAATAGTTCATCAACTTGCACTGCCACTATTAACGGCTTGCACACCCAAATATCCCTCTTTCCTTTTAGATATTTCATTTTGCCTGTAATTCCACATTTTATTAATTCAGACTAATTCACATTGAACTCCATTTGAAATTAGAAGGGGAAAATAATTCCCGAGTTAGATTTGCCTTTATCCTCGCAATTAATAATTTACAACGTATCTTATCAAGTGCTTTTTGAAAATTCTTACCTATCCTGTTATTTTCTCCAGGAATGATTTAATTCTTATACAAAGGCCTTTGTACAAAGGTACAACCTGCCTTTTAGAAATCTGTACCAACTGGCCCTCAATGCTTCAAAGAACAGACAGAAAACTGCATCTTTACTGTAAAATTTTCAATATCATACAGCATAAAATGTTTACCATTAAGTTAGCTTTCCCTCATTTCGTTTGATGGCTTGAGTGGTTTTTGGTGGGCTGGATAAGCAGGCAACATGGAATAAATTATACAATTCTAAAAGGAGTGCAAGAGCAAAGGCACCTGGTGTATATGTGGACAAATCATTGCAAGGTAGAGAATGTGATTAAAAAGGCATATGAGATTCTGGGCTTTATAAATATAGGCTTAATAGTGCTAAATTCTGGGTACCTCACTTTAGGGTAGATGTGGTGGCATTAGAGGGGATGCAGAAAATATTCACGAGAATGGTTCCAGGGATGTAGGTCTTCAGTTAAGGATAGTATCAAATTTTTAAAATAATACTGCGAAGATTAGTGATAGGTAAGAAGAATTATGAAAAAAAGTAATGAGGGTAGAATTAGAGATAGCTAGCTAGAAATATAACAACAGATAGTAAGAAGTTCTACAAGTATTTAGAAAGGAAATGAGTAACTAGAGTGAGTATTGGTCATTTGGAGGATGAGTTTGGGGAATTCATGGGAAACGAAAATGGCAGAAGTATTCAACGGGTATTCTGTCGGTATCTTTTTCCCTTGTTGGGATGCTTAGAATTAGGGGACAGAGTTTAAAAATCCAGGGTCTCCCATGCAAGACCGAGAAATATTTTCTCTCTCGGGTCTGTTAAGTTTGTAGAAGTCTCTTCCCTAGAGATCAGTGGAGGTTGGGCCATTGACTATATTCAAGGCAGAGTTAGATCATTTTTTGATTAACAAGGGAGTCGAAGGTTATGGGGGTTGGGGAGAGGGTAGTGGTTGAGGGGGCAGACAGGAAGTGGAATTGAGGCCACAATCAGATAAACCATGATCTTACTGAATAGTAGAACAGGCTCGGTGGGCCTATTTCTTTTGTTACATTGATAGAATGTTGAAAGTGGAGTTTTTCTCCTCAGGTGAAGGGAAGATTTAGAGGAGATTTGATAGAGGTGTTCAACATCAAGGGACCTAGACAGAATATGGAGAGAAATTGTTTGCAATTGCGGTAAGGGGTGAAAACCAGAAATTTAAGGTGAATGGCAAAAGAATCAACTGGCACCTGAGGAAAAACATTTTTCATGGAGCTGGAATGAATAGCCGAGAGTGGTGGATGTAGATTCAAAAACAAAACTTTCAAAGGAAAATTGGATAAACATCCAAAGAGAAAAAATGTGCAGGGCCACGGATGAGGAGTATTGGGAACAGCTGCTTTGATTTTGCTGCGCGCCAGCATGGACATGATAGTATAAAGTACTGCAACTTCATAACCTTTGCATAGAGGCAAAACACTATGGATGCTTGAGATCTGAAATAAAAACAAAGTGTCTGGCAACGTCTGTGGAAGAGTTAACATTTCAAGTCCAATATGACTTCTTACCAGCAGTTTCTGGTATTATTTCTATTTTTTAGCTTACATTTTGTCTTCACATTTCTGGAGAGGTATTTGAAATGAAATGAAAATCGCTTATTGTCACGAGTAGGCTTCAATGAAGTTACTGTGAAAAGCCCCTAGTCGCCACATTCCGGCGCCTGTCCAGGGAGGCTGGTACGGGAATCGAACCGTGCTGCTGGCCTGCTTGGTCTGCTTTAAAAGCCAGCGATTTAGCTCAGTGAGCTAAACCAGCCCCTTCTGAACCCAACCCACAACCTTCTGATTCAGAGGTAAAAATTTAGATTTAGATTTAGAACAGTACAGCACAGAACAGGCCCTTCGGCCCTCGATGTTGTACCGAGCAATGATCACCCTACTCAAACTCACGTATCCACCCTATACCCGTAACCCAACAACTCCCCCTTAACCTTACTTTTTAGGACACTACGGGCAATTTAGCATGGCCAATCCACCTAACCCGCACATCTTCGGACTGTGGGAGGAAACCGGAGCACCCGGAGGAAACCCACGCACACACGGGGAGGACGTGCAGACTCCGCACAGACAGTGACCCAACCGGGAACCGAACCTGGGACCCTGGAGCTGTGAAGCATTGATACTAACCACTATGCTACCGTGCTGCCCTAATATGTTTTTTGCAGCTTGGGGAGGGGAAGGGGGGGGGCGGAGAAAAGAGAGGAGGGGGCAGAGAAAAGAGAGGAGAGGGCAGAGAAAAGAGAGGAGGGGGCAGAGAAAAGAGAGGAGGGGGCAGAGAAAAGAGAGGAGGGGGCAGAGAAAAGAGAGGAGGGGGCAGAGAAAAGGGAGGGGACGCGGCAGAGAA
The DNA here is from genome assembly GCF_902713615.1 of Scyliorhinus canicula. NCBI lineage: Eukaryota > Metazoa > Chordata > Chondrichthyes > Carcharhiniformes > Scyliorhinidae > Scyliorhinus > Scyliorhinus canicula. The sequence continues at coordinate 45,637,289 of NC_052152.1, read as the reverse complement.
AAGGGAGGGGACGCGGCAGAGAAAAGGGAGGGGACGCGGCAGAGAAAAGGGAGGGGACGCGGAGAAAAGGGAGGGGACGCGGAGAAAAGGGAGGGGACGGAGAAAAGGGAGGGGACGCGGAGAAAAGGGAGGGGACGCGGCAGAGAAAAGGGAGGGGACGCGGAGAAAAGGGAGGGGACGCGGAGAAAAGGGAGGGGACGCGGAGAAAAGGGAGGGGACGCGGAGAAAAGGGAGGGGACGCGGAGAAAAGGGAGGAGGGGCGGAGAAAAGGGAGGGGGGGCGGAGAAAAGGGAGGGGGGCGGAGAAAAGGGAGGAGGGGCGGAGAAAAGGGAGGAGGGGCGGAGAAAAGGGAGGGGGCAGAGAAAAAGGGAGGAGGGGCGGAGAAAAGGGAGGGGGCAGAGAAAAAGGAGGGGGGGCGGAGAAAAGGGAGGGGGTAGCGGAGTTCTTATCTGCCTGACTGAGTCCACAGTTCTTTCCAAGTCGGATAGTTAAAAAAAGAGTAATCATATTTTAAAGCAGACTAGTTTGTCTGAAGACAAGAGGCTGAAACAACCTAGTTGAAGCAGTTATTTGAAGATATTCAGCCAGAGTCTGAAGGGGTTCCAAACCGGTTTTATAGATCAAGTATTACTCTATGCCCTGCTAATTCTAAGTTGGATTATGCGTTTCTTTTCTTGATGTTTATTGGGAAATTGTATAGTGTTAAGGCTGTTCTTTTCGGGTGTGGAGTTAAAAGCTTAATATTGTATTCATAATAACGTTTTGTTTTTTGTTTTAGAAATACTAAAGCCCTATTTTTTCATGCAATCACTTCTGGAGCAAATCATTCTTTCTTAAAATAAGCCAAAATAATAGGGTTTCGATCCAGTATCACCGCCACGGTTGGGGTCTGGTCTGGGATCGTAATAGTTGCCCGAAATTAGATTTGTCAACTACTAAGATGATGCACACTATGGTGATTACCTGACACTGCGGAAGCATTTGTTGGAGTTGATGCAGGAGCCTGATTCCGAATGTGAGGGGGGATAAGGATTGATGCCAGTGTTGGGTTGCTCGACAGTTCTGCAAAAACAAGGTAAAATGTTTATGGCATTTCACTCAGAATTCTGACAACGGAAGCACTGACAGTGCTTCATACTGAAGAATCAATTTTTATAATATTCTTTGATCTGTCCAATTGCTGAAAGTTAACCAGAAAGTGTCCCGAGAGTATTGGCATCAATTTATTTAACTTGCAGGGGTTTCAGAGTTTTAAGCTAATACCAATAAGTCTTCTGTTGAGATTCATCTCCTCTTTGGTCATCATACATCTATTTCCATTCTTTCTAACCAATCCTTGATTGAACCATCACAGTCTGCAATTCTCAAAACTTCTAGGGAGCTTAGCTTTCCTGTCACAGAGAACTAGTGACCAAAACGGGCAGCATGGTGGTTAGCATAAATGCTTCACAGCTCCAGGGTCCCAGGTTCAGTTCCCGGCTGAGTCACTGTCTGTGTGGAGTCTGCACGTCCTCCCCGTGTGTGCGTGGGTTTCCTCCGGGTGCTCCGGTTTCCTCCCACAGTCCAAAGATGTGCGGGTTAGGTGGATTGGCCATGCTAAATTGCCCGTAGTGTCCTAAAAAGTAGGGTTAAGGGGGGGGGTTGTTGGGTTACGGGTATAGGGTGGATACGTGGGTTTGAGTAGGGTGATCATTGCTCGGCACAACATCGAGGGCCGAAGGGCCTGTTCTGTGCTGTACTGTTCTATGTTCTAAATGTACTGTTTAGGTGAAAGAAACTGTCACTCCATACCAACATTTAAAACTGGCCCAGTAGTCACTGAGGTTCTGGGCTTATTGTGAGGTACAGTCTCCAGTAACCCTACTTAAATTTACATTCATTAGTGATGCTGAACTAATTGTCAGCAAACTCAGTTGTGAGGAGCACATCTACATATTCACAAAGGTCACTAGATCATAATCATAGACCATAGCCAATACTCCCTCCCTAACTCAAGGGCAGTGAAACTAATTACTGTGTGCTCGATTCTCCATCGACATCAAGAAGAAAAATACACCGGAGATGGAACCTGGAGCTTTCATGGCCTGTAATTCTCAGCTCCACGCAATGAATAAAGTTGTTCAACAATCAGGGGACCCCCAAGCCACCTTTTAACTTTATACTTCAATAACTGGCATTGTTGTAGCGCTCATTGAAGATTAAAGAGAATATTCTCCGAGAGGGTGAATAGCTTGGGATATGTAGGGAGATTTGAAGGTTAAGAAGCACAAAATTTGAAGAGAATTTTGGAAGCAGGGAGTTCCAGAATGTGGATTTAAAGATGCTTTCACTGATGTACTGAAGATCAGTGGCAGGGAGGAGCAGGATGTTGTCTGATTTTGAAGAGGTGACACTTCTAAACATTGACTCACCGAACACAAGAAGCCAGTGGAACTTGATAATGGGGATTTGGACCAGAATTTAGTTAAAGACACAGTGGTGACATTCCAGAATCCATTGATTATGGAAGCAAGAAGGCCAGCTAGGAGAACATTGGTGAAGTTGAACCACAAGGTGATCAAAACAGTACCGGGTTGCTGCTGGAATGGCCAGGAAGGAGCTGGCGTGGGCCGGGGGGGTAGAGGAGAGGCGTTATCGCCATGGGGAACGGGTCAGGCGGGGCGAGCGGGCCTGGGGCGAGCAGTCGATAAGCTATGGCTAGCCGGCGGGGGAGAGGGGCAGGTTGCTCTCTGATTCGGCTGATTACCTGGAACGTGAGGGGGCTGAATGGGCCGGTTAAGAGAACCAGGGTATTTTCTCATCTGAAGGGGCTGAAGGCGGACGTGGCTATGCTCCAGGAGACCCACTTGAAGGTGGCGGACCAGGTTCGTCTGAGGAAGGGGTGGGTGGGGCAGGTTTTTCACTCAGGATTGGACGCTAAGAACCGGGGGGTGGCGATCCTGGTGGGGAAGAGGGTGGCGTTCGAGGCGGCTGAGGTGGTGTCGGACAAGGAGGGCAGATATATTATGGTGAAGGGTAGGCTGCAGGGAGAGAAGGTGGTGCTGGTTAATGTATATGCCCCGAATTGGGATGATGCCGGCTTCATGAGGCGCTTGTTGGGCCGCATTCCGGACCTGGAGGCAGGGGGCCTGATCATGGGGGGAGACTTTAACACAGTGCTGGATCCCCCACTGGACCGGTCCAGTTCAAGGACGGGTAGGAGACCGGCGGCAGCCAGAGTGCTGAGGGGGTTTATGGACCAGATGGGAGGGGTGGATCCCTGGAGGTTTGGGAGGCCGAGAGCGCGGGAGTATTCCTTTTTCTCCCATGTCCATAGGGTCTATTCCCGAATAGATTTTTTCATCCTGAGCAGGGGATTGATCCCGAAGGTGCAGGATGCAGAGTATTCGGCCATAGCGATCTCAGACCATGCTCCGCATTGGGTTGATCTGGAGATGGGGGAGGCGCGGGACCAGCGCCCGCTCTGGCGCCTGGATGTGGGGCTGCTGGCTGATGACGAGGTGTGTAGGAGGGTCCGGGGAAGTATTGAGGGGTATCTTGATACCAATGATACGGGGGAGGTCCGGGTGGGGATGGTCTGGGAGGCTCTGAAAGCAGTGATCCGGGGAGAGCTGATCTCCATCCGGGCCCATAGGGAAAGGAGGGAGAGGAAGGAGAGGGAGAGACTGGTGGGAGAGCTCCTGGATGTGGACAGGAGATACGCGGAGGCACCGGAGGAGGGGTTGCTGGGGGAACGGCGCAGTTTGCAGGCCAAATTTGACTTGTTGACCACCAGAAAGGCGGAGACACAGTGGAGGAGGTCGCAGGGCACGGTATAGGAGTATGGGGAGAAGGCGAGCAGGATGTTGGCGCATCAGCTCCGCAGGCGAGATGCGGCTAGGGAAATTGGTGGAGTGACGGATAGGGGCGGGAATGTAGTGCAGAAGGGGACAGAAGTAAATGGGGTCTTTAGGGACTTCTACGAGGAACTGTACCGGTCAGAACCTCCGATGGGGAGAGGGGGGATGGAGAGCTTCATGAACAGGCTACGGTTCCCAAGGGTTCAAGAGGAGCTGGTAGAGGGGCTGGGGGCGCCGATAGAGTTGGAGGAACTAGTCAGGGGGATTGGACAAATGCAGTCAGGTAAGGCGCCGGGGCCGGTCGGGTTCCCGGTGGAATTTTATAAAAAGTATGCGGATCTGGTGGGCCCCCTGTTGGTGCGAGCTTTCAATGAGGCATGGGAGGGGGGGGCTTTGCCCCCGACGATGTCGCGGGCACTGATCTCTCTGATCCTAAAGCGGGATAAGGACCCCTTGCAGTGTGGATCATACAGGCCTATCTCGCTCCTCAATGTTTACGCTAAGTTGCTGGCGAAGATCCTGGCCACCAGGACAGAGGACTGTGTGCCAGGGGTGATACATGAGGATCAGACAGGATTTGTCATGTGGGGGGGGGGGGGGGGGGGCTGGCACGAATGTTCGGAGACTGCTAAATGTTATTATGATGCCGGCAGTGGAGGGGGAGGTGGAGATAGTGGTGGCGCTGGATGCGGAGAAAGCGTTTGATAGAGTTGAGTGGGGGTACCTGTGGGAGGTGCTGGAGCGGTTCGGATTCGGGGAGGGATTCATCAAATGGGTGAGGCTGCTCTACGCGGCTCCGATGGCGAGTGTAGTTACAAATGGAAGGAGATCGGAGTACTTTAGGCTCTACCGTGGGACCAGGCAGGGGTGCCCCCTGTCCCCCTTGCTCTTTGCACTGGCGATTGAACCTTTGGCTATGGCGTTGAGGGAGTCAGGGAGATGGAGGGGTCTGGTGCGGGGTGGGGAGGAACATCGTGTATCGCTGTATGCGGACGACCTGCTGTTGTATGTGGCGGATCCAGAAGGGGGAATGCCGGGGGTGATGGAGCTGTTAGCGGAATTTGGGGGCTTCTCGGGCTATAAGTTAAATTTAGGCAAGAGCGAGTTACCAATGGGTAAGTGGGTAATGGAGGGGGAGGGGGCAGCATGGAAACGGATGGAAAGGGCGTCCTGTGGAGATACAAGCCTGGGGGCCTTGGTAACGGCGCCGTGGCCGCTCCCTCCTACAAGGTATACCACGAGTCCGGTGGTGGCGGCTACCCTCAAAATTTGGGGGCAGTGGAGGTGACATAGGGGAGAAGTGGGGGGCTCGATGGAGGCTCCGTTAAGGGGGAACCATAGGTTCGTCCCCGGGAACATTGATGGGCGATTTCAGGGTTGGTACAGAGCGGGCATCAGACAGCTGAGGGACCAGTTTATTGATGGGAGGTTTGCGAGCCTGGGGGAGTTGGAGGAGAAATTTGGGCTCCCCCCGGGGAACATGTTCAGGTATCTGCAGGTAAAGGCATTTGCTAGGCGGCAGGTGGAGGGATTCCCTTCGCTTCCCGCGAGGGGGGTGAGCGACAGGGTGCTTTCGGGGGTCTGGGTCGGAGAGGGGAAGATATCTGATATCTACAAGGTTATGCAGGAGGCGGAGGAGGCGTCAGTCAAGGAGCTGAAAACTAAGTGGGAGGGGGAACTGGGGGAACAGATCGAAGACGGGACATGGGCTGATGCCCTGGAGAGGGTTAATTCTTCCTCCTCGTGTGCGCGGCTTAGCCTCATCCAATTCAAGGTGCTGCACCGGGCCCACGTGACTGGGACAGGGATGAGTAGGTTCTTTGGGAGTGAAGACAGGTGTGTCAGGTGATCGGGGATTCCAGCGAACCATGCCCATATGTTCTGGGCATGCCCGGCGCTGGAGGAGTTCTGGAAGGGGGTGGCGAGGACGGTGTCAAGGGTGGTGGGATCCAGGGTCAAGCCAGGATGGGGACTCGCGATTTTTGGGGTTGGGGTGGAGCCGGGAGTGCAGGAGGCGAAAAAGAGGCCGGTGTGCTGGCCTTTGCGTCCCTAGCAGCCCGGCGAAGGATCTTGCTACAATGGAAGGATGCGAGGCCCCCCAAGCGTGGAGACCTGAATCAATGACATGGCGGGTTTCATTAAGCTAGAGAAGGTCAAATTCCCCTGAGAGGGTCGGTACAAGGGTTCTTTAGGCGGTGGCAACCTTTTCTCGACTTTCTGGCTCAACGATAGGGTACGGGGACAGTAGCAGCAGCAACCCGGGGGGGAGGGATAACTATGTTTGTTTATTTAATTTAATTTAAACTTATTTTGAAGTTCTTTTGTTGTTCATTGGGGTTGGGGAGGTGGGGGGATGTGATACATGCGTCGATACGGTCTGGGGGTGGTACGGTTATTATGGGTTATTTTGTTGCATTTCATTGTTTGTCGTTATGTTTTATATTTTCTGTAAAAAATTCCAATAAAAATTATATTTAAAAAAAAAGGCGGTCAAAACAGAAAGGGAAAATGGAAGCAAATAATGTTGCATTGGTGAAAAGAAAGTGATCTTGGGGACCGTTGAACTCATGGTCAAAGGTTCTGCACTTTTGGGCTAAATCTCTAGTGCCAATAAAGGGGAAGGAATAGGGGTTTAGTTCAGAGGCGAGTAGGTATCTTTGTTTTGCTGACATTTATCAAGTTTGTAAGTTGAAAAAGTTGGAAACAGTGGCCCAATAATCACATCTGTTTCAGATATTTTTTCCAAGTGCTAGCATGCAAACCAATAAAGGTTAGGAATCAAAAGTTGGAGGTTTGGGGTACACCAGAGGTGGCCCTCGTCGACATTGGAGGAGAAACCACTAAAGGTGGCGCAATGCCTTTTGCCCAACAGGTGGGACAAGAATCAGACAAAAGCAGTGCTCTGGAGGTAGACTGTAGAGAAGTGACATTCTAGAAAGGTGGAGTGGTTTGTAATCACAGTTACAGAGGAACACAATGTGTTGTTATGAGTGACTTCAACTAATGTAGTTTCAAGTGCTATTCAGTGTTAAAATTAGTAAATTGTAGTCTCGCTTCAAATTTTCTGATGTCAAGTTCCCCCCTCAAATTTCTTCTCAGTGGTCAGAGACCACTGTATCTTTTGGAAAAAAAAAATTGGATAAATAGTTGAAACAGAGGAAGATATCAGACACTGGCGAGACAGCAAGGCAGAAGAATTAGCTTTAGTTTGCTTTAACAAAGAGCTGTCGTAGATACAATGGGCCAATTGATTTCTTCCTGTGGTGTAAACATATTTGGTTCCATGTCTTGTTGGGATAGGATTTCACAGGCAGTCCAACACTTCATCTAAGTGGTCATTATTAACAATACAAGCCTCAAAATGGAATAATCAACAGGGGTACTGCAGTTGATACCAACTTGACCCTCAGCAGTACAATATGCTTTTGCCTTCTAGACCAGCTCATTTAATTATTGATTTTCATTTTCAATTATCTTGGAAAACAGCACTTTGAACTGTTACTGATGCAAGCCTGGATGTAGCCAAGCCAGGAAAATAGATCAACACTCAATCATTATGTACAACACTTGCTTCTGTGGACACTTCTCGTCAGTAGAATGGTCAGGCATGGATTTGAGCAAGTTATTCCTGGGTATTATGCAATTTAAATTAGACTGATTAATATTGTGAAAGACCACTCAAATGGCAAACTCTATAGGAGGCAAAAACCTATGATAATATTTGTCCTTTCCTCTTAACTCTTGCAAATTAATGACCATTGCTAGACACTGCATCAACTGAAGACAGTGCCATTTTAAGGCATGGTACTTTATTTCCCAACAATTGCGAATAGAGATGACAACTGTCTCAGGCACTGGCTTTTGATGCACGAGCAGAAAGTTGAATTTGCACAAGATGGCTTAATTTTAGATTTACCGTTCTAGTCCTGATGCTCACCTTGAGTAGTGAAATTGAACAGTAATGGTTTCTCACGTCCATTTGGTAACTTGACATTTGGGTCCCGTAGTTCATCGAAGAATGTATGTGCACACGCCTCTAAAGGCGTCAGACGGGCAGTTGGCGTATATTCAAGCAGCCGGCTACACAACGCAATGGCTTCCGGGGGAGTGCGGGGTCGGAAGACCTGCCAAAATAACAATAAAGCATTTAATCTTTTAAAAATGAATTAGAAAAAGTATGCATTTGGATGTCTGTCTTGGCTTGATCGTAGCATCACTGTCCCAAACCCAAAATGTTCTGGCTCAAGCACAATGCTAAAGACTTGAAAGCATAATCTAGGTCAGCATTTTATTGTAGGGCTGAGGGAGTGCTGCATTGTTGGTAGCATCTCATCTGAAGAGGACCCATCCAAGGTCCTATCTACCTTATCAGGTGAGTGGTAAATGATCCCAAAAGAGCAATGGAATTTTTGAGTGCCTTGGCAACATTTAGCCGTTAACCAACACTATAAAAAGTAGATTATCTGCTAATTTATCTCAATATTATTTATGGAACTTTGCTTTCATCATTTGCCTACATTCTAACAGTGACAACATTTCAAAAGTACTTTACTTTTGTGAAGTACATTTGGCATCCTGTTATAAAAATTTTATACAGACTTAACTAAAAATTGCACAACAGTTAGTAAGACCATTAAAAAAAAACATTAGGCTTTACTTCAACAGAGGACAGAGTTGAAAAGTAGGGAAGTTATGCTCAACCTGCAAAATCATAGAATCCCTATAGTGCAGGAGGAGGCCATTCGGCCCATCGAGTCTGCACCGACCCTCTGCAAGAACACCCTACCAAGTCCCACGCCTCCAACCTATTCCCGTAACCCCACTTAACCTTTTGGACACTAAGGGGCAATTTAACATGGCCAATCCACCTAATCTAATCCAATTAACCTGCACATTTTTGGACTGATTTGAACCTTTGTTAGATCGCAGGGTACTGCATGCAGTTCTGGCTGTTATATTATGAAAGGGATACAGAGACATTAAAGAAGGTGCAGAGATTTACAAGTGGATACCAGAAATATGTATCAGGAAAGGATCAAAGGCTGGTTCTATTTCTTCTTGAGAAAAGGTTGAGGGGTAACCTAATAGAGGTCCTTAAAATTCTGAAAGGTTTTGATAGAGTGGATGGAGAAAATGCTTCCATTTGTGGAAGAATAGCTAGAAACCATCAAAAAAAATAATAACCAAGAAATCCAATACGGAATTCAGAATAAACTTCCTCAAGAATGGTGAGTACATGGAACTCATTACCAGAGTGTGTCTGAAGCTAATGGTATAGATGCTTTTTAGGAGAAGATAGAGGGATAAGGAAATAAAGGGTTGCAATAATAAATTTAGATGGGGATAGATGGGAGGGGTCTCAAGTGGAGCAAAAACACTGGCATGGACTGGTTGGGCCAAAATGACCTGTTTCTGTGCTTTAAATCCTATGTAATCCAATGTAAAGAAAAGATTGCTTAACCAAATAGTACCAGTACCAAATTGGGTGATTTTACATAGTTATTTTTTCTGAATGGAATGAATATTCTTGCATTAAAGTATTTACATTTAAAAAATATAAATTTTGACAAAAAGGAAAAATCCATATATCTTATCCAATCAGTACAATTATTACCCAAATTAACATCAAAATTCAATAGCGTTTATTAAATATTTGATAAACAAAGTGCTTTTCTCAAAGTTTTACCTCATCCAAGTTTCTCTCCACCTCTGCTGATGGTATGAACTTGTGTTTGAGCACAGTTCTACCACTACCAGCCACACTTGGCAGTTATTTGTTTGAGTGACAAGTAGCCTTGGGGCATCTCGCCTGACTTCTCCAGTCACGTAATCCAGGAGTTAATGGATGGCAATCAAGTGGAAAATCAGACAACTTTCTATTGCTAGGTCGGTGCTACTAAGGGACCATGAGCAGGGTATGATCAAGAACACAAATAATATAATTAACATCTTAAAGTTTGTCAAGTCGTCTGTCCACATTATACCAAGCGACACTGCAAGAAAGTGTGAAAATATATTCAAGGATATTAGTGTCAACACTCAAGTTTGTTGATAAGTGTCAGCTCGTCCCATACGCACTACACATTTTTCATACTATTCTTGTCTGCAAATTCACAAAATATGTTCTCTTCATCTCATTGTCACCTTCTAAATTCTATTTGCAACTCCTTATAGGATAAAGCCGCCTGTTCTTGCACAGAACAAGACCTGGCAACATTTTAGGTTTGGGTTGATGAATGGTAAGCAACATTTGTGCAACAGAAGTGCTGAGGGAACTCTCATGTGCACCAAGAGAAAATCTAATTCAAAGGCACGACCATCAGCAAATCCCCAAAGTCAAATCTTAGTTGTGGAAGTTGAGGTGTTACCCCTGACCAAAAACCTAACCGATTAGCCACATAACTACTGCAGCTACAAGAGCAGGTCAGAAGCTGGGAATTCTTCAGCACTGGCTTCTCAACTTCCCCAAATCAATCCACCAACTAGAGGCCAGAAACCACGGCACGATGGAATACTCTCCATTTTCCAGAATGGGTGAATCTCCACACTATTCAGGAAAGAGCAACATGCTTGACTTAGCATCCTAAACACCGTGAACATTTACTCTCTCCACCACGAGTGCACTTTGGCTGCAGTGTGGACCATCAACAATATCCATTGCAGTCCCTTGCCAAGGTTACTTTTCGACAGCACCTTCCAAATCTATAACCTCTACTGTTTAGTAGGACAAAGGCCGTAGGCACATGAGAATAGTGCCACCTGCTATCACTGTTCATTGCCACTGGGTCAAAATTCTGGAACTTCCTCACTAACGGCACTGTGGGAGTACTTTTGCCACAGACTGAAACATTGAGTGAGGGGCTCACCATCACCTTCTCAACAGCAATTAGAGGTGGGCAATAAATGCTGAAGGCCCATCACATTTCACATGAAAACTCCAAAAATTTGTGCTAAATTGTCATTCAAGAATTTTCTTTCAACTTCCACGTCCATGCACTTGAGGGAAGTCGTTACAGAAGTTTGCAAACTTACTGTGACAAATTACTTCAGACTCCATATTTTTAGCATGGAGAGGTCAAACATCCCACAAAAGATGAAATATTAAATCACAGGTATGGTCTTCACCATTCCTGGATTGCAGTCAACGTCCACATGCTAATGAACAGTCATACAAGTGAATTATAAAGATATTCCTGTCACAATTGACATCAATATATAATTACACACATTGTGGCACTTCTGATCACTTCTTTGTATCATCCCGCATCAATTGGATCCTCTGCCGTTTAATCTAAATTTCCTTCTGCATCCCAGAAGGAAAAACACTTCCTGCAAGCCACTTGCATCTACACTGCCTGACCTGTAGTATTTTATTCACCACAATACCTCTAAGCTACTAACCTCTCAACTACACCCTTGCTTCCAACTATGAGCCATTTGTCCCCAGTTACACTTAGACCCACCAAAAGTGATAACTTCCCTTAATACGGCCTCCATTGGGATTTCATTTATATTCTAGGAGTGCAGATTTGAAAGCTTATAATGCAAAGGCATTTGAGCCATTCTTCGCCAGATTTAGCTGGACCATATCAAGCATAATTTAGCCTTGCTGCTGTTGCCAAAACTGGACACCTTTTCAGGAGCGCCCTGGAAAGTACAGATAATGTCCACTTGCATTTTCTCCCCCACTAATAACCAGCTCCCCAAACTCCTCTTTCCTGCCCTTCTACCCTCCAACTAACAAGTGCAAGGTCATGAACTGTTTGGTCACTAACACAAAAACCATGTGTTCAACTGTCCCTCCAATTGCCTAAGCTAAATATCCTCCAAGGATCCTCCTGCTCTTGCCCAGGGCTTGCATCTTTCCCCCAGCTCCCTTCATGTCCTCTCTAAGCTCACCTTGTCCACAAGATGGGCCTCCACAGCTTCAACCTTATTCCCACTAAACTGCTGACCACTCAACTTCCTTTCCTAGCTCCCATGTTAATTCACATTGATAACAGTTCTCTCTCCTTGCTGTCCTCTTCCCTTCAAATCTGCCATCATCACACCCTTCAAAACACTCATTTTGACCTGTCTGTCCTTATAAACTACTAATCTATTTCTTTGTTTTCTCAAAGTCCTTCAAACAGTGGTCACCTCCCAAAATGTAAGGCAAGCTTTCAACAATTCTATGTATGAATTCTCCAATTACAGTTTCTGCCAATGTTACAATAAAGACATTGTCCTCAAATGACTGATGCATTCTCCTTCTTCACCTTTCAACCAATCTGCAAAGTTTGACACTGCTGACAAAGCCATTTACCTGCAATGTCTTCCCTCCTCTGTCCAGCCCACTGCGACTTTGTCTGGCCCATCCAACAGCAGCAATTGTTGACTACAACAGCTTTTCTTCTTGTACCTGAGCCCCATTCGGGCATGCACCAAAACGTACCTCCCCAATTCCACCAGAGCGACTAGTGACATATTATAACTTATTTTTTCTGGTAAGAAACCTGCAAGTACCTTTACAAGATCCAGTCAACAATTCCTCAACCCCAAAATAAAGGAAAAAAATACAGACAAAATTTGCAGAGACCTTAGTTCTAAGTGGATATCTTACATGCAACCACAAGATCAACAAATGCCCCAAATCTAAGACAGTAGAGTGATATTCCACATATATACACAGAAGACCAGGAAATATTCAAACAATTGGTTCAGATTGTAATGGATGTGGTCAGCATCACCCTTCATATGGAAAATGAAAGGATAAAAGTAGACCAAAAAAAGAGTAGGGGATCGCAGGATAAATCCATGAACACATGGCCCTATGGTGTACGCCCTCCTCCATAAAAAGTAACCAAGGATTCTTAAACCATGTCAAAGCTGAGAACACAAAGACCTCACTCTTCTCCATCAAATCAGAGGCAGTGTTCAGGCCTTGGTATCACCAAGAAACTTCAATCATTTTCCACTCAAGGAAACCACACCGACAAGGAGAAGAATCATCAAGACATCCATCAACTGGGTATCTGAGGGAGATACAACCCTCCTCCTCCTGACAAGAGAAAGGAAGTCCTCCAGAAATAAATAAAACAAATGAGAGCCCATATCAAAGCCTCGCTCAACCATATAAAGAAAGGAAATTCCAGAAAGAGGGGAACACCAGGATTAGACTTTGGACATGGTGTAGCAATGTACACTTCCCAGAAAAGATGGCTGGGACAGAACAAGATACGGCCAGCAGGGGAGCCCAAGGATTCTTACATCAAACCAAGACTAGCAAAACCACAAACCTCGCTCCTCTCCAGCCAAATCAAAGGCATCACTCAAGCCTCAACCTCACTGGAAAGCTTAAACTACTCTCCATCAAGGAAATCGCACGGACAAGAATTGTCAAGACATCCATTAACATGATATCTCAGGGAACAATACAATTCTCCCCCTGCTGGCAGAAATCTGGACACCTCCCAGAACCAAATAATACAAATTAGAATCTATATCAGCACCTCACCTACCCAAATAAAGAGGGAAAAAAAATCAAGAGACAGGGACACCAGGATTAGCCAATAGTCATCTGGCATGGTCTACCAATGTACACTTTCGCAAAAACAGTCCAGGGACAGAACAGGATACTGCCCCCGCCAGGGGACCCCAAGCCTCCATCCAGCCTAATACCCAACCGAAGAAAGACTCAAACAATGCTGAACTAGAGCACTCAGACTCACTCTTACTCAGGTCCCACAGCCAACAGGATCTTAAGGAGATTACAAAAGCCCCCAAAAAGGGACATCTCGGGGAGGGGGCCTGTTGACCCACCCAAAATGCCCTCCACCTGATCTGGATAAACTTAGTCACTACTGCTCTGATCTATTCAATCAAACTAAATTGCGATCAACAATATATTAGAATAGGAGCCGACAGGCGAAGGATACTCACATCACTCTTATAACCCCAGGGCATGTACCAGTACATATTTCCTCCACTCCAATATCAGAGGCATCAACGACAGAAACAAAAAAAAGGAACCCAGTCTTCTCCGGGATATATGTTTTGTACCTTCATAGGAGACAGACAAGGATTTCCTAATCCCAAATTAACAAAAGTATAAAAGACAAATATGACACCAATAGATCTAATGGGGATAGTGCTTCCTCATCCACAATGGAGACCTATAAATCATATCAACCACCTCCGTACCAACACCTACCGCCACCCTGCTGTGGTGTCACCTTATCTATAAATGAAGTGAAGGATACCAAAAAATATACTTCTTCTGTGTAAAAACACAGATTACAGCACACTGGAAACCAAGTAAATACAACTCTCATATCAAACGACCACCTCAGCATGATATTTACAGTATAACAGAAATCATATGTCTCTGTGCTCATATACCATATACCCCGGTCAGTATAAAAGACAATAACACGAAAGAGGAGGAAAATCATGAGGGAACAAAGTTCAGGATTAATGATGAACTGCTGGATAATATAACCATCCATGGAGTTTGACCACATCATTGCGCAATCAGTGTCCATCCAGAGTTTCACCGAAGCCCCTGCACCTCTGTCCTGTCGCCGTCCTGGAGCCCCTGTAAAGGGACACCTAGACCCTGGCGGATGGCAAAGGCCCATCATGTCTGGCTGCCTCCAATCCTTCTCAACGAACATCGAGGCCCAAGACTAGTGACCGATCCCAGATCTCAAAGATTCGTTGAACTCTAATCGCCCTGTCTTCAAATTAAAGATTGCAAAAGCATGGCAGCGAGTTCTCAAATTCGGCTGGCAATTCATCCCCAGCTCCGTTTGGATCATGGGGCACAAACACTCCTCCTCTGGTTCCATCTCCCCAAATCAAACAGGATGTTCAATATACTTTGCAGTAGGATTTCTAAGGACTGAAGCTGAGCCCCCACGAAGGAAACTGGCCTATTGACTGACAGGATTCTCTTCCCTGCTTCACCCTTCTCTACAGGGTATCTCGCAATTCATCTATGTGCGCAGTAATAATCTGTGCCGGGGTGCTGTGACCATTGTCCACAATTTCGCTCACAATGGCAGCCATTACCTCGATGCCAATGGCATCATCAAAGAGTAAGCCCGCCCACCAGCAAAACCACTAGTGCGAACTCGGCCCTACCCGGCCATCTCCAACCGCTTCAATGAACCAAGGATTTTCTGGTCTTAACTCGGCTGCCCATCACCAAAATTTAACCAGGATCTTTCAGGAATATAACAGATCACACTCATCAGGATCAAATAGTTATGGGTTGTGCATCAGGATAAAGCAAATTAAAAGATGAGTGGCGCCAGAGCTCACGGAAAGACAGGAGCTCCCGCCACGTGGACCCCCCCCGCCACGTGGACCCCCCCCCCCCCCCCCCAAATCTATTTTGAATTTTCATGCTGCCACTCGGAGACACCATTCAAAAAGAGTTACACACAATGGCGACATCCGGCTCTAATCAGGCACCCTGTTCCCAGAGTGAAATCCTCTTCAACGAAACACTGGAAAGACCAATGCCATCGTTTTCAGTCCCTGCTCCAAACTCTACTCCCAACCCACCAATTCCATAGCTGGCTGATGCTTCATTAAAGCATTCACAATCGCAGCATCTAATGTGACCTTGAACTAGGTTTCTGACCATACACCCCCTTGTCACAAAGATAGCCTACTTTCACCATCCTAATTCTCCTGTCACCGCCCCTGTATCAATCCATATGTGGCTGAATCTTCATCTAGGCTTTCATTACTACTCGGCTATGCAAATATTCTCCTAGCTGGCTCTCACATTCCACCCTTCAAAAAACTGAAACTGATTCAAAATTCTGTGATCGTTAAGACTTGGCAGCATCATTCATCCATCACTTATGTTGCCTCCCAGTTTAGCAAAGCAGTCCTCCAGCCCTACAACAATCCTCCAATTCTTGGCTTTCATATCTCCTCCATTTCTTTTGCCACTTCTTTGGCAGACATGCCTTCAGCTGCCTGGGCACCAAGTTGAATAATTCCCTTCCCTACATCTCTCTACTTTGGCATTCTCCTTTAGGGCATTCCCCAAATCCTGTCCCAGTTTCTTCTCCTTTGGAACAAGTGGTTGTTGTTGATATGGAGCGAAAGGAAATTCCTGCTTTCAATTATTGAATTAGCTGAACTCTGCTGAGGAAGTAGGTTTGAAGACCGAAGGGAATGCCTAGTAGGTGAAGATGGAAGCATCAGAGCACTCAACACTCATGTGAAACTGCGATCATTCAATATTTACAAGATTCAACTTGGTTGCAATGCGCCCGGTGAACAAATATTAGTCTTCCATTACCCTTGTAACTAGAACTCAATTTAAACTATTACCTCAGCTTTTTGGAAGTGTGTGGCATCATGGAAACCAACTGAGCAATGGCAGGAAGTTAACTGCACAGAAAAATAGGAAGGCTAAAGATATAATTTGGTCATACAGAAAACTAAACAGCATGTGGAGGTTGAACTACATTCAAAGAATATGAAAAACCATACCCAAGACATCAAAATTTCCCAAGCGAAAAAGGCCCCTATCACTTTATACACAAACACTGGGTTTAATTAAATAAGGTGGCTCTACTAGAATATGCAGTTTCCAAACTCTGCTGAAGACTACTACAGAGTTTGGATTTAAAAGAAAATGAAGGACACAAGAAACAAATCATTCCAAATAGATACTTTCATATTATTGAATATAAAGCATTTGTTCCTGTCTTTTCCCCATCTGCATCAACCTTCAATAGCTTGGGTAAAGATAAACACTAGGGCAAACTACAGAATGTACCTGAATTGAAAGGACTTGATAGGCCACATTATCCTTTCTCATTCCGTGCTTTGGTTTCTTAAGAGAACTGGTAAAAGCTCGGTAGAATATTGCACCACCAGGGTCCCTAGTTTTCTAGGGAATTTTGCTTTCAAATTATGCCGAGCTCCTGTTTTAATCACATAATAAAAAATATGGATTATGCAGGAATAACCAGATTACTGCAGAAAACAAAAAGAGATGTCAAAGCTTTTTGCCTTGCACTCAGGACATTATGCAAGAATAATGATATAAAAAGGAGAAAACAACAATTTATACTGTATAAGAAGAAAGTGCTGATTGGTAGGCAGGTAGACGCTGATTGGTAAAGGCCCTGGCATGGAGAACGGACCAGGTGACTGACAGTTAACTGCCAAGTATTGTTTGAAAGTTAAACCAGGCGGGTTGACCACGATGAGGAATTAACCAGTGAATGGCTGTCACTTATTTTGTTTAGCTGAAACAGGAGAAATGTGTACATGTTCTTTCTGCCTGCAAAGTACAGGGTCCTGTGTATTAATATATGTAGCTTCCAGTACGGGCAAATGCACCACGCTGCGAGCTCGACTGAGGATCTTAAATTAGTTATCAGTACAATTCTTAGTACAGATAATTATTTGGCAAATGTTGTTCAATTGCAGAATCAGATTTAATGATGGGCACTGCGTTTTGAGATTTGCAAGCACGGAATGGTTGATTACAGCCTGTACCTTGCCCGTTGCAAATAGCAGAAAGGCATGCTGTTTGATGTGATCCACCAGTCTTAGGGATGTACTGCCTACACAACTAGCATCACACTGGCACTGAAATTCATATACAACATTACTCATTTGTGTGATAGGCAGAGCATCCTTTTGGCTTGACGGCAGCATCCTGTTAGTAGTGAATACCACTCGTGTTGCTACTGCTTGATAGCAGTGTCAAACAGCTAGCTTCACCAGTTGCTCAAAGTTTTGAGATAACTTGCCCTTCCAGAGTAGTCTGAGGTAGACTGGGCACACATATTAATATACAGGGCACTGTACTTTGTAGACATAAGAACATGCACACACATTGCACCTGTTTCAGCTAAACAAATAAGTGTCAGCCATCCGTTGGCTCATTCCTCAGGGGCAATGGTTTGACCAATCAGCGTCAAAATGCCGGATTTAAATTTCAAACAATGCTTGGCAGTTAACCACCAACCAGTCACGGTGCATTCTCCATGGCAACACTTCTACCAGCGTCTACTTGCCAACCAATTAGCATTTTCTTCTCATACAGTACAAACTGTTGTTTTCCCCTTGTATCAATCAATATTCTTGCATAATGTGGTGATGTATGTAAGACGAAAAGCTTTGGCATATCTCTTTTTTTTCAGCAATACTCAAGTTCTGTACTACGAAACCAGTATTAATAACTATATTATTTGAAAGTCTTATGCTTTGTAAGTGGTATTAATTTGATTCCTCTAAAGATTAGATTATAAAATCTCACACAGCTAAAAGATGAGGAATTTGTCTGTTCTATCATTAAATATTTAAACTTATCTTGAATCATTTTTGACATGCTTTAGGACTTTTATCCAGAAGAATGGCAGAATATTACTGGAGGACAATTAGAAGACCTCAAATTCAGGTGTTCGTGTTTTAGGTGGAATTCACTAATAGTTGGACAATTAGACCTGAAATCAGATTTCAGTTTCTACATGTCAATACTCAGTTGCAGTGAACCCTGCGCAGTGCTTTGGTTCGAGTCTCTAATTAGACAGAAACATTTCAAATATGACCTACATAATCGTCAAATTTGCACATGTAGAATGAATGCTTACAATAAGTAATCTAAAATAATTAACAAAATTGTATGAAATAGATAACAAGATTAAATAACCTGAATTTAAATTTGAAAGTTGTGAAACACCAACACTATTTCAGTATGAGCCACAAAACTCCGGAACTAATTTTTATAATTTAGCTGGAGTGTTGTATATTATCCAAGCAGTCAGGCAGTACTTACCAATTGTTAATAACTGAATTTAGTCTTCTCGCTCTCCCACCTCAGTCATAAGTGGGAGAATGAGTGGGGCATTTGACCGTAGTAGCCTGCTGTAGGTCTCCTGGCATGTCTCCCAGCTCATGACTTATCAATCACTGACACACATTCATCTTCATTCACCTTCTAATGCACACTGTAGTGTTCACTCAAACTCCTGCTCACTGACTCATTCTCTCGCATTCACCCCTTTACTTTTTCTTGCCTGTCTTACTTTCACAATTTCTTCCCTTAAACTGAGTCTTTTACTTACTCTTCTATGTACTGGCACCCTACCTCAATCAGTAACTCATCCCTTCATACTCACTCAAGCTGCCACATGTAATCATTTCCTGGTATTCACTTATCACAATCTCCTTTTACCCGAGGGAGAATTAACCGCACACGTGAAGCAGGTGATTATACTTGATCCACTCGGGCCCTTTGGTGGTTTGTGGCTCTGTGCAATTGCAGTCTGTTCAATCCCAACACTGCTCCCGCCCATTTAAAGGCAATTTCTATACTATTTGGTTTGTGAGGGAAAGTCTTTTCATGAATTCAAGATGGAAGCGGCAAAGATGTTCAAAGCAGAGAAGGCGGAGGGGTTACCTTATTGATTATGAGACATAGATAGAGTAGATAAGAAACATTTCCCTTTACTAGAGGGGCCAACAAACAGGGGGCATAGATTTAAAATAAAGGAGATTTAGAGGGGATTTGAGGAAGAAAATTTCACCCAGAGGATGGTGGGAATCTAGAACTCACTGTCTAAAAGAGACGGTAAGATGGGAACCCTCACCACACTTAAGAAGCATTTAGATGAGCACTTGAAACCCCATAGCATACAAGGCTACGGACCAAGTGCTGGAAAATAGGTTTAGAATAGATAGGTGCTTGATAGCTTGCACAGACACGATGGGCCTTATGGGCTGCAAAATTCTATGACTCTCTCAGAGTGTATGACAGTGTTTTGCTTCATAGGTATTGCTAGCATGCTGTACTTTAGAGAAGCTTTCGGACAGAACGCACAGATTGTTTTTAAATCTATTCTGATGTCTTTGAATCTGGATGGTTGTGGAGTTAATGTTAGTAATCCCATTTTGAATCTAGTTTAGATCATAGGCACAATGATTTTGTCTCCCCTTCACCCTCTTGCCAGTTAAAAATGCCAAGTAACAACAACTTCTGCAAGTTTAATTCGGTTGTATTGGCCATGCATCCAAAACAGAGTCTGCTAAAGGCTCAGATCAGATGTGCGAAACCAAAATGTTGGGCAAGTATGGTAGTATGTGGTATGTGTTATGATATTGAGGCAGGATAGAAGGAGCCTTATTCTATAACAAGTGGTTCTTAACCCAGGAGCTCATAATTCAAACGTGGGTCAGCCTGGAAAGATAATTCACTCCCCACTACCCAGCAGTGAAACCTTCAATTTAATGAGCATGAAATTTATCATTGTTTTCAAAAAGCTCCTTGTGCAATGATTTGCGCAAGGCTTAAATTAGCTTAATGCTCAAGTTCTTAAAGTTTCACATGTGTTGCAGAGGTCCAATTGATACCAACATAAATGTTTGATAAATAAAATCTGCTTAATAGAAAAAAATTAAGGGATGCAAATCTAGATAATTCCCAATTTACAATACAAGGATTAATGGCTGTAAAACAAATACACTTTACTAGTATCGGAAAACAATTATTAACGTTTAATGAAGATTTTATCTCGTTAATAAGAGTGTCAGACAGGAAAGGAACTGGCAAGTAAATATAGATCTATAATACGTGGAGAGGTTTTATTTAAAACTCTATTAGGGATCAAAAAAGCTTTTCATTGTAGCTTTTAGTGTCAGAATCCCAAGCTCCAGTATTAAGCATCATCTCCAACTGGAGTGCTCCCAGTTCTTGGTCTGCCGATAAAAGAGGCTTGGTGCTACTGTCAAAATAACTTTCTTTTGCTTACCTTAGTCCAAGGGTGTGCCTTGATCTGTGGGAATTTGAACTCAGTGTAGTTGGGATTCATCTCTCTGATTTGCTCCCTTGTTGGCGTTCCCAGGACCTGGAAGCAAACATGTAATAAATCTCATGTATTGTATAATCTGATGAATTATTATACAAGAATACAATTCATTAGATGATACAATTAGCAACACGTTGAACACTAATGTTCAACATGTTCTTAAGTCTTTTGCAACTAGTATATGAAAATTGGTCACTACATTGCAATGATGCAGTTTTCAGTAAATATCCGTAAGGATGTTAGATTCCCAACCATAGGTCTGGCCCCATTCTTTGAAACAAGTTTAACCATGTACAAACAGCAATATCAGAAGGCTGGGATCATCTACTGATTATCTCATTGCCAACTCATTCAAATGTACAAGAAGCTCAATTCTCAACAGGAAGAATTTCTTCCACATGGCACAATTGGATAAAAAATCATTTGGGTTAAATAACTTTCATGAAGTGTATATCCATTCGTGTGAAGTAAATCACTGGTTTTAAGGCAATTGAGATGCACCTCAAGGCTCCAAGTAGTGTCAAGATAGGAAAAGCTGAATGAACTGGCAGAAAATGTTTTTCAAAGTGATGAGCAGTGAATTATTTTTAGGCACCATCACGGTCAAACTGAATAATCAAATTTTTGCAAATCAATGTTGCAACAAGTTTAAAGCCATCCTTTCTTTGCTGAAGCAACATAGTTGAGTAGGCTGTCGGAAAGAGAGAAAGCTTACAGAGAGGTAAAACGATCATGAAAAAGACCATTAAGTACACAAAAGATTTAAGTATTTAGACAATTGACATCCTACCTTAATAATTTCTACCAGTTGATCAACACCACTGTCACCAGGGAAGATGGGCTGTCCTAGCAATAGCTCTGCTAACACGCAACCAGCTGACCATACATCTAGGAACGTAAAATCAAGATAAGCAGTTAATTTTAAGAGCAGTGCTGAAATAGCATTACCTTTATTGAAGTGATCTTAATTAGTAATAGATTCGCTTTGAAGCTATATCAGTGCTTACACTGAAAAATATTATCACCATGCAGCTTCATAAATTTACTATTTTTATCAGTTGAAAACAATTGAAGAATTATAAGCGCAGCTATACAGTTGCCTAACTTTAGTACAAAAACAAGAACCATATGATCGAGATGAAAAAAAGTGAGGCTGTTTAACTTATTTCCAAAGCAACGTAGAGATCCACAATCTCAAATCTCCATCTGAAAACTAGATCCAAGTAAGTTACTGATCAAAAATAATTAATTTTTTGGCCACAATATTTCAGATCCCAATCTCTCCTCAGCCATTGTGTAAGATTAATGGCAAAGGCTTCCCAATTTGCTGGAAACACATTTCAAAGCAGTTTGACATCTATCCTGAGCTGCCAGGCTGGTAAACGCTCCAGCTGTCGAGTTTACAGCAGTACTCGGCTGCTAAGATAATGTTTAAAAAATGGACCAACAGCACTCGATTGATTCCCAGGCCCCACTGAAGTGCTTCTTCCACTGAATTGAATGGAGGCAGTCTGGGACGCAGCTGTCTCCTGTCTGCAGCTGCTAAATTTGCAGTGCTAAATAACATCAAACACTTAAAATGATTGGTTTTCTTGTCTTTTGGTGATTAAAGAAATTGTAGAACTTTAATTTTCAAACCAACTCAAACACATATAGGAAGCAACACATCAAATCCACAGAGGTGATCTCTTGAGCTGAGCTTGTAGTTTGTGCCCAAAAGGTAATATGGTGAAAAGATGCTCGACGGATGGCAGAAACAAGTCTCCTGGATCGTTTACATCCATCCATCAAACCTTTCATCAGATTGAATTCCAACAATGCAACCTGATTTCCAGGCACAAAAGGGAAGGGTAATTTGTATCGTCCTTAATTGCAATTTCTTTTTCCAGTTTAGCTTCATTGAGACCTGTTCTACATCTTGTTTCTTTGAATGGATTTTTATTGTACAACAAGTCACATCCAAAACTGAAAAGTTAATCCAGCTGCAGGTTCATAAATTTGCAGTGCCCAATTAGGTGAGTTGAAAGTAAAAAATTCCCCTTTCAATAGGAAATGTATGGTCTAGGTTCAGTACTTTCCTTAGGTTCAGATTAATAATACGGATTTCTACCCATAAGTTTGGGCATATTTTAAGATTGGGAGAATTCTTGGACATTGGAAGAACGGGCAAGGCACAGGGGCATTTTCAGATCTAACTTTCAACTTGTATTCAAAGAGACAGCTCTATGTCCAAGTGTTATTGGCATGTCAGATCATAATACTTTCACATATAGCTTCTCAAAATGCTGCATCTGATGTACATTCTTTGCCAAGTGGATATAACATCACAAACTATTGAGTGGCTTTTGGCCTACATGGATTCCCTAAATTAGATCGGAGCAAATACAAATCCATGCCAGTGGAAAAAGAGCAGAAAATTGGGTCAAAGCTAAAGGTATTAAGTCCACATACTTAAATTGGCACTATTAAATCCACAGCAAGACCTTGGATCATATTGTCTACCACTAAAAGAAAGTTGCTTGAGAACATGAATTGAAACAATCTTTTTTGAAACTGCACCATCTCTTATAAAGTGACTTTTTGGCTCCCTGTGAAGCAAATTTACAACTTCCTTATTTTTCCAATATAACGAGCAGGTTCCTTGTGTAACTAAGCTAGATTTTTAAAACTCATAATATTCCAGATTAAGGGTAGCACAGTGGTGCAGTAGTTTGCACTGCTGCCTCACGGCGCTGCGGGTTCGATCCCGCCCCCGTTCACTGTCCGTGTGGAGTTTGCACGTTCTCCCAGTGGCTGCATGGGTCTCACTTCCACAATCCAACGATGTGCAGGGTAGGTGGATTGGCCACGCTAAATTATCCAATAATTGGAAAAAAAATTGGATCCTCTATATTAAAAAAAATAATAATATTCCAGATTAAAAATATTCAGTGCCCTGACTACTATCTTCCATAACTTTGTGGTCAAGGTTCATTGATACATTCACCCATTTAACTCCACCCTTGCTTTAGCCATTAATCTAGCTACTAGTGGTGTCTCATTCCACAGGTTCGTTGAGCTGAAACTTCCAAGCATGAATCAGTTTCAATGAATGGGTTGCAGAATGAGATGCGAGTAACACACGAAATACACAGCAAGCTTCACGCAGCAATTTCAAGGCTACTTGATGCAACGGTGTGATTACACATGTAAGTCAACAAATATTCAAATATCTTAGAAACAAAAATAACAAAACTCACCTATACTGGAGGTATAATCCGTGGCACCAAAGATCAACTCCGGCGCCCTGTAGTACCGTGAGCAGATATAAGAAACATTTGGTTCACCACGCACCAATTGTTTTGCACTGAAACAAAGGTTGTTAAAAAGTAAAAACTCTGGACTAATGAATCAAATATTTTTTTTAAGTACAAAAATAATTTGAAGAAAGACATGAAAAATCAATTTATTTATTAAAGTAGCTATAAATGAGTACATGTCGACTTTTAGCATACATTTCTACAACATACATCATGGAAATAACATGATGAAATATTACAGCCTTGAATGAGGTCTTGGAGTTCAACATTTCTGCAATTTCAGTATTGTCCCAAATAAGCAACTTTTTAACTCATTTACTTTTATATGAGAGGCTGTAATGTGGACATTTTTGTCCACCAGGTGGCATACTAAGTTTTAGATGGCTACCTGTACAGCAACATGGTCTTTAACACAGATTGCAGTAAGGTATGGTTAACTTCTGCATCTGAATTTTGCAGAGAGGGGATTATGTTTCACAAGTAGAAGCAATGCCCAATGGTATTTTCCAAAGTCTCATTCATTTGATGCAAAATCTGGTGTTCTGATCCTCAAAAAAAAAACCTTTGTGAAAATGATCTTAATTTAACCAAATTATTTCTAAATGGAATGCAGGGAAAATATATATAGGAATCTAATGAGATTGATAAATAGCCTGCTCCAGTCTTTGGACGCAGAAGAGAGAATACCTCGCTGAGGCTATAACCAGGTAGTAGCCTCTGACAAAGATGTTATTCATTTTTTCATGCAAATTGAGCCTGTTCCTTTTGAAGATGCCTGCAACTTTGTTTCTTACTCTACCCTTACGTTTGGCTGAGAATTGCACCTCAGTTAATCCAAAGTCCTATATCTATAGAGAATCAAGGCAAAAGTCAAATAGTTGCAAAAGCTGAAAATCTGAAGCAAAGGAGGCAGGAATACTCAGCAAGTTAGGTTGAGAATCAACATATCTCGGTATTGAATTGAGTATCACCTACATGTGGTCATTGGATTAGAGCTGTAAGATCCCATATTCAGCGCTGCCACATCCAGTTGTTAATGGTGGACAATTAAACAAAAAGGAGACGGTTCCACAAACATCTCCATCCTTAATGATGACGCCCAGCACATCTGTGCAAGACAAGGCTTACAACCATCTTCAGCAAGAAGGGTCAAGTGGATGACCCATCTCAGCCTTGATGGCTCTGTGGTATCACAGATACCACACTTCAGCCACTGTTACTTGCTCCATGTGATATCAATAAAAGGCTGAGCATACTGAATACACCAAGTTTATGAACCCTCACAACATCTCAGCTGTAGTCCTGAAGACTTGTGCGGCAGAATTAGCAGCGCCCTTAGTCAAGCTGTTCCAATACAGCTACAAGACTGGCATCTATCCAGCAACATGGAAAATTTCCCAGCTATGCCTTGTCCACAACAGGCAAGACAAATCTGATCTGGCTGATTAATGCCCCATTTGATTATTCTCAATCATCAGCAATGTGATGGAGGTTGTGTCATCATGCGACAGCAATAACCTGTTGACTGATGTTCAGTTTGGGTTCTGCCATGACCACTTGACTCCTGGCCTTGTTACAGATATGGTTCAAACATGGAAAAAGGACAGTTCAAGAGGTGAGGGGAGAGTGACTGCCCTTGACATCAAGGCAAATTTGACGGAGTATCCCATTAAGGAGCCCTGGCAGAATTGATGTCAATGGGAATTGGGGGAAAGCTCTCCGCTAGCTGGAATTATACCTAGCACAGAAGATGGTTGTGGTTGTTAGAGGCCAATTATCTGAGCCTGAAGACATTGCTGCTGGAGTTCCTCAGGGCAGCGTCCTCAGTCCAACCATGTTCAGTTGCTTCAGTGGCTTTCCCTACATTGTAAGATCAGATGTTTGCTGATGATAGCAGTGGTCATTTCCATTCGCTACTCCTCAGATAATGAAACAGTTCATACCTGCACCAACAAGACCTAGACAACGTTCAGCATGGGCTGACAAGTGCCAAGTAATATTTGTGCAACAAGTGTCAGACAATAACCATTTCCAACAAGAGAGAATCTAGCCACCTCCCCATGACATTCAACTCCATTACCTTTGCTGTATTTCTTTACCATCAACACCATGGTGGTGAGGTTGCAGAAGTCATCACTGACCAGAAATTTAGCTACATAAATACTCTGGCACAAGAATTGGTCGGAGGCTATGCAATTTGCAGTGAATAACTTACCAACCGAACTCAAAACTGTAAGTCGATAGTTTGAAGTCATACTCTCCATTTATCTGGAGCAGTACAACTTCAATGATACTCAAGAAACTCGATACCATCCACACATTACCACCAAATTAAAAACATTCACTTCCTCCACCATCAATGCATGTCAACAAGATGCAGTACAGCAACTTACCAAGCACCTTCCAAACCCTCAAACCTCTACCACCCAGAAGAACAAGAACAGCAAGTGCATGGGAACACAACCTCCATCAAGTTCCCCTTCAAGTCACACAGCATCCTGACTTGAAAATATATCGCCATTCTTTCACTGTAACTAGATCAAAATCCTGCAGCAATTAATAACACAGGGGTTCAAGCACACCACTCACGACCATCTTCTAGAGAGCAATAAAAACTAGTCTTACCAGAGATGCCGACAAAGAAGCAAATTATAAAACACATAGCCATGCACTCTACGATACGATCCCAATTGATGTTATAACTGGAGGGGAAGATCCCAGAATGGAACCCTGGCTCAAAGGACGTAACGTTTACATTTTTTTACTGAAATGTGGAGG
Source organism: Scyliorhinus canicula (assembly GCF_902713615.1). NCBI lineage: Eukaryota > Metazoa > Chordata > Chondrichthyes > Carcharhiniformes > Scyliorhinidae > Scyliorhinus > Scyliorhinus canicula. The sequence goes on along the minus strand of NC_052152.1, from coordinate 45,610,547 downwards.
AACGGAGTAACAAGACCACTAATTAGTTTCAACAAGAAAAAAATATTAATGAAACATGAAAGAATTGAATTATAATACAATACTCCCCCTTGTTTTAACAATTACACAGGTTTTAGGATTAACACAGATTATACAGTACATCTTGAGATACAATGGTTTCATTAACCGCAAAGTCCCTTTTAAGCACACAAAGTGACTGGAGTAAAACACAAAGTGAATGTCTGCAGATTTTGAGCCCCTTGTCCCACTGAACTCCGGCTTCCACAAGAGTGCTTTCAAATTCCGCTTTCAAAAGTTACACTTCCAAATCTTCTTTTAAATTATGCTTTTCCACTGCTGCTTCCATCAAAGTTTTGGTTTCAGGTTTTACACATCTTCTTTCGGGGTTCCTTTGTCTTAAAGACGTTTACGTAAACTCTTGAGGTCCAGCCACTAATTTCCACAATTAATAGTAACAATAATCTTTATTAGTGTCACAAGTAGCCTTACATTAACCCTGCAATGAAGTTACTGTGAAAATCCCCTAGTCGCCACACTCCGGCACATGTTCAGCTACTGAGGGAGAATTCAGAATGTCCAAATTACCTAACAGCACGTCCATCAGAACTTGTGGGAGGAAACCCGTGCAGACACAGGGAGAACGTGCAGACTCCGCACAGACAGTGACCCAAGCGGGAATCGAATGCGGCACGCTGGCGCTATATCAAATAATGTCTTCCAAACTATAATAATTTCCTCACAAACCTTAGCGCTACTGCAGGTATCTTTCTGGCGTCTCACATTACTGAACAGTATTCTGTTCTGGTTCCCAATTTCCTTTGTTTCGCTAATTCTGGACTTCTTGGAAACGTCTTTTCATTTCTCTAACTTCCTCAACTAGCTGGACTTTAGATTTCCAACATCTATTTTCTTAACCATCACTCCATAGTATGGCTTTTCTTCTAGCAAGGCTGAGAGAAATATGCCCTCTTTAGCCCTCTAAAACTATTGCTAGCAGAGCCGAGTGCTGCCTTCTCTCTCACTACCCATCTCCAATTACTCTGACTTCCAGTTAAAACGAAAAGTGAAAGCACTTCCCTTTGGAAAGTGGCCTCCTGTTGCTGGCACCAACTTACTTCTATTTATTCTTCACACTATAACCCCCTCCAAGCACACCAGAATCACAGTTGGAATTGAAACCAGCCCACATACATACAAACACCATTGCCCAGCACCAAAGGGGCTGGTTTAGCTCACCAGGCTAAATCGCTGGCTTTTAAAGCAGACCAAGCAGGCCAGCAGCACGGTTCATTTCCCGTACCAGCCTCCCCGGACAGGCGCCGAAATGTGGCGACTAGGGGCTTTTCACAGTAACTTCATTGAAGCCTACTCATGACAATAAGCGATTTTCATTTCATTTCATTTTTCAAATCCAACTATATGTTTTAACCTTCCAGGCATAGAAACAAAATCCCGTAAAACTTCCTTTGTTTTCCTAACACTATAAATAAAATATTTCGGGCCTAGGCAATCTTGGCTTAATACAAGGCAAGCTATGTAACACGAGTTATGGAAACGATCACAGCAACCTTTTGCCACCTCCTACCCGAGCTTCCTCTCTCTCCATAAAATATTAGACATTAGCACCAACTCTGAAGATAGCAGCTACAGGGCGGCACGGTGGCACAGTGGTTAGCATTGCTGCCTACGGCGCTGAGGACCCGGGTTCGAATCCCGGCCCTGGGTCACTGTCTGTGAGGAGTTTGCACATTCTCCCTGTGTCTGCGTGGGTTTCACCCCCACAACCCAAAGATGTGCAGGTTAGGTGGATTGGCCACGATAAATTGCCCCTTAATTGGAAAAAACGAATTGGATATTCTAAATTTATAAAAATAAAAAAAATAAATAAAAAAGATAGCAGCTACAGCCACACAAAGTCAAAACTCTAGTACTTTCTATTTACCACTGAAGAGTTCCAAAAGACCCTCTATTATCTATAATAGTAATCTGGTAGTATTGTTGAAAAGAGAGACGTTTTTGTCCAAGCGTTTCATCTTGCACTCATTGGGATATTCACAATACAATGCAAGGGAAATCAACAAATTTAAACTGTATGAGAAGATTGGTTGCCAATGGTCTCTTAAAAGGTGCTGCCATGGAGAATACACACGTTCAATACATATCATAGAACTTAGAGTGAGGAAGGAGGCCATTCGGCCTATCAAGTCTACACCGGTCCTTGGAAAGAGCACTAAGCCCACATCTCCACCCTATCCCTGTAACCCAGTAACCTCACCTAACCTTTTTGGAAACCAAGGGCAATTTAGCATAGCCAATCCATCTAATCTGCACATCCTTGGACTGTGGGAGGAAATCGGAGCACCCGGAGGAAACCCGCGCAGACACGGGGATAACGTGCAGACTCCGCACAGACAGCGACCCAAGCCGGGAATCGAACCTGGAACCCTGGAGCTGTGAAGCAACACTGCGAACCACTGTGCTACCGTGCCGCAGCTGACCGTGAACTGCCCAACATTATTTGTAATTTAAACCAGGCCATTCAACTCGGATTTGTCAATGCATTACCCTGAGGAATGAAGCAGCAAATGGCTGTCACTTATTTTGTTTAACTGAAACAGGTGCAATGTCTGTACATATTCTTTCTGTCCGCAAAAAACAGGGCCTTGTATATTAATACATGTAGTTTCCAGTACACGCAAAATACTACGAATGTTGGGGAGCTGAACAAAGGGACAATACAGGAAATACCCTGTTTCTCTTTCTGCATATTTGCTGCCTAACCTGTTGAGTTAAGGTTTCAGGTTCATGGCCTTTCAACTTTCTGATTCAGAAATGTGTATGCTAACACTGAACCAAGATGGAGCTTCAGCATGCATTTCTTGAAAGAACTATATAGTTGACATCTATCTATTTGGCAGAACTGGATGTGTATTCTTGTCAGAAAATAAAACACATCAGTTGAGCTAGTATCTTGAAAGTCTTACAGTATAGCAAAACAATGCAAGCAGTTATGAGTCTAGTCAAAGAAGCAACATAAGCACTGGAAGTTCATATACATTGGAAGGCAAGAGGTGTCCACTAAAAACTATTGATCAAATAGGTCTAGATTTGTTCATATTGTAGCACAAAAAGCAAGCACAACCAAGTCAATATTCTTAATCCAAGATTTAAAACCAATTTTGGTTGAAAATTATTGGACGGTTATTCCCTCAGAACTTGAGGTACAACAAATGTGAAAGATATTGAAACTCAGGAACCAACAATGAACCACATAATGTGAAGAAGGAAAGTTGCTAACCTGTTTTGAATTGTTTCGATAATTAACTTTTGAATAATGATTCAATTCTCTACACAAAGGGTCTCCTCAGACACAAATATATCAGGACCACAAAGTGAAGACAATAACCATTCTGCAGATCAAACTCAGCTGTCAACAGACAATATGCCAGTATTGGAGAGAAGAGAGTTGAGGAAGAAATAAAATATTACTGCTTACAAACTTACTGCAATGCAATTATGTAACTTATGTAAATTATGTCCACCAGCAACTCTGACATTTACACCACAAAGTATTTGCATCCAAATGTCATTGTGTCATCTTTGTTGAAAAAGGATTATTGGTTTGATAATTATCCACCTAAACTAAATGCAATAGCTCAAGTAAAACGTATGCAATAAACCTTTTACAGATGAAAAGTTTCAGCTTAATTTAACAAAGTCACCTTTTGAATACTATCCAGCTTAAATATTTTATCACAGTGAAGGCGGAGGGAATCTTTGAGGCATGGTTCGAAATTATATCGAAGCACTGGAGAAAGATATTTTCCAATATATCTAGCCAAAGCTTTAACTAAGCTGTTACTGAACTTAAAAAAATCCCCAAATATTCCATTTGACAATACTAACAGAGAATTTTCAAAAATAATCAAATGCTTGTACAGTTTCAATCAATTTATGCTTCTAGTAAGTTATAAAATATATATTCCTGGTAAATAGGAATAAGGGGGCCACATATTTTCCAAGGAATATCTGATAAAAGTTGAAATGGAGTTGAGGGAGAGACAAAGGGGTACATATTCACAAATCAGTAAAAGCAGCAACTCCAAGTTGACAAGGCTATAAAAAATACAAAGCATTGATAATTCACTTCTAGAGGAATACAATCCAATAAAAACAGAAAGGTTGCATTTAATTTGCACAGGACCTAGGTTAGACTATATTAGCGTACAGTTCTGGACGCCATACTATAAGAATGATACAGAAGCATTGGAGATGGAGCAAAAAGGATTGACAAGAATGATACCAGAAATACTGAACAGGCTAGGGCTCTTTTCATGTGAAAAGAGAAAATCGGCAGGTGACCCGAGGTCTTTAATGTTATGAGGGGCTTGAGGGGATTAAAGGCCAAGATGTTTCCACTTGTTGGGAGCCCAAAACCAGGAATCATAAATGTAAGGAATTCTGAAGAAAGTTTGAACGTGGAATTCAGCACCCACATGGGAGTAGTGGAGACAAATAGCAGAGATACACTTAAGGAAAGCGAGGCAAATATATAAGGGAGAAAGGAAGAGAAGGATAATCATTTGGTAGCATAGTGTTCGGGTATTGCTGAAGAGAGACAAACTGTCAAAGTTTTTCATCTTCCACTCATCAGGACACTTAGCAAAAGGAACGACAATTTATGTTGCATGAGAAGGAGTGGCGATTGGTTGGCAAGTGGACTCTGATTGGTAGAGACGTTGCCATGGAGATTATACTGGGAATAGTTAACTGCAAAGCTTTGGTTCAAATTCAGGTAGGTTGACTGATTGGGCAAGGCATTGCCATCGAAAATGAAACAGAGAATGGCTGTCCCCCAAGTTTTTGTCTAGCTAAAAAGGTTCAATGTGCCCTCCGGTGGCAGCCAGGACTGGACATGAAGACAAGACAAGGCGGGTGGCGGTGCTGTATGCGGGTGATGTCCGAGGTGGGGAGCATTGTAGCAGATCCGATCTGGGGCGGGGGAGGGGTTGAATAGGTTTGTGATGATGAGTGTGAAGCTGGAGGGGATGCCGGTGGTCCCGGCAAACGTTTATGCCCCAAATTAGGTTGATGCAGATTTCATGAGGCGGATGCTGGGGAAGATTCCTGACCTGGTCTCGCACCAGTTGATCAAGGGGGTGGGATTTTAACATGGTTATGGAGCCAAGCTTGGCCTGGTCAAGCCAGAGATCGGGAAAGGTGTTGGCAGTGGCAAAGGGGCTGAAAGGGTTCATGCACGTATGATGGGTTTTTTTGTTGGGGGGGGGGGGGGGTGGTTTGGGAGGCCAAGGGTGAAGGAATTTTCATATTTTCCCATGTGCACCGGATGTACTCCCAGACTGACTTTTTTTTGTGGTGGGTAAGGCGTTGTTGGCTGGGGTGGTTGATTCGGAGTATTCGGCAATTGTGGTCTCCAACCATGCGCCACACTGGGTGGATTTGTGAGGGGCCCAGCACCCACAGTGAAGGCTGGATGAGGAGGTGTGTGAGCGGGTGAGGGCCGCCATCCAGGGGTTTATGGAGCTCAATGACACGAGCGAGGTCACAGCCGCCACGCTGTGGGAGGCAATCAAGGTGGTGGTTTGGGGGGGGGGGGGGGGGGGGGGGGGGGGTGTTGGTTATTTATAATGCTGTACAAATTTGCTTCTGCTTCGGTTTGTTTTTATGAAAATGCCTGGTGTGATCATATGTGGCTTCTAGAATTCCTAAGTGAGCCACGGTGATGAGGTATAATCTGTACTTCCTGTTGTGAACAGCTGAAGGGATGCGCTGTTTGATGCGATCCACCAGTCATTAGGATGTACAGCGTACATACCGGACATCACACTGACACTGAGATTCATATACAACATTAATTTTGTCATTGGCACATCAATTTGACTTGATAGCAGTCTTGATTCTCATGCAGTATAAATTGTTGTTCCGTTTACTATTGGTATTCTTGCCAAGTGTTCTGATGGGTGCAAGAAAAAAAAACTTTGACAGCATACTGAAGAGAAGGATATGCCAATAGGGTTAGATGTTGTGTGAGAAGCGGGGAAGAGCATGAACACCTGCACAGACCAGTTGGGCCGAACGGCCTGTTCCTTTGCTGTGAATTCTATACAAAGCTTATGTAATTTTTCATTACCAATGAACTGGGAAAAAAAACTCACCTTCCAAAGTCACAGAGTTTTAGGACAGCTGTTTCAGGATCAAGCAGCAGATTCTGTGGTTTGATATCCCGATGGCAAATTCCAAAGGAATGGATGTAAGCTAAACTCCGGAACAGCTGATACATATACAACTATTGAAAAGAAAATAATTTTCATCAATTATTAGAACAGAATTCAATAGTTTTGATTACACAAGTTAAAAACGGAAGTCCATTTAGGTAGAGTATTATTTCCTCAGGATAGCTCAAAATATTTTTTCATCAAGTAACGCCCAAGAAGCAATATGTGGCGTCCATCTTGTATAGAGCAATGTCCCGCATACAGAAATAACTGAACAGATGCCTGTTTTTAGTGGGGTTAGTTGAAGAAAGAATGTGGACAGGAAAGCAACGTATGTTTTATATCAACTTGAGAATATTTGATCATCTCAAAACTGGCATCTCAGCTGACTAATTTGGCCTAATCAGTACATGCAACTCAGATTCCTGGGTTTGCCACTTCAAGAAATTGATCACTGTCATTCCGTTGCAGGAAGTGCCGTTCTTTTGATGAATAGTTAAGAGGTTCCACTTGCCTATTCAGGTGAATCAGGTGGTCATTATAGATCCCATTAATGCTAATAGAAAGAGAGTAGGGAATTTTACCTAAATAACATTCCTCCCATAAAAAACTACCACAAATAAATTTGGTTATTCAACTCTTTGCTGTGTATAAATTTTCTGCTGAGTTTGTCTGTACACAAGTATCACTGTACTTAAAAATAATTTGCTATACATGAAGCATTTTGAGATGTGGTAAGATACAAACTTTATACAATTGGAAATGTATAAGCTAGGCAATGGACCTGTTTATTTAGTGCCAAAGTGAATTTAGAAAAACTGAAACTACATGCTTCTACAGATCCTCATCTTGTGTAATGCTTTGCATGTCATACTGGCGTCATCTTAAGTTAGGTAATAAATGTTTGAAATGGGCCTGTTCCATTAGTTGCCTGACCTTGTGTTACCAAGCTATTGTGACATGTTGAAGGCAGTGAACCAAATTACAGATCAAATTCCATGTTCAACCCGTGGTCTAAGGGGCCTCACGGTAGCATGGTGGTTAGCATCAATGCTTCACAGCTCCCGGGTCCCAGGTTCGATTCCCGGCTGGGTCACTGTCTGTGCGGAGTCTGCACGTCCTCCCCGTGTGTGCGTGGGTTTCCTCCGGGTGCTCCGGTTTCCTCCCACAGTCCAAAGATGTGCGGGTTAGGTGGATTGGCCATGCTAAATTGCCCGTAAGGTTAATGGGGGGATTGTTGGGTTACGGGTATACGGGTTACGTGGGTTAAGTAGGGTGATCATTGCTCGGCACAACATTGAGGGCCGAAGGGCCTGTTCTGTGCTGTACTGTTCTATGTTCTATGTCTGTACTGAGTAGTTAGCTGATCTCAACACTAACTGATGAAAAGAATATAAATCAGTCTAGACACAGCTGAATTAGAAAAAAAAGCACAAATGTTTCTTTTTTCAGATCACCATCTAGAAACTTCAACAGGTGCACTAGTTTTGGTTCAGAATTTAATTCAGGATAGAATTAAACAACCCGCCAATACCCATTTAGTCACGCACAAAAAATGGCTAGCGGGTAGCAGGGTAGCATGGTGGTTAGCATAAATGCTTCACAGCTCCAGGGTCCCAGGTTCGATTCCCGGCTGGGTCACTGTCTGTGTGGAGTCTGCACGTCCTCCCCCTGTGTGCGTGGGTTTCCTCCGGGTGCTCCGGTTTCCTCCCACAGTCCAAAGATGTGCGGGTTAGGTGGATTGGCCATGCTAAATTGCCCGTAGTGTCCTAGAAAAAATAAGGTTAAGGGGGAGTTGTTGGGTTACGGGTATAGGGTGGATACGTGGGTTTGAGTAGGTTGATCATGGCTCGGCACAACATTGAGGGCCGAAGGGCCTGTTCTGTGCTGTACTGTTCTATGTTCTATGGGTACTGGAGGCTCAGCTTCCAACCTCGCTTTACTCTCTAAAGCCCCTAGAGGCATCCCAACCAGTGGTCAGATTTCTTGCAACTCTTGTGTTTACAACTCCAATCAGATTTCCACCTGTGCCAGAGGAAAAATGACAGCTAACAAACCATCGCTCTACAGCGCAGTGGGACTTTACTCACTTGGGTTCACTCTTGATCATAGTAAGATTATCATGAGTAATGACCACTGCACTACTACCCTGCTTTTCCCCAAACTTTTTGTTCAGCCCTCTTCTTCCTTAGCTACACATAGATCATAGAATTTACAGTGCAGAAGGAGGCCATTCGGCCCATCGAGTCTGCACCGGCTCTTGGAAAGAGCACCCTACCCAAGGTCAACACCTCCACCCTATCCCCATAAACCAGTAACCCCACCCAACACTAAGGGCAATTTTGGACACTAAGGGCAATTTATCATGGCCAATCCACCTAACCTGCACATCTTTGGACTGTGGGAGGAAACCGGAGCACCCGGAGGAAACCCACGCACACACATGGAGGATGTGCAGACTCCGCACGGACAGTGACCCAAGCCGGAATCGAACCTGGGACCCTGGAGCTGTGAAGCCATTGTGCTATCCACAATGCTACCGTGCTGCCCCTATGGGAGCCCCTATGAGAGCCATATTGCTCTCATCCCACGTGCATATTGCTGACATCAAGCTCTACTTCCATCACCTTTCGACCAACCCACTGCTTCTGTTCTGTTTGCCCAATATCCAATTTTGCCTCAATTTCCTTCAGATGAAAACTGGGAAGATTAAGCCATTGTTCATACCACAAACTCTGTTCTTTTGCTGTTGATTACAGAAATGCTAGGATCATACAAGACCTTGGGTTTCATAAATACAGGTTCAGTTATGTTTCAGTTTCATAAAGTTTAATTGGGGCCAACTAGAGTAGTGAATCCAGTGCACCACACTTTAGAAGGATGCAAAGTTCCTTGAAAGGGTGCCAGAATGGTTCCAGGGATGTGGTATTTTACAACTTACATTTACATAGCAACTTTAATGCAAAGAAACATCCCAAAGTGCTTCCTAGGAGCATTATAAAACAAAGTAACACACCGAGGTACACAAGGTGATATTAATTCAAATGACCAATAGTTTGGTCAAAGTAGAAGATTTTAGCTACAAGGTCTGGGTACAAATCCAGTCCTTGGAGCAAAAGAGATACAGTTTTAGATGAAGAGTACAATGGAAAGCTGCTCTCATTAGCCGACAGTATATGGACAAGGAGACATGGCTGTTTTGTGCAACAGATGCAGGAAATCAGAGGATGAACTTTTTTAAGCAACAAATTATAGAATTCCTACAGTGCAGGAGGCCGCCATTTGGCCCATCGAGTCTGCACTAACCCTTCGAAGGAGCACTCTACCCATGTCCTCTCCTCCCATCTACCCCACCCTATCACTGTAACCCCATAACCCAACCTGCACATCCCTGGACACTTAATGATCTGGAACTTGTTACCTAAAGGGTGGTGGAAACGATCAATGCTTTTTGGATCGGCACTTCAGGGAAGAAAACTTAAAATCTGCAGGGCCACGGGGATAGAATGGGGGAAATGGGACAGACTGAACTGCTTTACAGAAAGCCGGCAGACAGAGTAGGCTGAATGGCCTCCTGTGCAGTAAAACTCTTATGACACCTTTAAAGAAATTAAAATACAGACCTTTTCGAGCCTATTCACCCCCAGCTCAGATTCCAATTCCATATCCTTTTGCTCTCCCCCATCAGTATTATCCTTGGATCCCAGTCCCAACACCTCAGATTTATATTCTCTGCATGGCTTCACCCATCCCCAGCTCAATAGCCCCCTGCAGCCCTATAACTGTGCATAATCCTCCTTCTCCCTCCGAAAACTGCAGTTGTGGATTGCTGTATATCTTTCTCTCATCCGATCATCGGCAGCAAAATCATTCAAGTCCTACATCCGATCATCGACAGCAAAATTATTCAACTCCTACAGTAAAATATTGTAAAAGCTAATTCTCTTTTATGTAAAAAATGATCTGTCCGAGCTGCGCGCAAAACATTACTTTTCACTGTACCTCGACACGTGACAACAAACAAATCTAATCTCCAAAATAGCACCCCTACACGCCCCCCCCCCCCCCCACTTCTCCTTCACTTGTTTTAAGATCCTCCCTCGAAGCCGATTTTCAGCAGAGTTTATGATTATACCTTCCAATGTCTATTTCTTTTGCTCAGCATCCATTTAATATATTCATGGATCTATGAAGTACCTTGCACATTTTCAATGTTGCAGGCACCATATAAATAAAAGTCTTGAACTCTTCTACTGTGGCGCACCTGAATTAACATGGGTATATCCACTTTTATTTCCCCCAGATATCTTTGAACCAGTGAACTTAAAGGTCATATTCCTCAGGCTAAAAACAAACTTGGGTTAACCAAGAAGTAAAAGCCTTGGTTGCCATCATTTCTTTTAAAAGTTTTATATTGAACTAAAATATCGAAAGAAGCTTAAAGGGTATTTCAGGTAATTACATGTTGTCATAATCGGAGTCCTGCTTTACTGCAAGGACCTACATATGCAGTCAAACTAAATGCACATATGAACATACAAATTAGGAGCAGTAGGCCACTCAGCCCCTTGAGCATGCTTAGTCGTTCAGAAAGATCATGGCTAATCTGATTGTGGCTTCAACCCCTACCCCCAATAACCTTTGATTCCCTTTGCTCGAATCTATCTACTTCTGCCATAAAAATATTCATTGAACTTGTCCCCAATGTTCACTGGGAAAGAGTGTTACACAAATTTCTTCTCATCTTAGTCTTAAATGGGAGTCTTCTTATTTTTAAACTGTCCCCTAGTTCCAGACTCTCCCACAAGGGAGAACATCCTTTTAGCATCCATCCTGTCAAGGCCCCTCAGGTTCTTGCATGTCAATAAGACCACCAGTCAATGTTCAAAACTCAAAAGAATACAGGCCCAGCTCTTCTAACCTTTCTTTAGCTGACACCCTCCATCCTAGGTATCAGTCGAATGAATCTGTTCTGAACTGTTTCTTCACTTAGATCCTTTCTTAAATAAGGAGGCCAAAACTGTACACTGTACTCTAGATGTGGTTTCACCAATACCCTGTACAACTGTAACAAAACATTCCTAGCTTTATACTCCGTTTCCCTTGCAATAAATGACAATATTCCATTTGCTTGCTAATCACTTTCTGCACCTGCAAAATAGCTTTTCCTGATTAATGTCTCGACATGCAGATCTCTCTGAACCTCAAGGGTTCTGCAATCTTTCTCTATTTAAATAATATGCTGCTTTCTTATTCTTCCTGCAAAGGTGTGCATGCTCACATTTTCTCACATTATAATCCATCTGTCAAACTTTTGCCCACTCACTTAAGGAGGTTACAAAGGAGCACAAGTTATATCCTCTTCACAATTTATTTCTCATCAATCCTTGTGTCATTAGCAAATTTAGCAACCATACCTTTGGTCCCTTCATCCAGTCATTGATACAATTGTAAACAGTTGACGCACCAGCACTGATCCCTGGCACACTACTCGGCACATTTTGCCAACCCGAAAAAGACTGGCTTATACGTACCTACCTCTGTGTCATGTTCGCTAATTGATCCTCTATCCATAATATGTTACCACTACACTATGAGCACTTACAGCACATACACAAGCTCTCTTTTACCAACGTTACTACTCAAAAAGACCTCTAATAAGTTAGTCAAACACTATTTTCCTTTCACAAATCTGTGTTGTACCTGCTCAAGTGCCCTGCTAGAACGTCCTTAGTAGATTCCAGCAATTTCCCAATGGCAGATATTAATTGGCTTGAAAATTCCGGCTTGGTTTCCTTTCTTTCCTGAATGGAGGAGTCAGGATCATGGTTTTCCAACCTGATGTACCCTTGCTAGGTTTTAGGGAATTTTGGAAAATTAAAACCAATGTATCTACTATCTCAGCAACAATTCTGCTAAGACTACAGGATGAAGTCCTTCAGAACCCTGGGCTCTTGTCAGCTTTGAATTATTACAATTTTCTCAATATCTTTTCCCTGATGATGGCAATTGTTCCAAGTTCTTCTCTCCCTTTACCTCAAGATTCACAATTATTTCTGGGATGTTATTTGTATCCTTTACAGTGAAAACAGATGCAAAATATCTGTTCAGTTAATCGGCCATTTCCTTATGTTCCATTATTAATTCCCCACTCTCCAAGGAGCCAACCCTCACTCGCCTTACTCTTTTCCTTTTTAAATACCTGGAGAAACTTCCCATATTCTTTTATTTTTTAGCTAGTTTTCCCTCGTACTCTCATTTCTTTCTCCTTATTAAACAGTCATTCTTTACATTCTGTCCAATCATCTGACCTGCAAATCATCTTTGCAGAATTATACACATTTTCTTTCAATTTAATATTACCTTTAATTTTTTCAGTTACCCACAGATGGTGTGTCCTTCCCTCAGAAGTCTTTCTTTCTGAAATAGCTCCTTAAATGTCTGCCACTGCATCTATACTGACCTATCTCTTAACCTCATTTCCCAGTTCACTTTAGCCAGCTCTGCTTTCATGTCCTCATAATTATCCTTATTTAAATTGATAACACTAATCTTAGGTCCACTTTGTTCTCCCTCAAACTGAACGTGAAATACCATATTATCATCACTTCTCCTCTTCTAATATCTGTCGGTTGAGGGAGAAAGAAACCCGGCAACAGAACCTCCTTGAGACAAGGTTTCCAGGCAAGCGGCTGACAGCTCCGGCTACCTAGGGGTGCCTTCACCATGAAGGTCATTAATTAATCCTGTCTCGTTCCACATTACCAGATCTAGTAGAGCCTGCTCTCTGGTTTGCACCAAGACATGCTGTACTAAGCAACTGCCCCAAAAACACTATGCATTCATCACCTAGGTTACCTTTTTTATTCTGATTCATCCAATCTAATCAAAACGTAGATTACAATTTCCCATGATTAGCACTTTACATTTCTCAGAAAACCTCATTATTTCTTCCCATCTACCCTGCCCTGCAGTGTGATTAAACCACCTCTACAAGTGCTTACCGTCACTCTTTCTCATCTCAACTAATTCTATATCTTGATCTCCAGAACTAAGATCATCTTTTTCCAGTGTACCAATGCCACCCTTAATTAACAGAGCTATCCCCAAACAAATTTCTGGCTTCCTGTCATTCCTACATGCCACATATCTTTGAATATTCAGGTTGTGCAGTCATGACTCTAATGTCCATCAGATCATACATATTTATTTTTATTTACACCACAAACCCAATCGGTTTTATGAATGCTATGTGCATTCGGATAGAATTTTTACTTGTCTTTTTTACTCTTATTTAACTTTTAGCCTTATCTGCTGGTGAACTCTTAGCTTTGTCCACTCTGATCGTCTTGCCACGCCCACATTGTCATTTCTCTTATTACTACCTTATTCTTTTTCTGTGTCTATTCTATTTAACTTATTACATCTTTCCAAATGTGATCCCTTCCCCGACTACTTTATCCAATCCTGCCATTGCTGTTTCACTGTCTACCCTGCTCGGCGCTCAGCTCCTTTTCCAATCAACTCTGGCCAGCTCCTCCCTCACGTCTTTGTAGCTACCCTTATTTAATTGTAAGACCGTTAAATTTGATTCCAGCTTCTCCCTCTCAAACTGCAGGGTAAATTCTATCATATTGTAGTCACTGCTCCCTTAGGGTTCCTTCACCTTAAGTTCCCTAATCAAGTCTGTCTCATTACACATCACCAAATCCAGAATTGCCTGTTCCCTGGTAGGCTGTCACAAGCTGCTCCAAAATAAATATCTCTTGGACATTCCACAAAATCCTTTTCTTGGGATCCACTATGAACCTGACTTTTCCACTTACATATTGAAGTCCCCCATGATATTGCAATATTGCCTTTTTTACATGCCTTTTCTATCTCCTGATTTATTTTCTGCCCCACATCCTAACTACTGCTAGGGGGCTGTACATAACTCCCATTGGAGTCTTTTTACCTTTGTGATTCCTCAACTCTACCCACAGAGCTTCCATGCCTTCTGATCCTATAGTGCTCCTTGTTATCAATTTGACTTCATCCCTTACTAACAATGCAACCCCGCCCCCTTTGCCCATCTGCCTGTCCTTTCAATAGGACACATAACCTTGTATATTTAGATCCCAGCACTGATCCCCTTGCAGCCAAGTCTGTGATGCCCACAACATCGTACCGGCCAATTTCAATGTGCGCAACAAGTTTGTTTACCTGATTGTATACTGCGCGCATTTAGGTACAACACCCTCAGTCCTGCACTGACCACCTACCTCTCACACTTGTCACCATTTTTGCTCTGCCTGAGGGTGATGTTGTTCTCTTATTTTTGTTCTCCATTTCCATTTCAGTTATTACACCTTCTAAGCTAACGCTCTGGTTCCCACACCCCTGCCATACTAGTTTAAATCCTCTCCAGTGACTCGAGCAAACCTCCCAGCCAGGATATCGGTGCCCCTTCAGTTTAGATCCAACCTGTCCTTCTTCTACAGTCCCACCTGCCCCGGAAGAAATCCCAATGGTCCAGAATACTGAAACCCTCCTTCCTACACCACCAGTTTAGCCATGTGCTTAGCTGCGCTATCCTCCTATTTCTAGCTTCCCTGGCACTTGGCACACGGAGTAATCCTGAGATTACAACCCTAGAGGTCCTGCTTTTTAGCTTACTGCCTAACTCCCTGAACTCCTTGTGCAGGCTAACTCCTAATCACTCTTCCTGCCTATGTTGTTAGTACGTATGTGTACTACGACCTCTGACTGTTCACTGGTGTTCATTCGGAGAC
The DNA here is from genome assembly GCF_902713615.1 of Scyliorhinus canicula. Taxonomy (NCBI): domain Eukaryota; kingdom Metazoa; phylum Chordata; class Chondrichthyes; order Carcharhiniformes; family Scyliorhinidae; genus Scyliorhinus; species Scyliorhinus canicula. The sequence goes on along the minus strand of NC_052152.1, from coordinate 45,595,537 downwards.
ATCCTTGACCTTGGCATCAGGGAGGCAACAAACCATCCTGGAGTCTCTTTCATGTCCTCAGAAGCGCCCATCTATGCCCCTTACTATATAGAGTCCCCTCGCTCTCCTGCACTTTGCCCTCCCTTGCTGAGCAACAGAGCCAGTTCTGGCTGCTGTTGTTTTTGATATCCCCCCCCCAGTAGCCAAAATGGTATACCTGTTAAGAGGGGGACAGCCACAGGGGATTCCTGCACTGACTGCCTACCCTTTCTAGCGGTCACCCATCTGTCTGCCTGCACCGTGGGTGTGACCAAGTCTCTCTAACTCCTATCTATGACACTTCCCGCCACCTGTATGCTCCTAAGTGCAAATGCATCCAACGGCTGCTCCAACTGAACCACGCGGTCTGTGAGGAGCTGCCATTGGTTACACTTCCTGGAGACGTAGTCGGCCGGAACACTGGAAGCGTCACGGATCTGCCACATCCACAATGACTTTCATCCAAGAGGCTGCAAGGACATTAAATGTGCTGGATGACTGCAAAGGAAGAGCTCCTCCACTTCTACATTGTGGGCCCCATATCTGTCTCACTTGCTGTTACACCCTCCTGAACGTGACCACTGACCAAATCAGAAAACCCTATCCTATGTGGAGTGACTGTCTCCTGGGACAAAGTGTCGAGGTAACTTTCCCCCTCCCTGAAGCTTTGCAATGACTGCAGCTCAGCCTTCAGCCCAATTGTTCTGATCGGAAAGCTCCTCAAGCCGCATACTGCCGATGTTTGGACCCTGGATCTGAAGCATCTGGCAAACCTTGTCATACTGATCCCAGATTCAAGCACTTTCTGCTTGAAGAACTGTTAAATCATGATAAAATCCAAACATACAATTATAATATCCAAGCTGAACTACCATTTTCAAAACAAAAGCAAAATATGGAGTCATTCTTCAAAAGCAAAATATGGAGTCCCTCTGGCGTAACAACATTTGTTCATTTCCAAACAGGCTGCAAATAATATGAGATTGAAAGTCTGGGACAATTATAACAGAAACAGACTAAAGCATATACAATTTAGAAATATCAGATCCAAAATTTGATAGATAATAAAAATTATTTGATCTTAAACAGCCGCATACATTTGACACTACAAATTAATTATTTTTTTATTCTATAAATGAGTCATCATTTATCAGCCAGAGTTCAAGGGGTTACTGGACGTTATCACAGCCAGAAACAGATCCTAATGTCCTCGTTCTCAGAAAAGCAACAACAAACCACTAGCAGTTTACAGAAACTGATTTATAACCATTATGACCTACTGCTAATCAGAAGACATACCTCAGCAATAATAAGGAAGCAGAATTTTTAAAAATTAACTGAATTAATTTTATGCGCATATATTTACATATGCACATATATTTACATATTATACAGTTCTTTTTAAAAACATGAAAACAGTATCCTTTATCCTTCCCTGAATACTGCTTTTCCATGAAACAGTCCTTTATAACTGGCATATCCTACTGTCAGTTTTGCAAAAATGTATTGTTTCATGATTTGTCGTTAGCTTTGGGATTGCATTGTTAAATGCAAGATGAATGTGGGAAAAAATAGAGTTTTAGAGGTTGGTAAACAGACCTAAAGCAACTGCAATTTGAAGGGTGTTGTATGCTTAATGAGGCCAGAGTTAGAAATGGGAAAACATTAAACGGTGTGTGGCCTTGGAGTTCCTTGGTGGTGATGAGATGTCTATAACGGTCTTCATAAAGTTAACTTTATCATGTAATTTCCCAAAATTAAATAAATAACGGTTCGAAAGCAACTGATAGCAACAGAAAGTCTTAAAAGTATCTGTATACTTCTCAGATCAAAGGAGAGGTCTGGGAATGGGACAGAATTAATTTACACTTTACCCAGGACATCCCAGGTATGCCACACCACAATGGAGATAAATTGAAGGAAGGGAACCTTTTGTTTGGGGTTATCCATGTGATTTTCACAGAAAACATCAGTAGCTGGAAACTTTAAAATAGGCCAAGAGAGAAAGCTGCGCAGAGATGTAAACGGCAGTTGGGGTGTCAACAATCGTGAGGTTAAGGAGGGTTGGAATGTCACCCTGCCGAATGCTAGCGTAGGGCCCAAGAAAGCTTATACCTCAGAACAGCAGGAATACTGGGGAAAATCAAAGTGAATTCCTAAGATGTGTGGCACACCTTGGATTGAATCTAAAAGGGATGAAGGAACCCCAAGATCTTGGAACGGTATAGAGGCATACTTGGGTGAACAGGGAGTGACCCGTTGGGATTTAAAGAATAAACGTTTATGAAATAATGTTGTTAGTAGTACTTGCTCTGTTTAATTCTTGTAAAGTAAAAAGTCTAGTTTAAAACATTAAACCTTGTGGTATAATCCTTTCAGTTAATAACTGGGGAGTTTGAATTTTCTTTTTAAAAAGTTATGTTTCCATTGAGATCATAACATCAAGGAGTGAGCTGGAAAGTGCATTACATCAGTAATTTAACAAATAAACAGGTCTAAAAGGGAAATGAGTTGACAAATTGCAAAAATATAACTGCTTGCATTGAATCCAAGTTAGAATTTCTTCCAGGACTGCAATTTAGCGTATATTAAGAATAGCAAAATACTACAAATACTGGAAATCTGAAATAACAGAAAATGCTGTAAATAGTCAGCAGTTCATCATATATGGAGAGAGAAACAGTTAATGTTTCAGATTGATGCAACACCTTGCAACCTGCCCTATGTCTTCACCATCCAAAGCTCCAAACATTTATTCCAGGTAAAACAGCATTTTATTTGATAATTAGTATACTGTATTCACTGCTTATAATGTTATCTCCTCTACATGGGTTACCATTTACGGAACACTCCATTTGATCTGTAAGCAAGACCTGTTGTCTGGCATTTTAAGCCATCAATCCTGATGGATGAAGTGAATTATTAAAATTGGAAATTTACTAACAATCTTATTCCGAAAGTATAGACTAAGAACTCCAAAAATGGCGCTCTATTCCAGCTACTCACAGCAACTGGTTCATTAAAAAGCAACTGAAATTGTAAGTTCCATTTAAGTCAACAAGACACACCTTAGGATACTCAAATCTACATGTTCCAGAATTTCAATTGCAGCCTCAGTCATCAATAAAATTTACAGCAATCAAAAGGGACATAATTTCCTGGTGGTCATCCTGATGGATTGCTGTGGGACTGAATGTGCCATCCTGCTGCAAGAAAATGGACCACTAAACTTATCCATCACCTCAGACATGCTGCCGTCATTTTCTAATAATTAGGGACAGAAAAGTAGGTGATAGGCAAAGTATGGTGCAAAGCACAAATTAAACAATTAAGTAAAACATTAAAATAAACAATTTGATGCAAATATGTACACACTGAATTCCTTACTTTTACATAAATCATCGGGAGTGTCTGCTTGGCTCGGCTGTAATGTCTGGCAACTCTGTACACAGTTTCCGGAACATAGTCTAGGACCAAGTTGAGGTACACTTCATCTTTCTACAAGAGGAGAAAAAAGTTTGTAATTATAATTTATAAATATATATTACCACACAGATCCATGAATCATTTACTGCATTGGCTTCAGGCACATAGTGTCAGTATCTAGTGTTCCCAGATCTGGCTATGTGAGCCATAGTCTATGGCATTGTGAAGCACTCTGCTCCAAAAATGCACCAATCCAAATTTCAGGCCAACTACCATTTCTTAGAATAGATATGCTGATTGCGTCCTGTAAATTGGCATTCAAACTAGATCCTATAGTTAAATATTTTGTTACTTGAGATTGAGAAAGGAAGCAACTGACGCAGCTAAAGGTGGTACATAGAGCCCACTTAACAAGAACCCGTATGAGTAGATTCTTCCCGGAGATAGAGGATAGATGTGAACGGTGCCAACCATGCCCACATGTTCTGGTCTTGCCCCAGACCTGCAGGGTACTGGACAGCCTTCTTCGAGGCAATGTCCAAAGTGGTGGGGATGAGGGTGGAGCAGTGCCTGAAAGTGGCGGTCTTCGGGGTTTCGGACCAGCCAGATCTATTCCTGGGGAGGAGGGCGACCGCCCTTGCCTTTGCCTCCCTGATCGCCCGCCGTAGAATCCTGCTCGGCTGGCGGTCAGCAGCACCACCCAAAGCAGCAGACTGGCTGTCCGACCTCTCGGAATCTCACCAAATGGAGAAAATCAAATTCGCCATCTGAGGGTCAGATGACGGCTTCCACAGAACGTGGGAGCCATTCACACAATTGTTCCGGGACCTGTTTGTGGCCAACGAACAAGCAGAAGAATAGCCAGGTAGCCAAGAATCAGGGGAAAGTAGCCTAAGCATGAGAGGGAGAAATAGACCAGGAAGGGAGGGGAGGGGGGGGGGGGGGCAGCTAAACCTAAGAGGAAAGAGAGGAGAACCACAAAGGGGTGGGGGGAGGGAAGAGACAGGGAACAAGAGAGGAGAACCAGGGAGGTGCGGGGGGGAGGGGGCAGGGAAATGAGAGCCGGAAGGAAGGCACGGGATACAATAATGAACGTGGCATCTCCAAGAGTAGGGAACGAGAAGAATAAAGACGAAAGACGGGAGGAACGGCAGAAGCGAAGGGGCATAAGCGGAGGTGAGCGCGAGACGGCAGCGAGATCCATCCGGGAAAAGCAAGCGTCAACACCAACACCAAACCCATTCGAGTATTGCCCACTATAATTGTTTCTCCGGCACCCGAATGTATATTTACCTCCCCAGTCTCCACACACCCCCCCCCCCCCCCTCCCGGCAAACAGTCGCCTACTTATATGTTGTAAATAATTTTGCCAGGTGTACAGAGTTGATGCTGTTGAGCTGGTGCACAATACCCTACCAGTTATTCTATTTTATTTTTTATTGTTTTTGTTTTATTATTCACTATTTTTTTTTCTTTGGTATGTTGGGGTGTGCCCTTCTCTTCTATATATATATATATATATATATATATATATATATATATATGTGTATATGTTTCTTATCCTGTGTACATAACGGTAAATATACTTTGTTCAAAAACCCAATAAAAAACATTTATAAAAAAAAGAGAAAGGAAGCAACAGTACGGTATTAAAAAAAATCTTCCACATGATTCTTGCCCTTGTGCACTCTCCACAAATCCCTACTGGAAGAACATGCTTGAATGGCAACAAACCCAGGTTTGTGCTCAGCTATGGTGTCCTCCACAGTTGGCTGTCCCTCAGAGACTCATTGTCAAAGCCTACATGTAAATAGTCTCCTGAATAAGATATTGAAGGGTGGTCATTATTTCCTGCAAATTTTTGTTGAGTTGATTCGTACAAGCTATTTACAAAGGCTGGCAAGTGGTTCCTCGCAATGAAGGGGAGACGAGGACAAAAGATTTTCCGGACACAAAACTGGAATGCAGTAGCATCTACAGACTGAATTCCATCTGAAAAATTTAGTTGGCTTCAGGAAGATGTTGTAGATCCCAAAGCAAAGCTACAATTTAAAACCACTTTGCAATCTAATTGCCTTTCAGCATCGAGTTCAGTGCTTTAAAGCAAGGCGAGGCAGGAACCAGATTGTGTAAAACAAATACAGGTTAATGCAACATTTGATCTAAAAGCTAAAAGTGACGTGTCAAATATTTTGCAATAGAATTAGTGATCGAAAACTCTCGTCAGTCAAGAATAAGCTTAGTTACTATAAATTATGTTTCAGAATCAATGTGCATCGCTAACGCAGTAAAATGCTCAGGTGAGAAGATTAGTTATTTGTACAAATGACTACAAGTATTATAAAAGAGGTAGGTTTCCAGCAATCTCAAACAGGAAAGGGGGAGAGGTTTTGTGGTAGTTGGGGGTGGTTATGGTTTGGGGATAAAGGTGGGGAAGGGGGATTTTGGTCAGATGGAGGAAGTAGGGAAGTACGAAGACGAGTTGAATGAAGAGTTCTCAAAGGGTTGTAGGAGGTTACAGAGATGGGGAGAGGAGAGGCCGGGTGGAATTTGAAAACAAGTGAGAATTTTAAAATGGAGGCACATCCAAATGAATCTCAGCAACTGATGATGGGGATGTATAGGACTTTGTACAAGGTAGGGAACAACGGTTCTGGATGAGCATATATTAGAGGCTGGAAGTTGGAAGGCCGACCAGTGGTGCATTGGAATAGTCAACTATAAAGATGACAAAGGCATGGATGAGAATTTCATCAGCAGATGAGCTGAGGCAAACTAATGTTAAAAAGACGTAAGGTATGAAATTGGAAGCTCTGCTCTGGGTCAAATAGGGCACAGATGTTGAAAATAGCCAGGTTCAGCCCAAGAATTAAAGAGACTGAAGTATAAGAAATGCAAATGATTTAATTTCCTCTCAAGCATTGAAACATCATCAAATTCCTGTTGGTGGTGCTGTTGAGAACCAATAACATGTTCAAGGTTCAAACAGAGGTAATATATGTTAAAACGATATACATGGGCTAAATGTAATTTTATGGCCAGAATATGTGGAAGAAATATAAATGACGTGCAGTAATGTGTAATTTAAACCTTTTGAGATTTTCTGAAAAAGAAAAGAGCTGGTGTTTTTGGACAGTTCTGAAATCCAACAGATCTCTTTATCCAAATGGTGTTACATACTAGATTGGTAAAGGTTTTGAATATGTGGATATTTTACATGAATTCTATGCATTAGGGTTAATATGTTTATAGTTTATTTTTGCAAGTTTGTTTAAGAATTCAATATTGAAGTAAGTTTGACGTGGGTTTGAGTAGGGTGATCATGGCTCGGCACAACATTGAGGGCCGAAGGGCCTGTTCTGTGCTGTACTGTTCTATGTTCTATGTTCTAAGTGAAAATGTGGAGGGCGAAAAATATACAGGCCATGGTTCCTTAATAAACTCCCAATAACATATGTAGACAGAGAACATGTGACAAAGTAAATGGCCAGTCTATATAGCACAGGGATAACATGCTGTTCTGAACATACATGTTCAGCTGATTGCCAGATTTCCTTGTCATCTGGCAGAGTTTGAATGCAGATTGGTGAAATGACAAATATAAATTCTGTTTTAGTTGCTGCACAGAGTTAAAGAAGGCTGCATAACCTCACGGGACAGGGAAGGACGAAAATTTGCAGAGTTGAGGAAGGAGTGAAAACGATGATGACCAGATAAGTTGGGTATTGAAACATTTGTACACACTTTTGGCAATATTTTAGATTTATTTTGAGATTTTCTTTCATTCTACCCAGTCATAATTCCAAATAACCAGTACACACGTGTGACAGATAAATGGCTGCAATGCAGAACGATTTTAGCATTATAGTAATCTTAAACAGGGTTGGTAGAAAAATAAAATAATTCTCTATAATGGACACTTCTCCAACTTCCAGCACATCTTGGAGGATACTTCAGGATATTTGCTCAATTACATTGTTTATTACTGAAAATTCCATCATCCGAATTTCAAGTATCCAGCATGATCAAAAATTGCCTCACCTTTAACATTTTCATCCTTGTGTTGAAATCCCTTCATGGCCTCACTCTCCCCATATCTGTAACTACCTAGAGAATTCAGGTTGTAAGATTCAGTGCTAATCCAGTTCTGGCTTTGTGTGCATTTCCGATTTTCATTATTCCATTAATAGCAGCTTTGTTTTCAACTGTGTAGGTTCCAAGCTCTGGAATACACTCTCTAAATCTCTGCACACTACCCTCTCCTTAAATTTCTCCTTAAAGTCTATTTCAGACCAAGCTTTCAGTCAACTGTCCTTATGTTGATGCAGCTGGTGTCAAACTTTGTTCCATAATGCTCACGTGACACATGGCGAGACTTTTAAACCACATTAAAAGCACTATATACATGAAGTTTCAATTATTTAGATACATCACCATGCCAAAAATGTTCAGAAGCCAGTTCCAAAACTGAAAGATTTACACCAATTAGGGTCTACCATAGCAATATTCCAGTTAGCAATAAATGAGATTTTAAGAAACCGTTGAGCAGTTGGAGGGGAAAAAACTCCCACATTAGCTATTGCTTTTGCCTCTATCCCCCCATCCCAAACTAAGTTCCTCAATTTCACCTTGCCTCTTCCCCTCCCTTCTCCACCTCAAGTTTGAGAAATGTTGGCTATACTTTTACACACATCATTCATGAATATTCAACTGTTTATACAATTGTTTAAAGCAGCCCCACAACACAACAGTAACTCTTGCAGCACCACTGACAAAAGCATCAAACTAGCCAAAGTTATTCAATACAATCACAAATCTATTGAAGCTAAAACTGCACCTACTGTTGTGTAAGTTATAGTTTTTGCTGCCTTAAGATAGAAATTTTGATTGCACAATAGGCAGGGGGAACAAGTTCTGAAAGTTTTTTATGGATCCAATAGGTTGAGGAGTCCAAAACTGTTCTGCTCAAAAACACTGTAGTGCTAAAGAGTTCCTTAAACAAATGCCCAATCCATAATTGATGACACACTAAGGAGTTCCTGATATTTCCTTTCACTAAGGTTATATAAACTGTTAACACTTGAAATTATTAATCTATGACGTGATGAACTCCAGTGGAGGTCGATCTTGAACAATGATCTTGAGTCACAGAATACTATAGCACAAAAACTAGGCTATTTGAGGTATGGAGTGTGTGTCAATTCTCTCCAAACCACCTCAGACTCCGCTGAAGGCAGAATGCCACAATCTAACCACCACGGAAATCAGAAACCTGCCCGAGTAGCCGTCAGATTTCTATATTGAACTCACTTATGTACCCCTAATCTAACTAGGCAAAACTTTCTGTACTCAAAAATGAAAGTTCAGCAAACCCAAATGAAAATGCAAGTATGCAATTTATTAGCAAGTGATTTTCTTTATTATTTCATCTGGCACAAAGATAAAAGAATTCAGACAAACAAAAATATTTTCTAAAACAATTAGGATGCTTCCCAACAAGGACCCCTTTTAAAAGAATCATGCCCCTGTTATTCTATTTCTATTGATATTTGGCTACATCTTCAAAATCATGAGCTGATGACATCAGGAACACAAGGTTGAATAAGTTAGTGTTCAAAACAAGGAGTGATCAGCATTGGAAGATATTACACATGCACAGCATTTAAAAGGGAAGAAAACAAGGGCATTGGGGAGTGGGAAAGACATATAAACAAACAACTCCACTTAAACACTTAGCAGATCATTCAATTTATTCTAAATAGAATGGTATGCAAAGAGTCTAAGTAGAAAGTATCAATGGTTAAATAGCATAAGGTCACATGGTCATAAGAAATTGGAGTAGGCCGATCAGCCCCTTGAGCCATGAACGTGACTCTCTGCCCTGCTGATTCCCTCCCATAACCCTCAACTCCCTTGTAGATCAAATATATGACTAACCCACTGCTGAATATATTCAATCAGCCAGTCTCTATTTTTGGGGGAAGAAAATTCCAAAGATTAACAACACTGTTGATTAAAAGAGGAAAGATTCCTCCTCATCACAGTCTTAAACAGGAGACATTTAATTGTTAAACTGTGTCCCCAGCTCTAGATTCTTCCATCCACTCAGCATTTTCTCCATCAAGCCAAGTAAGAATCTTGTATTGTTCAATAAGATCAACTCTCATTCTTCGAACTCCAATAAGTATAGGCCCAACCTTTCCTTGGCAACCCCCCACAACACCGCCACCAGGTCCTGCTCTCGCAACTCTCAAATGGCACACATTTCAGGGGAGGACAAAGCAAACACTATGAAGAAGTGTGGCGGCATTGGCATTAATGACTGGGAGGAGCTTGACTGCGAGTCTTGATGCCTTAATGATGGGGCAGAGCAGTGGCAAAGAAGGAAAGAAAAAGGAAGGAAACCCTGCACTCCAGACCGCATTGCTTCATGGACATCCTGCCCCAAGATCTGCAAGTCGAGAATTGGCGTAGTCACATTTATTTTCTTTTGCATTTTTCCTGCCAGTGGAGGGCCTCACATTTTTCTACATTATACTCCAACAATCACATTTTTGCTCACGTATTTAACCTATCCATACTCAAATTGCAGGTTCTTTGGATCCTCCTCACAACTTGCTTTTCTATTTATTTTTGCATCATCAGCAAATTTGGCAAAGTTAGTCCCTTCAATCAATTCATTAATAAAGATTGTAAATAGTTGAGGCCCAAGCTCTGATCCCTCTGGAATCACACTAATTAACAGGTAACTAATTAACTTGAACCTGAAAATGAACAATTTATCCTGATTCTGTTTCCTGTTAGCCAATCGTACGTCCATGCTAGTACATCTTCTACATAAGCTTATATTAGCTTCTTCCCCACAGCTAGCAGACTCCTCAACGACTCTCCCTTGGACTGATCTGTTCCCTGTAAGAACACTATTCCCGACGCCCTATGCTGCTCTTGTTTGGCCCTTGTTTTGCACTGTAACCAATTACTATTTGTTGATGCATCATTGTCAATGTGCTCTGTCGATTATTCTTTTGTCTACTGTGTACGTACCCTTGGCCGCAGAAAAATACTTTTCACTGTACTTTGGTACATGTAACAATAAATATCAATCAATCACACCCAACATCACAAATTCTTAACTTGTGCAGTAACCTTTCACTTAGCATCTTATCAAATGGCTTTTGTAAATATAAATATACTAGGACTACTGGTTGTTCTTGATCCACCCAGTTTGTTACATTCTCAAAATAACTCCAATGAATTTGTCAAACATAATTCCCCATTCACAAAATCATGTCAATGCTGCCTGGCTGATTTTCTAAATGCCCTGCCACTACTTTAATAATGGATTTTAACGACTTCCGGTGGCGGCGATGTCCGAGTGAGCCGCACATTCGGTGGGCTCTCACTCCGGCCGGCTGGAACAGCTGTTTCCCCACGATAGCGGGACTACGGAGGCGGCAGAAAGGCTGCCTGGAACAGAGGAGGAGAGCGGGCTGCAGATGATGTAAGTGTGGGAGGCCAGCAGGTGAGGAAGAAGGAGAGAGAGAGAGAAGGAGGAAGCTGACCTGCAGGGTAAGATGGCGGACCCACGGACCTTCCTTCCTCCAGGACAAAGGGAAAAAAAAGTTTGGAGTTGCTGAGGAGGGACAGCTTGGACCCACTTCAGATGCCCAGGAGGTAAAATTGAAGGAGCTGGGCGAAGGAAAGCAGCAGCGGAGGCGCTGAGGAGCGGGCTGCGGCACATGGAACAGCGGGATTCCAGAAAGCAGAAGAAGAAGGAGAAAAAGGGACAGAGACAAGGACCGGAAGAAAATTACCTGGGACCTAAGATGGCGGACACACGGAACCCGGACTCAGCAATCCAGCTGGCGCTGGATAACATGCTCCAGGTAATGAAGTCCAGTTTTGAAGCGCTGAAGCGGGACAGCTTGGACCCAATCCAGAAAGCGGTGGATCAGCTGAACCAGAGGCTGGACGCCCAGGATGTTAAAGTTAAGGAGCTGGGAGAGGCGGTGGAGGAGCAGGCGGATGCGCAAACGGTTGCAGCGCTAGAAGTGGACGGCCTGAAAGAGCGGCAGAGAAGGCTGCTGGACAGAGTGGAGGAGCTGGAGAATAGAGTCCGCAGGAACAATCTGAGGATGGTCGGCCTCCCGGAGGGGGCGGAGGGAGCTGATGCTGCAGCGTTTGTAGCAGACCTGCTGAAGCAGCTGATGGGGGCCGAAGCCTTTCCGCGACCGCTGGAGCTGGAGGGGGCACACAGGGTGCAGGCAAGGCAGGGGCGGTTGGGCGGACCCCCCCGCCCGATGGTGATTAGGTTCCACAGGTTCGTGGACAAGGAGCGGGTGCTACAGTGGGCAAAGAGCGCCAGGAGCAGCACGTGGAATAACAGTGTTCTCCGCATCTATCAGGACCTAAGCCAGGAGGTGGCTCGGCGGCGAGCAGCCTTTAAGAATGTCAAGGAGGCGCTGTTCAAGAAGCACGTGAAGTTTGGTCTGCTGTTCCCAGCTCGGCTATGGGTCACGCACCAGGGTCAACACCACTACTTTTCCGAGCCCGAAGAAGCGATGGATTTTGTGAGGGACCTGGGGCTGGTCCCGAAAGGAGGCCCCAAGGACGCGAGTTAGGGCCCGAGGATTTCTGTGGGGAGGAACGCCGAATGTGCCTGGACTGCTGCTCAACGGTTTGCTGGGCCAATGGGGCCAAGCGGAACATTTGAGACTCTTTCCTTTGTTCATGGACATTTATGTGCTTTTTCTCTTTTTTCTATGTTTTTTCCCTTTTTTTTTTCTGTTTGGGCTTTTTGTGCAGCTCGCGGAAGACACTGGAGCCGGCTTGCCCCAGTGGGTGGGGAGGAGGGTGGGGAAACAAGGGGAATGGGACAGGAAGGCGCCGGAGTGTTGAGTCACCGGGCTAGCAGATTGGCTAGTCAAGGAAGTCAGATGGGGGGGGAAGCTACAGCCAGTAGATGGCAGGGGTGGGGGTATCGGGGGATGGGGTTAGGGGAGGGGGGGGTTGTTCTGCTGACGGGAGAGGGACTTGAAATAGGCACTGGAAAGGAGGTCGAGGGTGGAGGCAGCTATAGGGCGGGCCAGGAAGGGCGCAACACACGGGTCAGGGGCTGGCCCGAGAAAGGCTATGGCTGACCGGCGGGGTGGGGGGGGGGGGGGGGGGGGGGGTGGGATGTGCCCCCCGACCAGGCTGATCACCTGAAACATCAAGGGACTGAATGGGCCGGTTAAGAGGGCGCGGGTGTTCGCGCACTTGCAGGCCCTGAGGGCGGACGTAATTATGTTGCAGGAGACACATCTGAAAGTGTCAGACCAGACCAGGCTAAGGAAGGGCTGGATTAGCCAGGTCTTCCACTCGGACTTGGACTCGAAGTCCAGAGGGGTGGCAATCATGATCAACAAGCGCGTGCAATTTGAGGCAGAGGGCATATCCGCAGACAGGGGGGGCAGAAACCTGATGGTACGGGGCAGGCTGGAGGGGAGAAGAGTGGTGCTGGTGAATATATATGCCCCGAACTGGGATGACGTGGACTTCATTAAAAGAGTGCTGGGGAAGATCCCGGACTTGGATTCTCGCAGGCTAATAATGGGAGGGGACTTTAACATGGTCCTTGACCCGACTTTGGATCGGTCGTGTCCCAGAACGGGTAGACTCTCAGCAATGGCAAGGGAGCTGAAAGGGTTTATGGAGCAAATGGGGGCAGTGGACCCCTGGAGAGAGGGACAGCCACAGGAAGGGGCTACTCGTTTTACTCGCACGTCCACAAAGTATATTCCAGGATAGATTTCTTTGTGCTAAGCAGGGACTGTAGGGGGGAGGTAAAGAACACGGAATACTCAGCAATTACCATTTCAGACCATGCCCCGCATTGGGTGGACCTGCAGTTCGGGGGAGCGAGTTATCAACGCCCGCAATGGAGGCTAGATGTGGGACTGCTGTCGGAGGAGGGGATCTGCGAGAGGCTTCGGAAATGTATAAAAAATTACCTGCAGGTGAATGACACTGGGGAGGTCTCAGCGGCGACCGTGTGGGAGGCGCTAAAGGCAGTAGTGCGGGGGGAGCTGATTTCAATTGGGGCCCATAGAGCCAAGGCAGACCGGGCAGAGATGGATAGATTGGTCAGGGAAATGGGCCGGATAGATGAAGAGCACGCGGAGTCCCAGGGGGAGGTTTTACTCAGGGAGAGGCAGAGGCTACAGGCGGAACTGGGGGCACTATCCACGAGCAGGGCAGTGGAACAGCTTAGGAAGGCGAGGGGAGTGGTGTACGAGTATGGGGAAAAGGCTAGCAGACTGTTAGCGCAGCAACTTAGGAGGAGGGAGGCGGCCAGGGAAATAGGTAGAGTGAGGGACGAGGGGGGGCACAAAGTGGAGGATCCGGCAGAATTGAATAGGGTATTCCGGGACTTCTATCGTAAGCTGTATACTTCGGAGCCGCCAGAAGAACCGGAGGGGATGAAAAGGTTTCTGGATGGGTTAACATTCCCAACAGTTGGGGGGCGGCGAGTGGAAGAGCTGGGGGCCCCGATTAGAGTAGAGGAGGTATTGGGGGGCCTAAAGGCCATGCAGTCGGGGAAGTCCCCGGGGCCGGATGGATACCCAGTAGAGTTTTATAGGAAGTTCTCGGAGCTGGTGGGCCCGGTCTTGGCGAGGGTTTTCAATGAGGCAAGGGACAGAGGGACCCTGCCGCCGACGATGTCACAAGCCACCATATCTCTGCTATTAAAGCGGGGTAAAGACCCGGAGGTGTGCGGGTCCTACAGGCCAATCTCCCTGATTAATGTAGATGCCAAACTCCTGGCAAAGGTACTGGCGGGTAGAATGGAGGACTGTGTACCGGAGGTGATTGGGGAGGATCAAACGGGGTTCGTGAAAGGTAGGCAGCTGCCGGCCAATCTGAGGAGATTGCTCAATGTGATAATGATGCCCCCGGCGGGTAGAGAGGTGGAGGTAGTGGTGGCTATGGACGCCGAGAAGGCCTTTGACCGGGTGGAGTGGGAATATCTATGGGAGGTGCTCGGACGGTTTGGGTTCGGGGAGGGATTGGTGGATTGGATCAAATTATTATATCAGGCCCCGAGGGCCAGCGTCAGGACCAACAGAGAAGTGTCGGAGTACTTTAGGTTGTACCGAGGGACCAGGCAGGGCTGCCCGCTCTCCCCGCTGCTGTTTGCGCTGGCCATAGAGCCGCTGGCGATTGCGCTGAGAGCCGCAGAGGGTTGGAAGGGGATGGTGAGGGGCGGGGTTGAACACAGGGTTTCTCTTTATGCAGACGACCTGCTCCTGTACGTGTCGGACCCAGTGGCCGGGATGGGAACTATACTGGGAATGCTGAGGGAGTTCGGCCAGTTCTCAGGATACAAATTAAATACGGTCAAGAGTGAAATGTTTGTGGTACAGGCAAGGGGCCAGGAGAACAGATTGAGAGGGCTACCGTTTAGGTTAGTTGAGGAAAATTTCCGGTATTTGGGAATCCAGGTGGCACGAGACTGGGGCAGGCTGCATAAGTTAAATTTGGCCAGGGTGGTGGAGCAAATGAAGGGAGAGTTTTGGAGATGGGATGCACTCCCGCTGTCGCTGGCAGGGAGGGTGCAGACTGTAAAGATGACAATCCTCCCTCGATTTTTGTTTATTTTTCAGTGCCTCCCGATCTTTATCCCACAGTCCTTCTTCAAAAGAGTTAACGGGCTGATCATGAGCTTTGTCTGGGCGGGAAAGTCTCCGCGGGTGAAGAAGGCGATGTTGGAGAGGAACCGCAGCGAGGGGGGGCTGGCGTTGCCGAGTCTGGTCAATTATTACTGGGCGGCCAACATCGCTATGATAAGGAAGTGGATGGTGGGTACGGGGTCTATTTGGGAGCGGGGTGGAGGCGGCTTCGTGCAGGGGCTCCAGTTTGGAAGCCCTGGTCACGGCTCCTCTACCGCTGCCGCCGGCCAAGTACACCACCAGCCCGGTAGTGGTGGCGACCCTGCGGATATGGGGCCAGTGGAGGAGGCATGTGGGGGAGATGGGGGCGTCTGTCTGGGCGCCAATCTGCGACAACCATCGGTTTGCCCCCGGCAGTATGGATGGGGGGTTCCGAGTATGGCGGCGAGCAGGGGCGGGAAGGGTGGGTGATATGTTCCTGGAAGGGAGCTTCGCGAGTTTGAGGAGCTTGGAGGAGAAATTTGGGTTGGTAAGGGGAAATGATTTTAGATACCTACAGTTGCGGGACTTTGTTTGTAGACAGGTCCCATCTTTCCCGCGCCTCCCGCCAATGGGGATCCTAGACAGAATAGTCTCTGGGAGGGACGAAGGGGAGGGTAGAGTCTCGGGTATTTATAAGGTGCTCATGAGGGAGGAAGGGTCCCAGACAGAGGAACTGAAACTTAAATGGGAGGAGGAGCTAGGCGGGGAAATGGAGGATGGGCTGTGGGCAGAGGCCCTGAGTAGGGTAAACTCGACCGCGACATGTGCTAGGCTCGGGCTGATCCAATTTAAGGTCGTTCACCGGGCCCATATGACGGTGGCTCGGATGAGCAAATTTTTCGGGATAGAGGACAAATGCGCTAGATGCGCGGGAGGACCAGCGAACCATGTGCACATGTTTTGGGCATGCCCTGAGCTGAGGGGGTACTGGGAGGGATTTGCGGGGGTCATGTCCCAGGTGCTAAAAACAAGGGTGGTGATGAGTCCAGGGGTGGCAATTTTTGGGGTTTCGGAAGACCCGGGCGTCCAGGGGGAGAAAGCGGCCGATGTGCTGGCCTTTGCTTCCCTGATAGCCCGGCGACGAATATTATTGGCGTGGAGGGACTCAAAGCCCCCGAAGACTGAGTGGTGGCTTGCGGACATGTCAAGTTTCCTGGGATGGAAAAAATTAAGTTCGCCTTGAGGGGATCTGTGCAGGGGTTCACCCGAAGGTGGCAACCATTTATTGACTTCTTTGCGGGAGAGTGAGCGTCAGCAGGGGGGTGGGGGTAGAGTAGAGGGGAAAATATGGCGGGTAGTACGGGTGGGAGGGGAGCGGGCTTGTGCAATACGGTACGATGGAAGTATTGAAAGTACGTGGATGTTTGCACATTTTTGCCTTTTTTGCTTCCTTTCTGATGATGTCTGTAACTGTTTATAAAGCCAAAAACTACCTCAATAAAATTGTTTATTAAAAAAAATAAATAATGGATTTTAACATTATCCCAAGGACAGATGTTGGATTAACTGGCTTATAGTTTCCTGCTTTCCATCTCCTTCTTTCTTGAATGGTGGTATTATATTTGCTGTATCAGCAAATATCTGCCTTTAGTCACATTAGTTTTCCGTGTATTTTTACCTCTTAACGATAAAGATTATTTTAAGTTCCTCAATTCATTTTGCCTCTGCTTTCTACTCTTCGTGGGAAGAGTACCACTGTGAAAGTTTATGCCATGTTCTTGTTTTCCATTAATTCATCAGTCTTAACCTCCAAGGTATGAAAGCTTTTGCTATTGTCATGTGAGAGTACCCGTTAAGAAATGGGTGTTTAATAAATGTACCTTTAAGAAATGAAGCTGCTCATGTTACTGGAGTGATTACAGAGTGTGGGTGGAGCTGAGCTCTACTTGTGCTTTTTAGTTTCAGTTTGAGAAAGCTTGGGTGTGTCTGTGTTTTTAAGTGAGCTGAATCTGAAGTTAAAAGTGAGCTGCACTGCTGTGATCTCTGCCTTCCAAGGATTATCTATGGATCATTTGGTGAATTCAGAAGAATTATAAATGTTTTCAGTCTTGAATGTGAACCCTAATGTGCTCCTGTTTGAAGGTTTGTTAAGTCCTTTGGATGTTAAAAGAACAGCATACAGATTACTTAGTGTTGTATTCTTTGGGGGGTGTATTTGATTTACTGGTTGCTAAGATATTCACTGTTTGTTTTAAAAAGGTTAACTTGAGTTCATAGAATAAATATTGTTTTGTTTAAAAAAAAAAACACTGGTCCATGTCTGTTGTACCATACCTGGCGAGTGAGCCGTGTGCTCCCCATACCACAATCTATTAAAAGTTGTGGGTCAGGTGAACTCCATGATACACTTTGGGTTCTCTAAACCCTGACCCATAACACTATCTTCCTCCTTATATACTTGCAAAAGCTTTTATTCTCTGTTCTTACAATTCTTGCTAGTTTTCCCTCATACTCTTGTCTTCCATCTTTTTTTCTATTTTCATCATCCTTTGCTGGTTTCTACAATTTTCACAATCTTCTGATCTATTACTAGTCTTCACAGCATTGTACCCCTTTCTTTCAGTTGGATAGGATCTGTAACTCCCTTAGTTAACCAGGGTCGTGCATCCTTCTCAAAGAACAAAGAAAAGTACAGCACAGGAACAAATGCTTCGGCCCTCCAAACCTGCGCCTACTATGCTGCCTGTCTAATATAAAATCTTTTACACTTTCAGAGCCCGTATCCCTCTATTCTCACGCTATTCGTGTTATTTGTCAAGACGCCCCTTAAACGTCGTTATCGTACCTGCTGTCACCATCTCCTCCAGCAGCGGGTTTCAAGCACCCACTACCCTCTGTGTATCTCACGCATCTCCTCTAAACTTTGCCCCTCGCACCTTAAGCTTATGACCCCTAGTAATTGACTCTTCCACCCTGGGAAAAAGAGTCCGACTATCCACTCTGTCCATATCCCTTAGAATTTTGTAGGCTTCTATCAGGTCGTCCCTCAACCGCCATTGTTCCAGTGAGAACAAGCAGAGCTTATTGAATCTCTCCTCATAGATAATGCCCTTTATACCAGGCAACATCCTGGTAAACCTCTTCTGTATCCTCTTCAAAGCCTCCACATCCTTCTGGTAGTGTGGCGATGAGAATTGAACACTATATTCCAATTGAACACTATATTCTAAGGATCTATGCAGTTGCAGCATGACTTGCCAATTTTTATACTCAATGCCCTGTCCGATGAAGGCAAGCATGCCGTATGCCTTGACTACCATCTCCACTTGTGTTGACACTTTCAGTGGCCTATACACCCAGGTCCCTCTGTCTGTCAATACTCTGAAGGGTTCTGCCATTTACTGCATATTTCGGTATATTACTGTGTATTGTATTAGACCTTCCAAAAGGCATTACCTCACATTTGTCTTGATTAAACTCCATCTGCCATCTCTCCGCCCAAGTCTCTAACCGATCTAAATCCTGCGATATCCTCCGACAGTCCTTATCGCTATCCGCAACGCCACCAACCTTTGCGTCGCCCACAAACTTACTAATGAGACCAGTTACATTTTCCTCCAAATCATTTATATATACTACAAACAGCAAAGGCCCCAGCACTGAACCCTGTGGAACACCACTAGTCACAGCCCTTCATTCAGAAAAGCTCCCTTCCACTGCTACCCTCTGTCTTCTGACCGAGCCAGTTCTGTATCCATCTTGCCAGCTCACCTCTGATCCTGTGTGACATCACCGTTTGTACTAGTCTGCCATGAGGGACCGTGTCAAATGCCTTACTGAAGTCCATGTAGCCAACATCCACTGCCCTACCTTCATCAATCATCTTCGTCACTTCCTAAAAAAACTTGATAAAGTGAATGAGACACCATCTCCCCTTACGATGCTGCCTCTCGCCAATATGTCCACTTGCATCCAAATAGGAATAAATCCTGTCTCATAGAATCCTTTCCAATAATTTCACTACCACTGATGTGTAAGGCTCACTGGCCTGCAATTTCCAGGATTATCCTTGCTACCCTTCTTAAGCACAGGAACATTAGCTATTCTCCAGTCAATTGGTATCTCACCTGTAGCCAGTGAGAATACTAAGATTCCTGACATGGCCCCAGCAATTTCCTCCCTTGCTTCCCTCAGTATTCTGGGGTAGATCCCATCAGGCCCTGGGGACTAACTACCTTAATGTTTTCAGGACACCCAACACCTCCGTTTTGATCTCAATGTGACCCAGACTATTAACACATCCTTCCACAGACTCATCATTCACCAAGTCCTTCTCTTTGGTGAATACCGATGCAAAGTACTTATTTAATACCTCGCCCATTTCCTCTGGGTCAACACACAAGACGCCCCCCACTGTCCTTAAGTGGGCTAACCGTTTCCCTGGCTACCCTGTTCAAGCAGCCTTGGGATTTTCCTTAATCCTGTTTGTACTGAAAGTATTTCTTTCTCAATTACATATTTTTCTAACGTCTTACCTTTTAACCTATATTTCACGAGTCCACTTTAGTCAAGTCTGTCTTCATACCCTAGTAATTGTTTTTTAATTTTATGAATCTAGTTTCAATCCACATTTTTCACACTCAAACTGAATGCAAAATTGTATTATGTTACGATCACTCTTGCTGAGAGGATCCTTCAGTCTGAGGTAATTAATTAATCCTGTCTCTATTATCAGGTCCTAAATAGCCTGATCTCTGATTGGTACCACGACGTATTGTTTTAAGAATTTCTCCAATTACACTCTCCAGGTTATCTTTGCAAATTGGATTCATCCGATCTATATGATGATTAAAATCATCCACGGTTATCAGTCTCTTTTTTGCATACCCTCAGAATTTCTTCATTTACACTCTGTCCCATAACATAGCTACTGTTAAGGGGCCTATAGACTACTCTCACCAGCATTTTCTTTTCTTTGCCATTTCTCATCTCCACTCAACTGATTCTACTTCTCTATTTTCCAAGCCAAGATCATTTCTCATAACTGTACTAATCTCCTCCTTTATTAAAGCTATCTGACCACCTTTCTTCTTGTTCTTCTGAAATGGCAAATGGCCTGGAATATTCACGCCCCAGCTATTGCTTTAACGGTCATCATACTCATTTTTTATTTGTGCCATAATTTCATCCTTCTTTTTATAAATGCTGCATGCATTCTGATAGAGCCTTTAATCGTGTAATTTTGCCATATTTCTCTACTCTGATCTCATTTTTTGGTGCACTCGCTGTCCCTTCCCGGCACACTGATCATAATGCAATAATGGCAGAAAGCATAGAAATAAAATTAAAATGTTACTGCAATAATAAAATTAACATTTTATTTCTTTCTTTAAAAAGTTGTTCCTCTGCAATTTCTCCCAGTATTGACAAGGTCTCCATTCCTGAAATATTAACATTACAGATGCTGCATGACCCAATTTAAATATGACCCACCCAATAATTACTTTTTTCACAAAAAGATTATCCAATAATTTGAAATGAACAACTTATCACCATTGAAAGTTGAAACTAACCAGATGATTCAAATCAAATATTTTGACAAAACCAGGAACTATACATTTAATGTCCTTGTGACATCACTGTTCGCAGTAACCAACAGCAAAATATTCGCATGGACATTTTCAACTTGATGTTTTTTCCTGCATGAATCAATGGGCCATACCTCCTGGTCCTCCAGCGTCATATTGGAAGGGTACCCCAATGATGCGCTGGAGAATGCCTTTTCAAAGTTCCCACGTAAAGATTTACCCAGCAATTGCCAGAGGGCTTGCTTGCCCTGGACAATTGAGCTGGTTGGGAACCATCCACAAAGCTATTTAAATCGCTTACTTTGGATGGTTCTACCAGTTTTACCCTCCGAGTTACTCTAAAAAAGGTTAGAAGGAAAAAAAAAGCACTTCCAACTTTGGAGAAACTATTTTCAAGACCCATCTGGAAACCCACCTGGTACGACTCTCTAGTGGGGATACAAGTCGAGTCTCTTTGGCTTGAAGAATAATAATGTATGCAAACAAAATCAGTTCATGTGAGAAGACTTTTGGCATGAATTTCCAAAATACAAGATTTCAATACCGATTAATTTTACTTAATGGTAACGATATGAAATGTCACAAATTTAAACAATTCTTTCAGAGTTTTAATGACGCAGATATGAAAATTGTGCGCCCCAAAGTCTGAAAATCAGAAATTGTCCAAATAGCAACTTCAAAATGTAGACAGTTTGCACATACACCTTCAACTTTGTATGACTTCAGTTCCTTTACTCAACAATGAACCAATGAATTGCAATGATGTAGTGCAATGGTGTTCAGTCAGATGTTTTTACGTACTGTTCTAACAAATTCTAATCAATGTGCTTTTACGCCTGGTTGAATTGTGCTGAGCTGATACCTGTTGAACCTCTACCATACATCAAACATACATGGCTGGTATTGGGCAGGTTCTTCATTTTCCAGATGGACAACAGTTTCCTGGTTGTCTCACTGCAAAAGCACTCTCTTCACTCCTTTAAAAAGCTGCACAGTGGAATGCCAGCAAACGGTTAAAATCTTGTTAAAATGTATCTGATCCAAGCAGCAAACTGCAATATACAATACAAACCAATTTAGTTCCCAAAATTGAGGGAATGGTAGTATCTAGGAAAGCATGACACTGAGCACACGTAGAGGGGGGTTTCTGCTGCAATAGTATTTTTAAGAATTTAAGTCTGTCTAATAGGCCATGTGTGACCTCTTTTCTAGAGGAAGTACAAATCATTGAGCTCAAGCCAGACTAATCATAGGAACCAGAGTGTCACTCAGGTGCTCGAGCCTGCTCTACAATTCAATTAGATCATGGGTGATCTGTACCTTAGCTCCATATCCAATGATGCCCTTATTTAAAAATCCATTTTTTCTCAGAACTGCAAGTTTCAATTGACTCAGCATTCACACCATTTTTGAGACAGAATCATAGAATCCCTACAGGGCCAGATGGCATCTATCACAGATTATTGAGGGAGACAAAAGATGAAATCGCTGAGCCTCTAGCAGAAATCTTTAGTTTCCTCAATGGCCCAGAGGTGAGATCCCAGAGGATTGCCAATGTTGTCCCATTATTTAAGAAGGGTAGCCATGATAACCTGGGTAATTATAGGCCAGGGAGCTTGACGATAGTGAAACTGTTGGAAAAGATTTGCAGAGATAGGTGGGGGGCCATTCTCCAATATGGAGCACAAGTGTTCACGCTGTTGTGAACCGGGCACGACTGATTCTGGCCCCCACAGGGGGCCAGCACAGCGCTGGAGCGGTTCACGCCGCCTCCTTTTGTGGCACCAAATGGGTGTTCAGGGTCCGACCTGCCAATCGGTGGGCCCCGGTCGCAGGCCAGACCCCATCGAAGGCCCCTCACCCCACAGGCTGCCCCCCGACCGTTTGCGCAGAGTTCCTGCCGGCAGCGGCCAGGGGTGAACGGCGCCGGCGGGAATCTGTCGTACTGGCACAGCCGCTTGGCCCATCCTGGCCGGAGAATCGGCGGCCCCGTGCTGAATGCTCCGCCGCAAATGGCGCCGATTCTCCGCACCTCGGAGAATCGCGCGCCGGGGCCGAGGTGTCGTTGCGCGGTTGCGGCGATTCTCCGGCCCGGTGCCCCCAAGTACTATGCATATTTGGAAGTAAATATTCTGATTAGCGACACACAGCATGGTTTTGTGCAAGGGAGGTCATGTCTCACTAATTTAAGAGAGTTTTTTTGAGGAGGTGACAAAAATGATTGACGAAGGAAGAGCTGTGTATGTTGTCTACTTGCACTTTGGTAAAGCATTTGACAAAGTTCCTCATGGCAGGCTGGTGCAAAAGATTAAATCACATGGGGTCAGGGGTGAACTAGCTAGATGGATTCAGAACTGGCTTGGCCATAGAATACAGAGGGTAGCATTGGAAGGATGTTTTTCCAAATGGAGATCTGTAACTAGTGATGTTCGCAGGGATCAGTACTGGGACCTCTGCCATAATGACTTGGAAGAAAATGTAAGTGGTCTGATTAGCAAGTTTGTGGATGATACTAAGATTGCAGGAATTGCAGATAAGGATGAAGATTGTCAGAGGATACAGCAAGATGTATAGGCTGCAAAATTGGGCAGAGAAATGGCAGGTGGAACTTAACCCGGACAAATGAGAGGTGATGCATTTTGGTAGATCCAATTCAGGTGGGAGCTATAAAAAAAATGGCAGAACCATCAGGAGCATAGACACACAGATCTGGGCGTGCAGGTCCACAGATCCTTAAAAGTGGCAGCACAGGTGGAAATGGTGGTGTAGCCACCTGGGGTGGCCACGTCCCGATTCCAAAATGGATGCCCGCAAAGAGTACAGGGAAAATTGGCCAGCTACAAGGAAAACAAGCAGGTGCAAGGTTTCCTGTGTATTAAGATTTGCAGAACCCAGACAGAACCGAAACCAATAGCCATCTACATACTAATGAGTGATCCCCAGAAACAATCAGAAACATTGAAACAATCGGGACCAAGACAGACTCCCCGGCGCCTGTGGGAGCTAGGACAAAGCCAGGCCAACGGACACATAGGGCCCGCCCAACGATCAGGGAACAACTCTACTATTGGAGAAAATCGATGAGAACGATTGAGACCTGGTCCAATTAATTGGGACGAAGTCCAGGGCCCACCCAAAAGGGCGCGAAACCCCTGGGACCTATAAGATAGCGTCTCCAAGTTCAGTTCACTCTCTTGGCAGCTCTCAAAGAACTCTTGACCGTGACTCTCAGCGAGGAGAGACCTGTCTAGCAGCTGCATCAACCAAGTAAGTCTCAAGTCAACGCACGCTACGAGATAGACGCTCCTAGCTACTATTCCGTACCAGTTTGAAGCCAGCAGATTCAGAACCGGACAAAGGCCATTGTTCCTCTGACCTGGTGGGCCATTCGAAAGCTAAGTATAGGCCTTTAGTAGCAGTGATAGTTTAGTAAGTAGAGTTTATGCATGAGTAGTGATTGACTGTGTGTATAATAAATGTGTATTGATTTGAAACTTACTAACTGGTGTATTGAGTTATTGATCAGCACTTGGCCTTGAACCTCGTGGTGGTATCAGAAAGATACCTGGCGACTCTAGAGCAAAAGGTTATTAAAACAGAGCAATTAAAGAGAAAGCATAACGAGCAACAGTGGTAAGGAAAGCATATGGCATGCTTGCCTTCATAGGATGGGGTATCGAGTATAAATGCTTGCAAATTATGTTACAGTTATATAGAATGTTGGTTAGGCCACATTTGAAATACTGTGTCCAATTCTGGTCATCACACCAGCAGAAGGATGTGGAGGCTTTGGAGAGAGTACAGAAAAGGTTTACCAGGATATTGCCTGGTATGGAGGGTATTAGCTATGAGGAGAGGTTGAATAAACTGGGATTGTTCTCCCTCGAAAGACAGAGGCTGAGGGGCGACCTGATAGAAGTTGATAAAATTATGAGGGGTACAGAGAGGGTGAACAGTTGGATGCTTTTCCCAGGGCGGAAATGACAATTAAAAGGGGGCACATGTTCAAGGTGAGAGGGGATAGGTTCAGTGGAGATATGCGGGAGAAGATTTTTTTTTATATTCAGAGGGTGGTGGTGGCCTGGAATGCACTGCGAAGTGAGGCGGTTGAGGCAGATACAATAATACCTTTAAGACTTATCTGGATAGACACATGAACAGATGGGGTATTGAAGGGTACAGGCCTTTGGTCCAAATAGGACATGATCGGCTCAGGTTTGGAGGGTCGAAGGGCCTGTTCCTGTGCCGTATTATTCTTTGTACAGTGCAGAAGGAGGCCATTCGGCCCATGAGGTCTCCACCAACCCTTCGTAAGACCACTCCACTTCGGCCCAATCCCCCGTCCTATTCCTGCACTCTCATCCTAAGGGGCATGACCAATCCAGCTAACCTGCACATCTTTGGACTGTGGGTGGGGAGCACCCAGAGGAAACCCACGCATTTACAGGGAGAATTAGAAAACTCCACGTAGACAGTCAACCAAGGTCGGAATCGAACCCGGGTCCCTGGCACTGTTACACAGTAGTGCTAACCACTGTGCCACCATCCCACCCCCTTGTGTGTGAAGCAATGTTTTCTGGTTTCACTTCTGAATGGCTCGACTCTAATTTTATTGCACCCCCTTATTCTAGATTTCCCTACTAGGGGATTTTCTGTATAAAATAACTCTATTCTATCAAATGCATCCAAGACAGAAGGAGCAGTATGAAACAAGACAATTCCTTTCCTTGTTAGTAAATTTAGTTGCAGAATGCAGCCATACATAATCAGTTTCCTAACTACTATCCCAGTGTCCCAGCTGACTACCTTTATATGCTGTTTTTGAAGCCAATAAAATAAACTAATTAAATTGACAGCATTTTATAGCGGTAACTTCACCTTCTTCTGTGATAAAAGTTACTGTTGAAATAGAGTCTCTTGCATAGAGAGGGCTGTCAGGCACTTGTTGACTTTGCACCCAAGTGGTGACTGTCTTCAGACCCTCCAATGATATCTTAAACTGCTTCCCAATGGTGTGCATTGCTAATGTATTTCTTCCACCTGGTGCGCAACGTCCTATGGAATTCCTGTTAATAGAACTGGGAGGTCTCCATGCCTCCTTGCAGGAGTTGCTCATCTTCTAAAGGGAGCTTATTAATGCGTGAAACATGGCCACGACATGCTGGAGCACTGCCCCGTCAGGAGTAGTGGCTATTGTCTGAGAAATATTATTATCAGAGAACCGGGTGGCCCAGTGGCTAGAACTGCTGCCTGACAGCGCCAGGGGCCCAGCTTCAAGTCCGGCTTAACATTCCCGAGAATATGTGGCTGAGAACGCCAAGCTTAAGCATCACTTTAATCCATTTCAACATCTTGATCACCAAGTCTCTCTTCAAAATCCCAAGCCACCGACATCACTTGAGTGTTATAGGTGCTATCAATGAGGTTTTTTTGTACATAGCTCCCTGCATACAAGGCTGGCTATACCCTATCCAACACTCAAGCATACAAAACTTACACCAGATTCTTTCCAGTTATCCGGCTCTTTATGTTTTGTATTTTTCTTTTAACCTTTTGGTAGGCATCAAAACCTGCTGATAATAAATAGGGGGCTTCAGCTACTAGTAGCATTCCTATATAGCCCTTAATAGAGTCAAAGCACAGGCTTCACCTGCCCTACCTCGTCCTGAACTACTGCTATGTGATTTCTCCCTCCCACAATCAGAGGTTCTGTTGCCAGCGTGTGATCTTTACCAAGGGTCAGAGTCATTTCAAGATCTGCTGTGGGATCTCAGTGTATTTTCTAGTTTACAAAATATTCATCTAATTTTTCTAGTCTGGAGTAAACTTACTTCGTGTCCATCATCTTGAACATTTAGCCAATGTTTGAATTTGCCAGTGGCTTTCCCTGCACTCCCTGCAATGGTTGCTTGCCTACATTCACTGGCCCCTTACAGAATGCATGTTACCAGAGCACCGACTTTCATAAGTCATCCTTTGCGATAAATCTTATGTATTGGGGACACTTTTTCTGTTGCTTCTTCGCCCCTAAACTAACATATTCTGCTCCTCAAAACTGTCAACGGCAAGTGTGTGAAACGCAGGGTGCCTCTTCCACAAATTGCTCAGATTCTGTAAAATTTATAATCAATCCTGATTAGCCTAGATGAATCTACCCCAACAGCTTTACTACTGTGTTGGGAGAATTATTGTCTTCCCATCACAACGCATCATTTACCAGGACCTTTGCGCTCTTTCTGACTCTGCTGTTTTACAGTGTACTAAATCCTCAGGATTAAAGTTTATTTCTGACTGCCTTCAGCAATTCTGAAAGACTTGCCAAATTTTCTGAGACTTCTGCTTTGGATGAAGGCCCTTGTCCCTGCATGCAGGCATTCAAGTATGTGGAAATTAATTGTAGCCGTTTCCAGACTGGGGGATGATCATACATCACTGGAGGTTTTTTTTAAATAAACATTTTATTGAGGTATTTTTGGTATAGAAACAACAACAAAATAGACAAGATACATGAAACCATAAACATAGTGCAAAAACAGTTAACCTTTCATACAGGTCCCACCCTTATTAACCCCCTACTCTAACCTAAACTACCCCCCCCCCCCCCCCCCCCCCCAATCTGCTGACGATTAATTTTCCGCAAAGAAGTCGACGAACGGTTGCCACCTCCGGGTGAACCCTAACAATGAACCTCTCAATGCGAACTTAATTTTCTCCATACAGAGACAGCTAGCCATGTCCGATAGCCCTCCGACTTCCGGGGCTTTGAGTCCGTCTCCCGGCTACCAGGAAAGCAAAGGCCAGAACGTCTGCCTCTTTCTCCTCCTGGATTCCCGGATTCGCCGGCACACCGAAAATTGCCATCTCTGGACCCAGGGCCACCCTAGTTTTTAACACCGTGGACAGGACGCCCGCAAACCCCTGCCAAAATCCCCTAAGCTTTGGACATGTCCGAAACATGTGGGTGTAGCTTGCCAGCCCTCCCGCACATTTTGTGCACCTGTCCTCAACCCCAAAGAATCTGCTCATCCTGGCCACTGTCATGTGAGCTGGTGCACAACCTTAAATTGTATCAGGCTGAGCCTGGCACATGTTGCGGACACGTTGACTCTGCTCAACGCGTCTGCCCATAAACCATCCTCCATCTCACCTCCCAGCTCCTCCTCCCACTTGCGCTTCAGCTCCTCGGTCTGCATCTCCTCCGACCCCTTAAGCTCCTTATGTATGTCCGAGACACTCCCCTCCCCTACCCACCCTTTGAAAATTAGCCTATCCTGAATCCCCCTCAGCGGTAGGAGCGGGAAGGTTGCCACCTGTTTATGAAGGAAGTCCTGCACCTGCAAATATCTGAATTTGTTTCCCCTCGCCAGCCCAAACATTTCCTCCAGCGCCCTCATACTCTGAAAGCTCCCCTCTATGAACACATCCCCCATCCTCTCAATCCCCGCTCTCCGCCATACCCGGAACCCCCCATCCATACTCCCCGGGGCAAACCGGTGGTTATCACAAATTGGGGCCCAGACCGATGCTCCCACTGCTCCCACATGCCACCTCCACTGGTCCCAATCTCTCAGGGCCGCCGCCACCACGGGGCTGGTGGAGCACCGCGCCAGCAGGAGCGGCAGAGGCGCAGTTACCAACGCCCCCAAACCGGTGCGCTTACAAGAACGGCCTCCATCCGCACCCACGCTGAACCCTCCACCACCACCCACTTCCTGATCATGGCTATGTTAGCCGCCCAGTAATAGTTGCTGAAATTTGGCCGTGCCAGCCCGCCCTCTCCCCGGCTCCGCTCGAGCATTACCTACCTTACCCACGGGGTCTTGCCCGCCCAGACGAAGCCCGTGATCACCCTGTTGACTCGCTTAAGAAAGGACCACGGAATAAAAATGGGGAGACACTGAAATACAAATAGAAACCTCAGGAGGACCGTTATTTTCACCGTTTGTACCCTCCCGGCCAGCGACAACAGGAGCGAGTCCCATCTCCGGAAATCGCCCTTCATTTGGTCCACTAGCCGAGCCAGATTCAATTTATGCAGCCGGTCCTATTCCTGCGCCACTTGGATGCCCAGGTACCTGAAACTACCCCCTACTGACCTAAACGGCAGCTCCCCCAGTCGTCCCCCCTGTCCCCTCGCCTGAACCACAAACATCTCACTCTTTTCCATATTTAGCTTATACTGCGAAAACCGGCCGACTTCCCCAGTAAACTTCATGATTTCCTCCATCCCCTCTACTGGGGTCCGAAACATAGAGAAGCACTGGAGGTATTTTTGAAAATCTGCTGACTTTCCAATGACAATCGCTTTACCATGTTCCATGTCCAATTTCATTTGTATCTTTTTTGTGGGTGGTTTGCTCAGCAGCCAGGATATGTCACTACATAACATATCTGTGCTCATGAAATGGTTTACTCCAACTACTCTGAATGGAATTGCCACTGTTTTCAGCCTTTCCAAAACTGAAACAACTTGTATATTCCTTGACTTTACTTTGATCCTGACTACTTAATGAATCCAAGTAACATTTCACGCATTTAAGGCAATCGGTCAAGTGCTGGAAAACGGGATTAGAATACATAAGTGGTTATTTTTAACCAATGCAGTTGTGATGGGCCGAAAGGCCTTTTCTGTGGTATAGACCTCTATGACTGTACCTTAGTAAATGCTTTTTGAAAATCCACCCACCTCATTTTCTTTATCTTTCATCTCTTATTTGGACAAAGAATTCCAAAAGATTGCTCAAACATGGCACTTGCTTTAGAAATCAGTGCTGAATGGTGATGATGAACAGCTTCAAGTGTTTAGTAATTTAACTCCTGTACTATAGATTCTAATAGTCACCAAGTTTCCCATAGTTTCTCACATACCCACTCTTTGTTGAGGGACATCAAAATTTCCACCCTCAAATCCTCTGGTACAATTTACTTGAACTGTCAGTCTGCGAATTATTGCTGCCATCTATCATTCTACATGCACAGTAATTAAAATTTTCAGCCACTGTCTGAACAGATCTATTTATACAACTTAAAAAAGCCTTGCATCAAATGTGCAGAAAAAGACATCAGTTACACTTCAAGACATGGCACTTGCAAACTGTTTGTGTCTGGTTCACATGCAATATATAGATAGTCCAACGAGGGAAGGTACAGTACTGGGCCTGGTATTGGGGAATGAGCCAGGACAGGCAGTTGAGGTTTCAGTAGGGGAACATTTTGGGAGTATTATCATAGAATTTACTGTGCAGAAGGAGGCCATTCGGCCCATCGAGTCTGCACCGGCTCTTGGAAAGAGCACCCTACCCAAGGTCAACACCTCCACCCTATCCCCATAACCCAGTAACCCCACCCAACACTATGGGCAATTTTGGACACTAAGGGCAATTTATGTTGGCCAATCCACCTAACCTGCACATCTTTGGACTGTGGGAGGAAACCGGAGCACCCGGAGGAAACCCACGCACACACGGGGAGGATGTGCAGACTCCGCACAGACAGTGACCCAAGCCGGGAATCGAACCTGGGACCCTGGAGCAGTGAAGCAATTGAGCTATCCACAATGCTACCGTGCTGCCCTAGTAGTGACCACAATTTCACAAGTTTCTGGGTACTTTTGGATAGGGATGAGGGCAATCCTCGCTTTAAGGTGCTAAACTGTGGAAAGGCAAATTACGATAACATTAGACAGGAATTGAAGAATTTGAATTGGGTGCGGCTATTGGGGGGGTAAATCAATATCGGACATATGGGAGTCTTTCAAGCGACAGTTGATTAGGATTCAGGAAAGTCACGTTCCTGAGAGAACAAAGAATAAGTATGAGAAGTTTAGGGAGCCTTGGATAACGAGGGATATTGTGAACCTCGTCAAAAAGAAAAAGGAGGCTACTGTACGGTCTAGAAGGTTGGGGACAGTCAAAACCCTGGAGGAGTATAAAGAAAGTAGGAATATACTTCAACGGGAAATTAGGGAGGCTAGGAGGGGTCATGAAAAATCCTTGGCTAGTAGGATTAAGGTGAATCCCAAAGCTTTTTATTCATATGTAAAAAGCAAGAGGGTGGCCAGGGAATGGATTGGACCACTTAAGGACAGTGGAGGAATCGATGTGTTGAGCCAGAGGAAATGGGGGAGGTACTAAATGAGTACTTTGCGTCAGTGTTCACCAAAGAAAAGGGCTTTGTGGAAGATGATTCTTGGGAAAGTGTATGGACAGTCTGGGTCATGTTGACATCAAAAAGGAGGTTTCGGCATTTTAAAAGACATTAAGGTAGATAAATTTCCTGGGCCAGATGGGATTTACCCAGAATATTGAGGGAAGAAAGGGAGGAAATTGTTGGGGACTTAACTGATGTTTTTGTATCCTCATTGGCTACAGGGGAGATCCCAGAGGACTGGAGAATAACTTATGTGGCACCGCTGTTTAAGAAAGACAGCAGGGATAATCCTGGAACTATAGGCTGGTGAGTCTCACGTCGGTAGTAGGTACATTATTGGAGAGAATTCTCAGGGACAGGATTTATACCTATTTGGAAACAAATGGACTCATCAGCGATAGACAGCATGGTTTTGTGAAGGAGAGGTCATGCCTCACTAACTTGATTTGTTTTTTTGAGGAGATGGCAAAGATGATCGATGAGGGGAGGGTGATAGATCTTGTTTACATGGATTTCAGTACAGTCTTTGACAAGGTGCCTCATGGAAGACTGGTACAAAAGGTGAAGTCACATGGGATCAGAGGTGAGGTGCCAAGATGGATATAGAACTGGCTCGGTCACAGTAGAAAGGTGTTTTATGAATGGAAAGTTGTGACTAGGGATGTGTGCTGGGGCCTCCGTTGTTTGTAGTGTACATAAACGATTTGGAGGAAAATGTAGCTGGTCTGATTAGTACTTTATGGATGACACCAAGGTTGGTGGACTGGCAGATAGTGCTGTGGATTGTGAGAGGATACAGCAGGAAATAGATAGGTTGGAGACTTGGGCAGATAAATGCAAATGAAGCTTAATCCAGACAAATGTGTGGTAATGCATTTTGGTATGTCTAACAGAGGGCAAATATACAGTAAATGACAAAACTCTTAGGAATCTAGAAAGTCAGAGCGATCTGGGCATGCAAGTCCTCAGATCTTGGAAAGTGACAACATAAGCGGACAAGGTAGCCAAGAAAGCATACGGAATGCTTGCCTTCATTGGACAGGGCATAGAGGATAAAAACTGGTAAGTTATGCGACAGCTATATAGAGCTTTGGTAAGGCTGCACTTGGAATATTGCACACAAAGCTGGTCGCCACACTACCAGAAGGATGTGGAAGCTTTGGAGAGGGTGCAGAGGAGGTTTATTGGGATGTTGCCTGGTTTGGAGGGTGTTAGCTAGGCCAGGCATTGTCAAACTCGGGGGTGCGACCTGCAGGTGGGTCGCAGAGCCGTCTGTCGCGGTGCGCCCGATTGCGCAAATCTGCGTGCAACAGCCGGCTGTTAATAACGCCAGCTGCAAGGGGCCTTTAAAATGGCCGCGAACATGTAAAAAAATGCGGCCGCACTAGGCATGCATGCCCGATCATTGGCGCGCATGCGCAGTGCGGCCGCGGTTTTTTAAAAAACTGTCGCAGCTTTTTGTTTTACAAGTTCGGAGCGGTTTTATTCATTTTATTTTCATTTATTTATATATTTTTTTAAAAAACACAATTTCGGAGCGGGGGGGGGGGGGGGGGGGGGGGGTTATTTGGTAAAATGTAACAGGAAAAAAATGCTGAACTTTGGACAGATGGAGACTCCATACTTTCCGATACCGGAAGGCTTCACCTTCGTCCAACAGGTTCCGTTGGAGGAGCGTGCAAGAGGGCCAAAGGGATCCAAAACCATTTCCTCCATTTTTGCCAGCAGCAAACAAGATAAGAGAAAGTGGTGGATCGCACAGGTCAGCCGGCGTGGGTTGCGAAGGTCGGCTGGTGTGGGTCACGATGGTCGGCCGGTTGGTAAAAATGGGCCCCCGGAAATAAAGTTTGAAGAACACCGAGCTAGGCTGAATAGACTTGGACTCTTTAGAACGACGGAGGTTGAGGGGTGACCTGATAGAGGTTTACAAGATTATGAGGGGAATGGATAGAGTGGATGGCAGGCACTCTTTCCCAGGGTGGAGGGATCAGTCATCAGGGAGCATAGGTTTAAGGTACATGGGGCAAAGTTTAAAGGAGATGTACGAGGCAGGGTTTTTGTTTCATAAACAAGAGGGTGGTGAATGCCTGGACCGCATTGCCAGGGGAGGTTGTGGAAGGAGATACATTAACGGCGTTCAAAAGGCATCTCGACAAATACATGAATAGGATGGGTATGTAGGGATACGGCACTAGGACGTGCTGGGGGTTTTGGCCAAGGGTGGTATCGTGACCGGTACAGGCTTGGAGGGCTGCAGGGCCTGTTCCTGTGCTGTATTGTTCTTTGTTCATATAACCATTTATGTTAAATTGGCCATTCTGATGCTCAAATATAAGCCAATTGGCAATTGTTCAAAATTGGACAATGACCATTTAAAATGATTGAAGCCATGCGTGGCTGTGACTTTTGAACAATAGGAGATAATCTGGCAGTATCGAATAAATTTATGCCTTGTTATTTCGGAAGAGATGTTGACTCCTATGCGCTGCAGAGGCCAAAATCGAGATGAATTATACAATGGTCATGTACATTTCATAAGCCAGGCCTAGCCGTCGAGCATTTGCTAGTCCAGCACCAAGGACCTTGCAACCTTCCCTTTAAATTTTTAACGGTTGGAATATTTGACAATCTCACGAAGCCAAAAGAATATGTACCTTTCTCAAAGCCCAAGTGGAGAGGTGAAACATTATCTGCCTATCTAGAAGAACCAGTTATACTGTCTTGCTGCACTACAAATCAGTCTGCCATCTTGCATCCACCAAGCAGCAGAACAGAAACAGGGGCTCTGTCTAGGTTTGAATGCCTGGTCCCACCAACACTGTCTCTACTGGAACTTCTGGACCATCGCCTACATGACTAATTCATCTCTACGTGCTTATTTCATCGTGGAAGTAAATTATCCAACATTGTTTTCAGCCTGTTAACCTCCGTGGAGGATTTCACCACAGGGCTTTGATTCTGGACTCTTGAGAAACAATAATTCTTTATTCTGTAGATTTGAGGCTACGATGTGACTGTCCCCTTGCATTGGAACGTGTGCAAAATAAACTGTTCCCATTGAATTCATCGCATCTCGGGTTTGCTGTGGGATTATTAATAGAAACTGGATCACATCTAAACATAGGGGTTGGGAAGTACACCACTGCTTTATAAAGGAGGAAATCAAAATCAAAACATCTTTGCTTACACACGGGTGTGAGAGAAAAAAATCAAGGCTGTTTAAATTAAACTCCCTCCTATCCAGAAAGTATACGGTAATTGAATCTGAAACTTATTATGTGAGCAATTGTTGAAAAAAACCCATAAATTAAGACAATTCGATAAAAAGCGACGAGTGGAAGGGATATGTAGGAGGTTATTGCAGCATATGGGATGATTAAGAGCAGGAAGGTTATGCTAAAACTATTAGGCCATAGCTTGAGTTTCTTTATTCTTTCATGGGATGTGGACGTCGCTAGAAAGTCAAGCATTTGTTGCCCATCCCTAATTGCCCTTGAACCATGTGACTTGCTGGGTCATTTCAGAGAACATAGAACTTACAGTGCAGAAGGAGGCCATTCGGCCCATCGAGTCTGCACCGACCCACTTCAGCCCTCACTACCATCCTATCCCCGTAACAAAATAACCACATCTAACCTTTTTGGTCACTACAGGCAATTTATCATGGCCAATCCACCTAACCTGCACATCTTTGGACTGTGGGAGGAAACCCACGCACACACGGGGAGAACGTGCAGACTCTGCACAGACAGTGACCCAGCGGGGAATCAAACCTGGGATCCTGGCGCTGTGAAGACACAGTGCTATCCACTTGTGCTACCGTGCTGCCCCAGTTAAGAACAGTTAAGGGTTAACCACATTGCTGTGGATCTGGAATAACATGAAGGCCAGACCAACTAAAGATGGTAGATCGACTCCCCTTAAGGGCATCAGTGAACAAGATGGGGGTTTTTACAACAATCAACAACAGTTTCATGGTCATGAGACTTTTAATTCCAGATTTTTATTGAACTCAAATTTCACCATCTCCTAGTTGTCACCAATCACTGACTTTCTACTCTGCTCCAGCTGCTCAACCCCCTCTTATACAGTACATAATCCATCACCTTTCTCCTTCTCTTTAGCACTGAAGCATTATATGGACTTGAAACTTTCTCTTTCCACAGATGCTACCAACCTGAGATTTTCTGTTATAGATTTAATAAGAACAAAGAACAAAGAAAATTACTGCACAGGAACAGGCCCTTCAGCCCTCCCAGCCTGCGCCGATCCAGATCCTTTATCTAAACCTGTTGCCTATTTTCCAAGGTCTACTTCTCTCTGTTCCCCACCCGTTCATATCTCTGTCCAAATGCATCTTAAATGATGCAATCGTACCCGCCTCTACCAACTCCGCTGGCAAAGCATTCCAGGCACCCACCGCCCTCTGCGTAAAACACTTTCCACGCACATCTCCCTTAAACTTTTCCCCTCTCACCTTGAAATCGTGACCCCTTGTAATTGACACCCCCACTCTTGGAAAAAGCTTGTTGCTATCCACCCTGTCCATACCTCTCATAATTTTGTAGACCACAATCAGATCTCCCCTCAACCTCCGTCTTGCCAATGAAAACAATCCTAATCTACTCAACCTTTCTTCATAGCTAGCACCCTCCATACCAGGCAACATCCTGGTGAACCTCCTCTGCACCCTCTAAAGCATCCACATCCTTCTGGTAATGTGGCGACCAGAACTGCACACAGTATTCCAAATGTGGCCTAACCAAAGTCCGATACAACTGTAACATGACCTGCCGACTTTTGTACTCAATACCCCGTCCGATGAAAGCAAGCATGCTGTATGCCTTCTTGACCACTCTATCGACCTGCGTTGCCACCTTCAGGGTACAATGGACCTGAACTCCCAGATCTCTCTGTACATCAATTTTCCCCAGGACTCTTCCATTGACCATATAATCTGCTCTCGAGTTAGATCTTCCAAAATGCATCACCTCACATTTGCCTGGATTGAACTCCATCTGCTATTTCTCTGCCCAACTCTCCAATCTATCTATATTTTGCTGTATTCTCTGACAGTCCTCCTCGCTATCTGCAACTCCACCAATCTTAGTATCATCTGCAAACTTGCTCATCAGATACCTTCGTCCAGATCATTTATGTATATCACAAACAACAGTGGTCCGAGCACGGATCCCTGTGGAACACCACTAGTCACCTTTCTCCATTTTGAGACACTCCCTTCCACCACTACTCTCTTAATGTAAATGCCTGAGGTGTAGAGGGGAATGGAGAGGTTTATTCACCCAGAGGTCATGTGGAGATCTGGAACTCACTGCCTGAAAAGTATGGTACAGATAGAAACCATTGCATGAGTAAAAAACATACTAGGGAGAAGCATCTGAAGTGCCGTGCCTACAAGGCTAGGAATCAAGAGCTGATTCCTAGTGTTAAACTAAATGTTTTTTTCCAACTAGCACAGACATGGTAGGCTGAATGCCCTCTTGCTGGGCTGCACATTTTCTGTGTTTTAATAGGGGCTGAGAGAGGGGCTTTTAAAACAAAATCAGAACACAGCCACCAAGTCAAGTTGTCGAATGCTACTGAACCATCATTGAGCAGTAGGACTAGATACAGAAAGTCAAGGTAGACAATACACTCGAGTAGGCTGTGAACATGTTTGTTATTTTTGTGACAATGCTCTGAACAAGTTGGACAGATACACTGTGCAGCTCAAGCTCACTGCAGTTCAGCTGCTGTAAAGTCACTGGCTAGTCAACCAAACTGTCTGACCAGTGTTACAATAGTCTACCGTTGGACAGATTGAAGGGATGCACATGCCCAGGACAAGAAAATCAGTTACAGATCATAAGAAACATAGAAAATAGGAGGAGGCCATTTGCCCTTCAAGCTTGCACTGCCATTCATCACGATCATTGCTGATCATCCAATTCAACAGCCTGATCCCGCTTTCTCCCAAACCCTTTGATCCTCTTTGCCACAAGTGCTATTTCCAACTGCTTCTTGAAAACACCTCAACTACTTTGTGGTAACAAATGCCCACAGGCCCACCATACTCTGGGCGAAGAAATTTATCCCAATCTCTATCCTAAATGGTCGACCCCATATTCTCAGACTACGATCTCTGGTTTTGGATAGCCCCACCACCTGGAACATCCTTCTTGCATCTGCCCTGTCTAGTCCTGTTAGAATTCTTGCAATCCCAAGAATCAGTCTGGTCAACCTTTTCTGCACTCCCTCCAGAGCAAGAATATCCGTTCTCAGATAAGGAGACCAAAACTGCATATAATATTCCAGGTGTGATCTCACCAAGGCCCGACATAATTGCATCAAGACATCCCTGCTCCTGCAGTTGAATCCTCTCGCTATGAAGGTCAACATGCCATTTGCCTTCTTTACTGCCAATCTTCGCAAATGTGTTGAACATGCAATAACTTTCACTGAAATACATTCATTTAGGTGAGCAAACATAGTTTTAATTTTAAACATAATTGATATTTTCCCAGGTTTGTTCATAGTGATGCTTTAAGTGCACTTTAAGAACTTCCTATATACTTCTATACACATTTATAATGTGGTAGAATGATTAGGATTCACTGGCAAAAGTAGATATGGTTCCAACTTCTGATATCCTCTGAAGAACAGCACCTCCAGCAACGCAACAGCATTTCAGTGTCAGCCTAGAGTGCCAGTAACAAAGTCAAGCTGACAATGGACCCAAGATAGCTACGCTATTTCTGTAAAGTCCATTAAGTATACTGTAAGATTACCATGTAAAAATAGAATCATAGAATTTACAGAGCAGAAGGAGGCCATTCGGCCCATCCAGTCTGCACCAGCTCTTGGAAAGAGCACTCACCCAAGCCCACACCTCCACCCCATCTCATAACTCCACTTAATCTTTTTGGACACTTAAGGGCAATTTATCATGGCCAATCCACCTAACTTGCACAGCTTTGGACTGTGGGAGGAAACTAGAGTACTCGGAGGAAACTAGAGTACTCGGAGGAAACCCACGCAGACATGGGGAGAACGTGCAGACTCTGCACAGTTACCCAAGATGGGAATGGGAATCCTGGAGCTGTGAAGCAACTGTGATAACCACTGTGCTACCGTCTGCCCTATAAATGTGGTACCTCCTGTACAACAAAATATATTTGCCTTAATGGATCAATATCTTGTTAACCACCCAAAATGTTTAGGCAATTCTTGAAATATCGAGCATTTAGGCACGAGTTCAGCTTTGTTTGCACCTGTAAAAGTGAATAGTAAAGCTTGATTGAAATGTTAATTGTAGTGGTTGAAATGTTAAACACAGTGGTTATGTTACTGGTCTAGTAATCTAGAGGCATGGTGAATGATCGCGAGACTAGTTTAAATCCACTGCTGTGGTTGGAGAATTTAAATTCAGTTAATTAAATAAAACTAGAATTTAAAAAGTTGGTTAACCTCACAAAATCATTATAAAATATATTTTTTTAGGGAAAGGAATCGACTGTCCTTATCCTTTCTGGCTTTCAGGTGACTCCAGACCACAATCGACTATTCTCTGAAATGCGCTAATAAGCCAGTTGCTTCAAAAAAACATTTAGGTTGCCAGTCACCTCGACCCCATGAATGAATAAAAGAAATATACACAACAAAAGTACCTTTTCTCCACTGGAGTAAAAGAAGTATCGTAATCGGACGATATTACAATGATCCAGTTTTCGCATTATCTGCAGCTCACGATTCTGAGAAGGAAGGAAAAAAGTCAAATTAGTAACTGTTTATCTGAATGTCAACCAGCAACCAAGTGTGATTTTACCTATTCACTGGACAAAGCCTACTGCTAACAACACTACTTAAAATATGACAGATTGAAATCATAGAAGGTGTCCTATCCTAATGAACTTGTTCCAATTACTTCACGGACAAGTCGTCTTTATATGGAAGCAGACAGGGAAGCCAATGCCATTTAGAGGCAAGTTCGGAGAAGTGATCAAAGATAGGTCAGTAAGGTAAATTTGATGGCTTTCAATTGAGTGGGAAGTAGTAGAGGATTAGCAAGTGAGATTGAGAAATTAAGGCCGAGGGACTGCAAGTTATGACACAATGAAGAAATGCAGAGCATGATCAATAGGCTGGAGTCCAAGGGTTCAGGAATTTTGGAGGGGTGGACGGGAGAAGAATGGGTGTGTGGGATGGTGGGAGAGATTAACTGTTGAGGAAGTTGCAGAGATTGGATTATGCAGGTCTGCACAGGGTTGAAGATGACATTTAAATTTAAGGTTTTGGGAGCAGGCAGCCAGTGTAGGACACTCAATATAGGAGTGAAGTGTGACCAGGGCACTATGCAGGACAAGATACAGGCAACTGCATTTTTTTTTTTAAGTTGGACGTTGGCAGATCATGAAGGAGACCATTGGGGTAGAATCCAGAACTGATAAGATATTATCATGGACAATGCTTTCGGCACAGGGCTGAGACAGGTGGAAAAAACAGTTCTCTGGATATTACACTACATATTACACTCAAATTCGGTGCCACAAGCAGCCTTCATGTCTAGCATGATCATGGCATGATCCTTCAGAGTATGGAATGCATCATGACTGCCATGTGATTCTCCCTTTCTGGTAGATTGAACATGTACTCTCGTTAGACCAAAATTGAAACCATTAATCAACAGATTTATTCAAAAGACAGACAATGAACAGAAATCAGTGACATTGAGTACAGGCATTAATTTTCTCCCCTCCTTTATCCTCACAATTTCAAATTCCACAATAATGCTTTCCCCAAATTTCCTTTTAAATTGGAAATAAGCTTTGAGATAACAGAATTTTTTTAAATTTGCTGTCAAAGGGATAATAGATATTCAAAAAAATAATTAACACAAGGAAATCAGTAAGGGTTAATACTCCCAAAAGTTTAAATCAGGAATTGAATATATTGAAATGCACAAAACATTCAGAATAAAATTGAGACATAAGAAAGATACAACTGAACTGAGAACTGAATACACATGGCTGCAATATTTCTAGGAAAGATAGGGTGGGGGGGAAAAAAGGACTGAAAATTGACCACCACCATGCTAGACCACCACCATGCTAGAACACAAGCATACGTCCTTCTTTCTTTAAACTGTCACATGCAATACTGGATGGACAGAAACTTTCTCTAACTAAGTATCGGGTCCAAAGCCATTATCTCCAGCCTTGATCACAAACTTTGTTCTCTTGCCAACAACTCTGTCCCTCTCCCCAAAGATCTGAGGCTGAGCCATATTGCTCTCATACCTGTGCCATTGCCAAGTTATTCCTACTTCCACCTCCTCCAGAACATTTCAAATCCTCACCTGCCTCAACT
Source organism: Scyliorhinus canicula (assembly GCF_902713615.1). Classification (NCBI taxonomy): domain Eukaryota; kingdom Metazoa; phylum Chordata; class Chondrichthyes; order Carcharhiniformes; family Scyliorhinidae; genus Scyliorhinus; species Scyliorhinus canicula. The sequence continues at coordinate 45,555,357 of NC_052152.1, read as the reverse complement.
GACCCATCACTGAAATACTCACCCACATATTTGCCACCTCCAGACTAGATTCTTGGCCATCCTTTCAACTTCCCTAAACTAGTGGCCATCTAAAACTTTGCTGCCCATGTCCTAACTTGACACAGTCCAGTTCATCCACCACCCCTGTTTATCGATCTACACTGGCTCCCAGCCTAGCAAGTTCTCGGTTTTAAAATATGCATCCTTATTTGCCAATCCAACCATGGCCTCACCCCTCCCCATCTTTATGACCTTCTCCAGCTCTACCAAGGCTCCAAAGTCTTTGCACTCATCCAACATTGACCCCCTGCGCGCCCTCTGGTTGTCATGCTTTCAGTTGCCTAGGCCCCAGGTGCTGCAGCTTTCCACCCACTGTCTATCTTTAGGCTATTTTAATGAAAGTTTTTGTTGCCATCCTGGAACGGTGAAGGAGGACAAAATTCCTATCCATACAATTACTGACCACCATACAGTGGTGGCAAGTTAAGACATGGAGACAGTAGAGAGAAAGATGCAAGACTAGCAGGACAGTAATGTAGGATGATTTTAACTATCCCGAAATAGACTATAAAAATTCATGCATAAAGCTTAACTGCGAAACATTTAGACCATATTTGCTTCCAAGATCAGCATTCCTCTAAACCAACAAGGAAAGCCCTTAATTTGGTCCTGTGCAATAAGTAAAAAACTGATGAGTGTAAGTCAACAATTGGGAACATCACCACATTAAATATGCAGTGCAAGCACAGGAAAGGACAGAAGTCAACGATAAGTGTGATGGATTAGAAAAAGGCAACGTTCAGTAGGTAAGCGATCTGTCCCAAATTACCTGGTGTGTGCGTGTGTGTGTGTGTGTGGTGGCATAGCAAATAGATTTCTGGAATAGCACTAGTAAATCTTCAAAAATAGATGATCCCATCACAAAATAAATTCCTATGTAGGCTAAAGCACAAAATATGTTAATACATAGGCAAAAGGGAGGTTTACCAAAAGAATAGATTTGATTTTGGCTTATTGTCACGTGTACCGAGGTACAGTGAAACGTATTATTTTGTGTACAGTGCACACAGATTGCTCAATACATGAAAAACATAGGATACATGATAAATATGCACTGTAAATACATAGACACAGGCATTGGGTGAAGCATACGAGTGTAGTACTATTCAGTGGAGAAGATATGTAGAGAAGATGCATAGAGAGATCTGTTCAGTCCATAAAATGGTCATTCAAGAGTCTGATATCAGCGGGGAAGCCGTGTTTGAATCTATTAGCTTGTGTATTCAGACTTTTGTATCTTCTGCCCAATGGAAGAGCGTGGAAGAGAGAATAATCCAGGTGGGTGGGATCTTGGATTATGCTGTCCGCTTTCCCAAGGCAGCAGGGGGGTGAAGACAGAGTCAATGGATGGGAGGTGGGTTCACATGATAGACTGGGCTATATTCATGACTGTAAGTTTTGTACGGTCCTGGGCCGAGCAGTTGCCATACCAGGCTGTGATGCAGCCAAATAGGATGCTTTCTGTGGTGCATCTGTAAAAACTGGTAAGAGTTCTTGGGGTAAATGAAGAGCCTAAAAATAAAGATTGTAGTGGAGACATGAGTAAATAAAATTATGAATAAAATGTAGTGGAAAAATGAAAATGAGTATTCAGACTGATAGGGAATGTGAAAAAAGGCCAGCAAGTAATATATAATGGAAATATTAAATACTTTATAAGCACCTAAAAGTATTGTTGAGGCAGTAGGAAAATTGCAGGATAAGGGGGTTGCCTAATTATGAAGGATAAAAGGTATGGCCAAGAACTTAAAATAAATACTGTGCAGCAAACTTTACAAATGACAGAATGTGAATGTAGATTAATTACTACAAGAAAATATATAATTGGAAAAATAATTGGTTCTGACAACTGCAAAATAAATCATTGGAACCCATGTATTCTAGGCTACTGAAGTAGTCAGAGAATAGCAAAAGGTCTGATCATGACTTTTCATTTCTCTTTAAACATGCAAATCGTGCTGTGGGACAATGCAATATTTCTGCTCAAAAAGGGAATACAGTCAATATAACTCATGGATATCCAGGTGATGTTCAATAGATGTCTAAAATTCCACAGAAAAAAACTGGATGAATGGTATAAAATGAAATGTAGCTGTGTGGACAGAAACTTAGTTGACAAACAGAAGCAAAGTTGGGATCAATGAGCATTGCTCAAATTGGAGAAAAATTGGAAGTGACAAAGCTCCAGGACTCTGGTGTTGGGTCTATTTTTGTTCTAGTCATTGAGAATATAATTTAGTCTTGGGAATAGGTTGCACTCTCAATATTTATTAATGAAACAGAAGAGGGGCAGCACGGTGGCTCAGTGGGTTAGCACTGCGGCCTCACGGCACCGAGGTCCCAGGTTCGATCCCGACTCTGGGTCACTGTCCGTGTGGAGTTTGCACATTTTCCCCATGTTTGCGTGGGTTTCGCCCCCACAACCCAAAAATGTGCAAGCTAGACAATGCTAAATTGCCCCTTAATTGGAAAAAATGAATTGGGTACTCTAAATTTTTAATTTAAATAAAAAAAATGAAACACGAGAAGATTTTGGCAAACTGTAAAAAATCAACTCCAGGAAGACAAGGGGGAAAAAACTGTAAAGCAGGTCCCACGAGTGACAAATGCAGTTTTACTTTTGCTGAGCACATATTGGGGGAAAGCAGGAATTGAGAATATATACTCAATTTAAAAACAATTAAGGGTGCGGATAAACATAAAGGCCAAGGTTATTGAGGACAGGTAACAGCACGTGTGTTTTATAAAGGTAAAGAAATAACGATAATTATATATAAAGCATTATTTAGACACAGCTTTAAAAAAAAGTACTATGCAAGCTTTGGGTGCCTCATTAAGCAAAGTCATTGGTTGTAGAAGCTGCAGTAAAGATGATGCCCAAGTAAGCTTGGCGAGTTGTTGCCATGCATCCTAGATAGTGTATACTGCAACCACAATGCATTGAAACAGAGGAGTTGGTTGAAGCAGAGACCATTAAATTAGATAAATATTTGGAGCAGAGGAAGATAAATGGCTACAGGCAGTGTGTTTTGGGTCACTCTCGCAATGATGGATTCAACAGTCTCTTTCTATGCTGTAAAATTCTATGGCTCATTTAACACCGAAGAATCGGTGTTCACTTACGTGGGAGTCACAACCCGAGTCAGATAAACCTGTGAAATGCATCCTGGTATCAGTCAACCATTGTTAAATTCCCAATTGGAAGATTCAGGTAACCAAATTATTGACATTGACTCCTCAGAGAACTAAAATATCACCATTGAAAACCCAGCAACTTTCCCTTCTCATTCAACTTTGGGTCAGAAACAGAATGCAAGATCCTTTTTGTCGAAAGAAGACCTTAATCGTCAACTACTTAACTCATCATTCTGAGACTGAGCCATCATTCGGAGTCGTAGAATATCATTAGAATCCCTACAGTGCAGATTGAGGCCATTCAGCCCATCGAGTCTGCACTGAACCTTAAAAGCTACCCATTTGCACTCCTCTCCACCCCACCCTAACCCCATAACACCATAGCCTAACCTGCGCATCAAGGGGCAATTTAGCATGGCCAATCTACCCAACCCACACATCTTTAAACATATTAGAATCATTTTAGAATCTAAAACAGTAAAGGACTTTCAACAGAAAATTTACATTTGAAATTATCAAAAGGAGGTTAGAGTTTCAACCTCTCATTTAGACAATTAATTGTGATTAGGATTTGAAGTTCACGACTTAAAGCAGGATTTCTATGCAGCTACTCAATACGCCAATTGCAGTAGCTTACAGGTAAGCATCAAAAGTGAATCTTCAGTTATAAAACTCATATTTGGGACTTCCAATGGTGGCCATGGTGTGAACGGTCACACATTTGGCAGCTCCCACTCAAGGATGTTTTTTCAGACCTTTTCCCCGTTAGGAGGGTGGATGTGCGGCTGAAAAAGGTGTAGAGTTTGCCAGAGGGAAGTCTGATTCCACCGGTGGATGGATTCAAGGTCCAGAAGTGGGTCAAGAAGAAGGAAGGGAGCAGCTGGAGCAGGAGAATCTCCGTGCGTCACAGCTTAAGATGGCAGAGGGTGCAGGGCTCGCGCTGCCTCCCCAATGGTCAATGTATCAACTGGTGGACTTCTTAAACGAGAAGTTCAGCCAGCAGAGGAGAGAGGCCCATGAGGATCTAGCCAAGGCTGTAGATCTGTTGAAGTCGGGAATTGACCAAGTGGAGCAGAGGCTGGAGACCCAGGACGTGACTGTTCGGAAACTGAAGGAGACAGTGGGGGAGCACGAGTAGTTGGTTTTGTTGGCGGCCGAGGTGGCAGTAACGCGAGACACCCAGAAGTGGCTACAGGAGAAGGTAAAGGACCTGGAGAACCACTCCCGGAGGCAAAATTTGAGAATTGTAGGGATGCCTGAAGGCATCGAGGGAGCGGACGCCGCCACGTACGTGGCTGGAATGTTGGAGAAGCTGATGGGAGAGGGGGCCTTTGACTGGGCCCTGGAGGTCAACCAAGGCACAGGTGGGGGGGCTGGCCTAAGAAGGGATATGGTTGATGGGTGAGGGGGCTGAATAGGCCAGTCAAACGGTCGCGTGTTTTCATGCATCTGAGGAGTTTGAAGGCTTATGTGGCCCTTTTACAAGAGACACATTTGAAGATCGGGGACCAGACAAGGCTGAGGAAAGGGTGGGTAGAGCAAGTTTTCCAATCGAGGTTAGATGTAAAGACGCGTAGGATGGAGCTGCTGGTCAATAAGCGTGTGCCATTTGAGGTGGGGAATATAGTAGCGGATTCAGAGGGGATTGGGGGGGTCTGTGATGGTTAGTGGGAAATTGGACGGGATGCCAGTGTTCCTAGTAAATGTTTCTGCACCAAACTGGGATGATGTTGATGTGGAGTTTATGGATGGCACTTTAACACGGTCATTGATCTGGGGGTGGACTGTTCCGAGTTCAGGGAGTGTCGGCGGTGGTGAAGGTCCTGAAGGGGTTCATGGAGTGGATGGGTAAGGGGAGGGAGAAAGAGTCATTGCTGGCGGGTTGGTGGACTCGGGGTACTCGGAGATCGAAGTCTTGGACCACGCGCTGCATTGGGTGGATGGGCGAATGGAACGGGCAGGGGAGGGGCGGGTAGCGCCTGCAGTCGAGGCTGGATGTAAGACTACTAGTGGAGGAGGAGGTGTGCGAGGGCCACCGAATGGGACTACATGGAACTAAACGTGGTAGAGGGGCTGGGAGCTCCCATTGGATTGGTGGAGGTGCTGGAGTGTATGGGGGCAATGCAGGCAGGGTAGACCCCAGGCCTGGACGGCTTTCCAATGGAACTTTATAAAGTTTTTGGGAGACCTGGGGCCCCTGCTGGTGAAGGCATTTAATGAGGCGAGGGAGAAGGGGGAGCTCTCCCCTACGTTACTGCAGGCCTCAATACCTCTGATCCTAAAGAAAGATAAGGACCTGGAGCAGTGTTGGTCCTATCACCCATATCACTATTGAATGTGGATGCCAAGTTGTTGGCTAAGATTTTGGCCTCACGGATTGAGGACTGTGTGCCGGGGGTGATGGGTGGGGACCAGACGGGGGTTTGCAATAGGACGACACATGTCGGCCAACATCGGGAATATTTTAAATGTCATAAAGATGCCCTTGGAGAGACAGAATGTGGAGTTGGCGGTCGCGATGGATGAGGAGAAGGCTTTTGATTGGGTAGAGTGGGAATATTTGTGGGAGGTATGGGGGTGGTTCAGGTTTGGGCAGAGGTTTCTGGATTGGATTAGATTGTTGTACCAGGTGCTGGTGGCTAGTGTAAGAACGAATCTGGGGAGCTTGGGGTACATTAGGCTGTAGAGTATGTCCAGGCCACTCTCCCCGTTGCTTTTTGTCTTGATGGTAGAGCCATTGGCAATGCCGCTTAGAGCGTCTAGGGGATCGGAAGGGATAGTGCGGGGGGGGGGAATAGGGTTTTGCTATATGCGGATGACCTGTTGCTGTATATATCAAACCCACTGGAATGCATCGGGAATATTATGGACATGTTGGTGGAATTCGGCCAGTTTTCGGGGTATAAATTAAACATGGGGAACAGTGGGGTCTTCCCAATCCAGACGAGGGGACAGGAGGGGAGGCTGGCCGAGCTGCTGGAGGGGGCGGGTTTCAGTTATCTCAGCATCCAGGTGGTACGGGGGTGGGGGCGATGACACAAGTTGAATCTGGCTCAGCTGGTGGAGTAAAATGAAGGGGGAGCTTAAGAGGTGGGATGTGCTTCCTTTGGCATTGGCTGGGCGGGTGCTATCCATGTAGCGAACTGTGCTCCCCAGGTTTTTGTTTATATTCCAGAAGCCCCCGATTTTTATCTCGAAGGCCTTTTTTAGGAAGGTTAATACATTAATAATCGGGATGTGTGTGGGCGGGGAAGACCCTACGAGTAAAGAAGGCGCTGTTGGAGCGAGGGGATCGCCGGCTGGCCTGCAAAATTTAATGAATTACTACTGGGTGTCAAATATAGCCAGGGTAAGGAAGTGGGTAGTGGGGGAGAGGTAAGCGTGGGAGCGGGTGGAGGCCCTAGTTTGGGGGCACTGTTGACGGAGCCTCTGCAGTTCTCGCTGGCCAGGTACTCCACAAGTCCGGTAGTGGTGCCCCGAGGAAGTCCGGTAGTGGTGCCTCGAGAGTGTGGGGACAGTGTCAATATCACTTGAGGCTTGAAGGGGCCTTGGTTAGGGCTCCGATCTGTGGAACTCACAGGTTTGCCCCATAAGGACTGGAAAGGGCGAGGGGGGTTTTCAGGGATAGTGACAAGCAGAGATCGAGCGGTTTAGGGATTTATTTGTGGGGGGCAGCTTTCCAAGCTCGGACGGACTGGTAGAGGAGTACGAGTTGCCCAGCATAAGTGGGTTCCGATACTTGTGGGTTCCGATACTTATGTGCAATTATGTGAGAAAACTGATGCCGTCCTTTCCTGATCTGCCGTCCTTGGGGTTGCAGTACAAGGTGCTGTCGAAAACAAAGGTTGATGAGGGTAGGGTCAGAGATATATAAAAAATTAATGGATTGGGAGAGCATCCGATAGGAGTAGTTAAGCGAAAGTGGGAGGAGGAGCTGGGGGGAGAGCTGGAGGCTGGGTTACGGGAGGAGGCTCTGAGGAGGGTGAACGGTTCCTGTGTGTGTGATTTAATTTAAAGGTAGTCCACAGGGCGCATATGACGGTGGCTGGAATAATTAGGTTCTTTGAGGGGATGGAGCATAGGTGAGGCCGGTGTGCGGAGGGCCCGCGAATCATGTTAACATGCTTTGGGTCTGCCCAAAGCTGGAGGGATTTTGGCAGGGGTTCGCTGACGTGATGTCAGAGGTACTGAGGGTGCAGGTGGTTCCGAGTCCAGATAAGCCAGCTAAGTCAGCTAAGTCAGCAGGGAGTAAAGGGGATGGGGCGGGGGGTGTTATCTTTTTGATCTAGGTTATGGTTGAGTTTGATGTTTATTTATAAATGCCTTAATAAAAATGTTTTAAAAAATAAATAAAACTCACATTTGCTGTTTAAAATGGGCATTCTAGATAACTATTTTTTAGATGCTTGATCTTAACTCTATTTATTCTGTTAAGCAATTTCTTAAGAGACGGCTGTCAACCATTACTCCCAATCGATGAGGAGGGAGGTTGCTGGGAAAGCATTTGATTATGTTTTGAAGGAATTTACTTACTGCAGTACTCACGGACCTAAAAATAATTAGGTCAATAGGTCTGAATAAGTCCTAACAGGAAGAGGCATTTTGTTTTAAAAAATAATATTTTGAAGATTTCATAGATAACACATACGATCTAAACTACAACACCACTCTGAAATGTTCAAACATGGTACATTTGTCGTGCTAACAGCACAAACGAGCAGGGTAAAAATAAAAACAAGCAACAGCTACATTCAACCCTAGTCCCACAGCCAAACCCTACCGCCCCTAACAGCTGATGGCAATCACGTCTTTGAAGTATGAGATAAATGGCTGACACCTCAGGTAGAATCCCTCCACCGATCCTCCAGCAGTGTACTTGACTGTTTTCAGACATAAAAAGTCCATAAGGTCACCCAACCAGACCAAGATGTGGCGATGCCGACGTTGGAGTCTTACAACACCAGGTTAAAGTCCAACAGGTTTGCGAAATCGTACCAACTGTCCTGCCTTGAGACAATTCACACCTCTTTAACCTGGGGTTACCTCTCTCTCTGGATTTGTAAAGACTTAATTATCTGCAAATGCTCGCATTCAAAGTATCGTATTGCATTTTTGACTTTGTCTATATATATATATGTTTCTGGAACCTACCTCTTCATTCACCTGAGGAAGGAGCAGTGCTCCGAAAGCTAGTGATTTGAAACAAACCTGTTGGACTTTAACCAGACCAAGTCAGAGCAAAAGCTTACCATCCCAGTAGAACTAATCTTTGGGCCTTCAGCAAAGCCAGGCGAGAGTATCTAGCCCCTTCCCATAACTTAAAAGTCAAATCCAAACCAGATGGTGCAAACAAATGGTTACCGGATACGGGGTCAATAATGACATGGCACTCAGCTTGTAATGTTGTCTGAACTGCCTCCATATCTTTAAAGTAGAAATCACCACTGAGTTTGAGGTATACTTTGCTGGAGGAAGAGCTATTTCTATACATCTGTACATGGTTCTTCCAGCAACTAGAAATGATTTCAATTAAGCTTTAGAGTGATTTTAAAAGAACTACTGCCAATTAAGATTTATGCACTGTGCCCATTCGTCAGAGCAGTTCCAGCATGTTGAGGAATATCAGTAATTACCTCAACTGTACCATTCGCCAGAAAACAAGGCAGAATAGGCTGTCTTTCTGTTCAATATATCTATGTCAATCTCCACCTATTGCTGGCCCTCTATCCAGCCTCTCCACTCCACACCTCCCCACAACAGTATATATAAATCTTACCCTATCCCACAAATCAAGAGAATCACATTTTTCAATTCTCTCCGGATTTTGAGCCAGCGCCATGTTTCTCATGGATGGAAGGAGAGCGGGCTCAAAATTGCCTCCATAGTGTACCAACTGAAGCTCAATATCGTGAAAAATGCAAGGTCAAGGATTTTCTAAATAGTGTGAAACTAGAAGCTTAAGGAGAATAAAAATATTTCCACGCGTTATGTGGCAGTGAATGCCCGTGACATCAAGACAGTATTTAATAACTTCCGGTAATGACGATGTGCTGAGCAATCGCACGTCAGGTGGCTCTCCTCCCGTGGTCCCGAAAAATAGTCACTTTTCAACGAAAACACGCCAAAAAAATGCAACAACTCACTCATTCCCCAACCTTAGTAAGTCAATGGAAGGAAGAAAGAGAGGGGGAATACAAGAAAAAATGCCCAGAAAAAGCCAAACTAGGGCCGAACAGCGACCAGGAGTTGAAGGGACCAGGAACAGCCACACTCAGATGAGCCAACCAGTGCATAAAGCTTCAGTGAAGGCACTAAGGGAGCACCAGCTGGAGATAAAGGCCAAGATAAAAGCGGACATTGAGGCCGCGATGACCAAGACTCTAGCCCAAATACAGCTCACCCTGAGCAGAGTGGAGAAGAGACTGGAAGCCCAAGAGGCTACCATCAAGGACATGGAAAAGGCCACAACTGACCAGAGTGATCTGATCGTGATGTTGGAGAAAGAGATGGCGAGGTTGGTCACGACACAGGGCAGTCTCAGGGTGAAATAGAGGATCAGGAGAACCACTCAAGGAGGCAAAACCTGTGGATTGTGGGCCTTCCAAGGGGAATTGAAGGCAGGGACCCTCGGTCTATGTGGCCGGGATGCTGGGCAACCTGGTGGGAAGAGAAACATTACCCAACGCACCAGAAATAGACAGGGCACACCGGTCTCTGCGCCTGAAACTCAAAGCCGGGTACAACCGAGGGCAGTAATAGCCAAACTGCACCAGTACCTGGACCTAGATAGAATCCCGCGCTGGGCCAGGCAGGCCTCTCTACTCTCAACACACCCTGAGCGACAAGCAGCAAGCCACCACCTGTGGGACCGCTTTACGCGGGAGTTTGTGACCTCGTTCAAGAGAACAAGAGCAGCGGAGAAGGGAAAGCGGAGTGGCAAGCGAGACGAGTGCAGGGTAAGGCAGGGAAAGAACGGTCAGGAATGACAGAGTGGGCGAGGGAGAAACGAGACAGTAACTCCCCGGAGGGGCGTCACCAAGCTAGGGATAAAGACAGTGCCGGGAGCATGCCACAGAGAAAGGCACCTCCGACAGGGCGGGGACGCCTCCATGTGCGCAAGACTCAACCTAACGCAACTAAAGGTGGTACATAAAGCCCACTTAATAAGAACCTGAATGAGTAGGTTCTTCTTGGAGGAGGAAGACAGATATGAACGGTGCCAAGGAGATCGGCCAACCACGCCCACATATTCTGGTCTTGCCCCCATGCCCACATATTCTGGTCTTACCCCAGACTTGCTGGGTACTGGACAGCTTCTTTGAGCAATGCCCTAAGTGGTGGGGATGAGGGTGGAGCCGTGCCCAAAAGTGGCTGTCTTTGGGGTATCAGACCAGCCAGACTTCTTCATGGGGAGCAGGGCAAACACCCTTGCCTTTGCCTCCCTGATCCCCTGCTGTAGAATCCTACTCGGCTGGCGGTCAGCAGCACCACCTAAAGCTGCAGACTGGCTGTCCGACCTATATCAGAATTTCTCCGAATGGAGAAAATCAAATTCACCATCCGGGGGTGGGAAGATGGCTTCCTCGGAACATGGGAGCCATTCACCCAACTGCTCCAGGACCTGTTTGTGGCCAACGAACAAACAAATAGATAATCAAGTAGCCAACAGCCAGGGGGAAGTAGCCAAGACATGAGAAAAGAGAGGGAAGGGAGGACCCGGTTTGGGGGGGTGGGGGGTGAGAGCCCAAAGCTAGTAGCTGGATACAAAGAAGACTAGATAGGAACTGGGATACGTTGGGAAGTTATGCTGTAGTTATATAAAGGTTTAGTCAGATCCCACCTGAAGTGCAGTGTTCAGTTCTAGGCACCACACCCCAGTATGGATACATCAGCTTTGGAAGAGATACAACAGATATTCACCAGAAATGATATGTGTGCTTCAAATTAGGAGAACAGGTCACATAAAATTGCCATTTATTCTGAGTATAGAAGATGAAAGGTATTACATAGTTATGTACGTCATTACACGTGGAAACACCACCCACCAGGTACGCGGCACATACTCATGCGACTCGACCAATGTAGTCTACCTCATACGCTGCAGGAAAGGATGTCCCGAAGCGTGGTACATTGGCGAGACCATGCAGACACTGCGACAACGAATGAACGGGCATCGTGCGACAATCACCAGGCAGGAATGTTCCCTTCCAGTCGGGGAACACTTCAGCATTCAAGGGCATTCAGCCTCTGATCTCCGGGTAAGCGTTCTCCAAGGCAGTCTTCAGGACACGCAACAACGCAGAATTGCCGAACAAAAACTTATAGCTAAGTTCCGCACGCATGAGTGCGGCCTGAACCAAGATCTTGGATTCATGTCGCATTACATCCACTCCACCCCCCCCCCCCAAATCTGGTCTGGACTTGCAAAATCCTACCAACTGTTCTGGCTTGAGACAATGCACACCTCTTTAACCTGTGATTTTCCCTCTCTCTGGATCTGTAATGATTTGATTACCTGCAAATGCTCGCATTCCAAGCACTGTCCGGCATCTCTGACTTTGTCTATATAAATGTTTCTGGAACATACCTCTCCATTCACCTGAGGAAGGAGCAGTGCTCCGAAAGCTCATGTCTGAAACAAACCTGTTGGACTTTAACCTTGTGTTGCAAGACTTCTTACTATAGTTATGTACGGAATAGAAAAAGGTAATTTCTCCCAAGTAGTCCATGGTCCACATGCCCTCTCAGGTTGATTTCCCAAGATGCTTAAAATTTTAAAAGGACTCAAAACGATAGTCAGAGAAATTATTTCCCCTGTTGGGTAATCCAGAACAATGGGACTAAACTGAAAATTAGAGCCAAGCTATTTAAGAATGAAGTGAGCACTATTCTCTCTTCCCCCTTACCCCCACCCCCTGACACATAGGCAGCAGGAATTTCAAAGTATCTCCCCTAACTACTTGGGAAACCTTTCAAGGCAGAAATTGATTGACATTTCTTGGGGAAGGATACAACGAGTCTGGAACAGAAGTAAATAAATGGTAGGAGTGTAATGTCAATCATGACTTAACTGAATTACACAATAGCCTCGATGGTTGAATCCCAGCTCCCATCATACTCCTGATCGGAATATTGCAGTCAGTGCATAGGCTTTGAGGGGTCTGGAGGAAAGCAGCTTGTTCCAATGTACCGAGTCTCCCCCCTGCCCTTGCAGTAAAGGTATTGATACGTGTTATGTTACATTTCTGGCAGTGGTATCAATTTGTTTGAGATATCCACCAAAAAGAATTTGAGCGTAAAGCACCAGGATACATTTTAACCTACATTATCTAGCCTTATTTCCAGGAGACATTCCACATTCTCTACAGCAAAGGAACATGAGTTATTTAAATCATATTTAATCACATATGCTTCAGTTTCATTCTTAAGTTTGTTATTTATCTACTACCTTTCAAAGGAGTGGATATAGCATTTAGTACGTGTGATGTGAGAATATTGCATATATGATCAGGAATTGCTTTCTAATCTCCAATTTGCTTATATCTACACTTTAATTAATTAATAATCTTTATTTCCACAAGTAGGCTTATATTAACACTGCTATTAAGTTACTGTGAAAAGCCCCTAGTCGCCATATTCCGGCGCCTGTTCAGGTTCACAGAGAATTCAGAATGTCCAAATTACCCAATTCTTATTCATTCGCTATGCTCTCAATATTTAAATACCGTTGCCTTTCAACATTAAAAATATAAAATCTTAAAGTATGCAAGTCCAAACTGGCCAAGACATTCAACAAAATTCAACTCTTAAGAGTTTAAGAGGAGCGATTGAATAAACTCGGTTTGTTTTCACTGGAACGACAGAGGTTGAGGCGACCTGATAGAGGTCTACAAAATTATGAGGGGCATAGACAGAGTGGATAGTCAGAGGCTTTTCCCCAGGGTAGAGGGGTCAATTACTAGGGGGCATAGGTTTAAGGTGCGAGGGGCAAGGTTTAGAGTATATGTACGAGGCAAGTCTTTTTTACACAGAGGGTAGTGGGTGCCTGGAACTCGCTGCCGGAGGAGGGGGTGGAAGCAGGGACGATAGTGACATTTATGGGGCATCTTGACAAATACATGAATAGGATGGGAATAGAGGGATACAGACCCAGGAAGTGTAGAAGATTGTAGTGTAGTCGGGCAGCATGGTCAGCACGGGCTTGGAGGGCCGAAGGCCCTGTTCCTGTGCTGTACTTTTCTTTGTTCTTTGTTTGTTCTAACCTGTCAGGACAATCCAGGTCATGGAAATTCTAGGCCAGGGGTGGGCAAACTTTTCCGTGCAAGGGCCACATTCAGAAATTCACAATTTTAAAGGGCCGCATAGTATATTAAGTAAAATAATTAATATTTAAAATAGCCAAAATAATAGGTTTTTAAAGAAAAAAAAAGCAATTAATTTTATTAATTAATATTTTAAAGTAGAAACTTTATATGAAACACATTTATTTGAAAAACAAAGTAACTCAGTTTAAAGAAAAAAAAGCAATTAATTTTTATTAATTAATATTTTAAAGTAGAAACTTCACATGAAACACGTGTTGTGCCGAGCAATGATCACCCTACTCAAGTCAACGTATCCACCCTATACCAGTAACTCAACAGCCCCCCCCCCCCCCCCCCCCCCATTAACCTTAAATTTAAAAAAAATTTTAATGACTTGATCTTGGTGGGCCGCATAAAGACCTTTGGCGGGCCGTAGTTTGCCCACCCCTGTTCTAGGCTAATGCAAGAATTAAATAGCAAGAAAAAAGCAAATTACTGCAGATGCTGGAATGTGAAACAAAGATTCTCTTTGACAAAGAGCTATCCAGACTCGAAACATTAACTCCCTTCTCTCTCCCCAGATTCTGTCAGACCTTCTGAGATTGTCAAGAATTAAATATATTGTTACAGGTTAAATACTAGGGGCTATTTTAATGTATGGAAAGTGGTGTGAAGTAAATGCAAACTAAACAACTTCTCAATTACTGAACTAGTAAACCAGAAATATGGAAGTTTGCGCACATCTGAAGATACTTCAACTCAGTTTAATTTCAGTTTTGAAAAATACGTACTCAAGCACATACTACTGTTGCTATTTACCATTTTGCCAGTTCAAAACGGCTGCTATGAAAGAAAACAATATAGAGTGCAGTGCTAAATAGTTGATTTATCAACTGATTCAGGATCAACTGACTGAAATGTTGTACAAAATTACATTTCTCAAAACTGCATGGCTTGTTCGTCATCACCACCATTCAGCTGATAGCGTTTTTTCTTCAAGATTGGGGATTCACATTTTGTTTCTCCATAAATACCTTCCTCCTTCAGTTGGCATGAGAGATCTTAGACAGACGTTTAAACCAGTGCTCAGCCACAGAATGACAACTACAGGCTAGAGACTAAAATGAAATTGCGCCTCAACATATTTAGCAATTCAGGGCTGCCTGCTGGGCCTCCAGCTTGCCAGTCTCTGCAGCTCCCATTTGGGACAAGTTGAAAGTGGTCAGGAAGGAGAACATAATTGGGCATGAGCATAGGCCATTAGCAGTCCACAGATTAAAGTAAATTAAGAAAAACAAAAAATAACTTGTGGCGGCCTTGAAGGACCATAGCTTCTTAGACTCCTCAACGTTAACCAATCTCCCCAAGGCTCCTTCGACAGGTGTTGGGCTGGTTGTTCGCATATGAAAAGGAACTAAAAGCGCGTCTGAAGTGTCGCAAACAGAATATTACCAGAGTACATACGGTGTCAAAAGCATTTCAAGTACCCTTTCTACATTATAACTGTGACTACATATCAAGCATACTTCAGTGGTAAAACACTCTGAGGTGCCTGGTGGTTGCAAAAAGCACTTAGCGTATACAAGGATTTTTAAAAAAAATTTTAAAACGCTCTTGGGATGTGACACCCATCCCCATGGAATTGCATCTTTTGTACTGGGGATGTTGGCCTGGGAGAGGACGCTCACATTGGTACCAGTATCAAGGCACTAGTCACGCTCAACCAGCTGCGAAGGGATGGACACGTTGTCTGCTTGCCCGACAAGACCCCCAAAACAAGTGCCCTACTCCAAGCTCTACAATGGCAAGCGATCACTGGAGGGCAGAGGAAACATTACAAGGACACTTTGAAAGCCTCCCCAAATAAATGCAGCATTCCCATCGGGATTTGCTTGCCTTAGAATGCACAAACTGAAGAAGCATCCGTGAAGGCGGCAATCACCTCGAGCGTCACAGGGTGGAGCACACGGAGACCAAGCGTAAACAGCAGAAAGTGCACAGAATCCAGAGAGTCCCATCCACCCAATCAAACACCACCTGCCAAACCTGCGGCACAGTCTGCAGATCTAGGATTGGACTGTTCAGCCACTGCAGAACATACCTCACCAGAGTGGAAGTAAGTCATCCTCGGCTCTGAGGGACTGCCCAAGAAGCATCTTTTGACCCCATTTCACACTAATATGCTGAATTTTAGATCAAAACAATGATGAAAATCCCAAGCAACTGAATCGCACCTTCATTTGCTGGACTGAAACTGAATGTTATCTGGTCAGAGCAATGTTGGAACACTGATACCTAAAGGATTAACGATCAAAAATAGCTTAAGAGTGCCCTGGATCATTATCAAGGTGATCAAACATGAGTATTTTTTTCTATTCCACGGTAGGCTTTGCTGCTTCAACTTTGCCAATTATTTTTTCAGCTTTTAAACTCAAAATGAAGATTGCAGATGATAATAAAAAAAAGACAGATTTGACCTTTACACAATACCCAATACCTCAATGAGCTTTACAGCAAATGGAGCACTTTTCAAGCATAGTCACTATTGCAATGCTGGATACACGGCAACCAATTTGCACATAACAAACTTCTTCAAACATTAATCATAATAATAATCTTTATTATTGACACAAGTAGGCTTACATTAACACCGTAATGAAGTTACTGTGAAAATCCTCTCGTCGCCAATGAACACATAAACTGTTATTGTAATTTTGATTAAAGGATAAACATTGGCCAATACACAGAGGTCAACTCCCCTCCGTTAACTCCCCTCTGCTTTGAAACATTGCCACTGAACCTTATACATCCACCCGAGCAGGCAAATTTGGCTTTGGTTTACCATCACATCCCAAACAACTCACGAACAGTGCAGCACTCCTCAGTACCGTATTGAGTATCAACCTTGATTTTTGCATTCAGACACGAGATATTGGAACCTTGGGGAGTAGAGTGCTATCAACTGAGCCATGTCTGAAGCATACTGAAATGTATTCATCAATAGTCAAGGTATGCGATAAATTAATTTGGTAGAAACATCGTGGAATGCGACTGATCTTGCATTCAGTCTCAATTTTTAAGTTATGCAAATAGTCTGTAAACAAAACTGATTACTACAAATATAACTATTTTCAAACGACCCATCAGAAAAATATCGTGGGAGTCTAGAATTTTACTGAAGCACGATTCAAGGTCCATTTAAGAGCCCAACTACAAAATATTTCAATTCCATACAGTCTGATATTTAAATGCCCTCAGAATGAATTACAACATGCTAATCCCCAAAGTGATCGAATTGAGAAATAGCTTTTCCCACCCAACCAATGCCAAAGGGGTAGAAAATGTAACTTTTGTCAACCACTCTGAAATTTCCAATTAAAATTAATTGTATCCCTTACCTTAAATCTCTTGTCCTGCAAAACCTTTTTGATGGCCACCAGCTCCCCTGTATCACATAGCTTTGCCTGGTAAACGACACCAAAAGAACCATTGCCAATCACCTTGGTGTCGGTGTAGCTGACCTCCTGCGGCCGATCTGGACCCTGTCCAGGTGTTGCCACCACTGTTGTCACCTTACCGCCATCTTTGTCTCCTAATCCAAAAGAAAATCAGTTTATCAGGGCCAGTGTTCAAACTACAAAGCACAATGACTTACAGAAGATACATATCAGCAGCCAATTGCTTACTAAAAATAAACCAAGTGATTCTGGGCACGTAACACTCCGCTGTTTTCCATTGCTATATATGTTGGCCACAAAACAATGAATTTTCCATTAACCAATTTTCCCTCATAGGTATTCTATTTAAACACATACAACTTCAGGCATTTGCATTCAGTGTTAGCATTTCAGTTCCTCCCACTTTGTGGTTTGCAATCCTGTATAAAAAAAAAATTTTGCCCTGCACATTGTTAAAGGGATGTCAGAGATGAGTAGAATAATGTCAAAGATTTTGTAAAGAAAACAGTATGGTGTAATTTTATTATTCCATGACATTTGCTTTCATTTTAGAATCTGTTGACTTGCTACTGTACATCTCTTGGCCTCACCAGCGTAATTAACCTGGTTACCTCATTTCACTCTTTTGTGCCATAAAATCTGTATTCTCCAACCTCAAAACCATGATAGAGTCAAAGTGACTCCTCGTCAGCCTCATCGGTATCTAGTATCCAGTTCAAGAACCTAATGTAGCACCCTAATGTAGCACAATCCATCTGCTTTCCATCAGCCGCCATAACGCAATTGCCCAGCTCATGGTTTTTCAAACTCAGATCACAACCCGCGGGTGGGTTGGGCGGTTGTTGGGAGGGTCGCAGAGCAATTGGTCGTAGCAATTAAGAACATAGAACATACAGTGCAGAAGAAGGCCATGTGGCCCATCAAGTCTGCACCAACCCACTCATGCCCTCGCTTTCACCCTGTCCCCCTTAACTCAATAACCCCTCCTAACCTTTTTGGACACCAAGGGCAATTTTAGCATGGCGAATCCACCTAATCTGCGCGTCTTTGGGCTGTGGGAGGAAACCGGAGCACCCGGAGGAAACCCACGCAGACACAGGGAGAACATGCAGACTCCGCACAGACAGTGACCCAGCGGGGAATCAAACCTGGGACCCTGGCGCTGTGAAGCCACACTGCTAGCCACTTGTGCTACCATGCTGTGAATAGTGGATGAAGGACCAACAGCTGCGACCGACTATGAAATGCGAACGCTGGTGTCTTCCTGTCTGAAGCTGCAAGAGAGAGGTCACGCACCCTCTAGGTTCGTGGTTTGGGTGCAAAATCACAGGAGAGATTCCTCCATTTTGTAGCTACCAGCAAGCAAGCAACCGGACTGTGTGAAGGGCTGAAGATGGATCATTTGTAATAAAGAAGAGAGGGCCAGAGATACAAACAGGCCAGGATCTCACAATTGAATCTGCTAGAGTGAGCTTTCTCAGGAGAGTCCACAGCAGGACAAAGCAGAACTGGTGTGAGCTGTATCCAGATCTTCAGGGCCTCTGGTGAACAACTCATTAAGAAACTGAAATCGGGTACAAAGCAGAATAATGGTAATTTCTTAACGTAGCACATTAATAATTTCCCAATGTAACTCAGGAGACAAGCCCGTGTGTGTTATATGCAGGAAGTACTGGCAAATGAAAGTTTAAAACGCTCAAAACTTCAAAGGTATTTCAAGAATAAGCATGACAAGTTTGAGGACAAATCAGTCGTTATTTTTTTTGAAGGATGCAGCGACAACCTGAATCGCCAGCTGAAGCCCTTAGCAGAAATGCAATCTTGAATCACTAAGCAAGTGAGATTGTGAGGACGGCAAGTGAAAATGGTGTCACGAAGGTTGGCCGGCGTGGGTGTGAAGGTCGGCCGGTTGGTAAATATAGGCCCCAGGAAAAGAAGTTTGAAAAACACTGGCCTATCAATTTGCCTGACATTTGCTGAATGGTCTTTAAAGCTTGGATGTCTCTGCCACAAAACGATGAATGAAACTGTTGAGTTTCTGTCGGAGGTTGGGACACCACCACTCTGACTTAGAATTATATTGCCGCTTCTTTTGATGCCGGTATAAAATTCTGAAACACTTCAACAACACTGTGGGTGTGCCTGCACTATGTGGGGTTGCAGCGGTTCAAGGTGGCTGCTCAGCACCATCTTCTTGAGGACAATTAAGAATGAGCAAAAAAATGCTGACCGAGCCAGCAATGCTCATTCCAGTGAATGAATTTTTCTTTTTTTTTTAAACTCATTGTGCTGGACCAGTGCATGGAGAAACTCAGATGGTTTACTCTACACTTCTGGTTGCACAGTCCAAGCCCTTATTTATTTTCTTCATTACTGTTTCTTCACAACTGTAATGGATAGAAAAACCTATCCACCAAACCCTTAATCTCTCATGGTCCGCCTTATAAAATAATATTCCTCAATATATAATGTCACAGCTTTCTTCCATTTTTCAGCCTCATGACTTTGCATTGTACAATACCTCCCACTTGTCTAGCTAGCTGCTGAATCAATCCAGTGTCTTCTATATTTGATCAACGCTTCCTCATTGTTTGTGGTCTCTCCCAATTTAGTACTTTTGCAAACTTGAGTGAATTTTGTTTCTATTTCCACTTCGAATCATTCTAAATTAAGATTGCCTGTGTTCATGGAGGAAACATCAAACAGATTTGCTATTGTCAGGGTAGAATTGTTAGGGCAAATTGAGAATTAAGAAGATAGATGTAACTGAGAATTAATTGCTTCCACATTAGTGAAAATTAAAATCACTGCCCAATTTTCCCTCTCAGCAAGGGTCTTAAAAGAAATGGGATGGTGAGATCGCTGCTGCGTTCGTTTTAATTTTCCAACTCCAAAATTCCCTAGATTCGGGAAAGGTCCCATTAGATTGAAAAATAGTGAAGGCAACTCCTATTTTTTTTTTAAAAGAGACAGAGAAAACAACAGGGAGTTAGCTTAACATCTGTCACGAAGAAAATGTTAAAAGTAGAACAATTGGAAAAATTCAAGGCAATCACGCAGAGTCAACATGGATTTGTGTAAAGGAAATCATATTTGACCACTTTGTTGAAGTTCTTTGAAGTAAAATATGATGTGGATAAAGGGGATTAGTGAATGTACTGTATTTAGATTTCCAGAAGGCATTTGATAAGGTGCCACATTAAAAAGTTACCGAGCAAAACAAAAGCTCATGGGTGTCAGGGGTAACATATCCGCACGGGTAGAAGATTGTCGAGCTAACAGTAAACTGAGTTGGCATAAATGAGTCTTTTCCTGGTTGGCAAGATGTAACAAGTGGCGTGCTGGGGCCTCAACATTTTAACAATTATATAAATGACTTGGATGAAGGGACCAAAGGTATGGTTGTTAGATTCCCTGATGGTACAAAGATATTAAGATGCGAAGAGGACATAAGGAGGCTATAAAGCAATTCAGATAGCTTGTGAATAGACAAAGATCTGACAAATGGAGTATAATGTGGGAAACTAAAATTGTCTACATTGGCAGGAAAAATTTAAAAAAGCATATTATTCACACATTGAGAGATTGCAGAGATGCAGGTAGGTCATGTAATTAGGAAAGCTAATGTTATTGTTTATTACGAGGGGAATTGAATACAACAGGAAAGAGGTTGTATGTTTTAGTTATACAGGACATTGGTGAGAGCACATCTGGTGTACTTTGTACAGTATTGGTGTCCTTAGTCAAGCAAGGAGGCAAATACACTGAAAGCAGTTCAGAGAGGATTTACTAGGCTAATAATATCTGGAATAGATTGGTTTGGTTTATTGTCACGTATACCGAGGTACAGTGAAAAGTATTTTTCTGTTGAGCAGCTCAACAGATCATTAAGTACATGAAAATAAAATAAAAAGAAAATACATAATAGGGCAACACAAGGTACACAATGTAACTACATAAACAAAGAAAGGTTTAACAGGCTAGGCTTGCATTCGCTGGAGTTTAGCAGAGTAAGAGGTGACTTGATTGAAACAAAGAAGATCCTGAAGGTGGCTATTGAGAGGATGTTTCCTCTTGTGGGAGAATCTAGAACTAAATGTCACTATTTAAAAATAAGGGGTCACCCATTAAGACACGAGGAGAAATGTTTTCTCTCAGGACTGCGAGTCTTTGGAATTTCCTTCCTCAAAAGGCAGTGGAAGCAGAGTCTTTGACTATTGTTAAGGCAGAGGTAGATAGGTTCTTGAGAAGCAAGTGAGTGAAAGGTTATCGGGGATAGGTGGGAATACAGAATTAAGGTTACAATCAGGTTAGTCATGATCTTATTGAATGGCAGAGCAGGCTCAAACAGCCAAGTGGCCTGATCATGTCCCAAATTCATAGGTTTGTATGGTAATTGGGCACCTGAGATCTCAACTCTAATCTTCTCCTATCTGCAAGAAATTTGAACTCTTTCTTCAACACAAATCCCAGATCCATGCATTCATATACTTCATAACACCTTGTGTTGTAAGTGAAACTGGCAATAATTCTAACAGGATTACCTGCAAGATCTTGCTTCCTTATCTATTCCCCAGCACTTAAACGTCATCTTGCAAAATCTTTAATTAGGTTCTAGGTCCGTGCAAGATTTTCTACCTGTCTCATATTGTACCCTTGCTCTTGGAAGGCAACATAGCATCAAATTCTCCAAGTCACCAATGAAGTAGGGCAATTTATCTTCCAGCTATAGACTCTCCAACACTTTATATCTACCTTCCAGCAATCCTGTCCTGTGACAATACTGCATCATTCCAGATCATCCTCTCGAGTCACAATCATGTTCGCTTTTAAACTATCAGGAACATATTTGCATTGGTCAACTGGAGGTTCTTGGTGGTCTTCTCCACCTTTAGCTCCAAACTCTCCTCAATTTCCATGAAAGCTGGCCACCGATGTACCTCGCCTTATTTTACGATTAAAAGTCTCAATCTGTGTGATGACCACCATTGTACTTTTAAAATTATTCTCCTTAAATTTTATTTTATTATTCATTTACAGGATGTGGGCATCTCTCTACAGATGCTGCCAGACCGTCTGAGATTTTCCAGTATTTTCTCTTTTGCTCAGGTCTTGCTGCATTTGGGCATGGGCTGTTTTAGTTCGCGAGTCATGTTGAATGGAGCTGAGGTGCAGTCATCACCAAACATCCCCATTTCTGACCTTATGATCAAAGGAAGGTCATGAAGCAGCTGAAGATGGTTGGACCCGAGGAAATCCTGCAGTGATGTCCTGGAGCTGAGATGATCGACTTCCAACAACCACAACCATCTTTCTTTGTGCCAGGTATGACTCCAACCAGCAGAAGGTTTCCCTCCGAATCCTATTGACTCTAATTTTGCTGGAATTCCTTGATGCCATGCCTGGTCAAATGCTGCCTTGATGACGAGGGGCGTAACACGCACCTCACCACTGAAGTTCTGTTCTTTATCCGTGTTTGAACTACGGCTGCAATGAGGTCAGGAGCTGAGTGACACTGGCAGAACCCAAACGTCAAGTGTCAGCGAGCAGGTTATTCCCGAGTACAGGCCTCTTGAAAGCATTGCTGATGATCCTTTCCCATCACTTTACTGATGACTGGGAGTAGACCAATGGGGCGGTAATTGGCTGGATTGCATTTATCCTGTTTCTTGTATACAAGACCATACCTAGGCAATTTTCTTACATTGCCAGGTAGATGCCAGTGTTGTAGCTCTACTGAACAACTTGGCTAGGGGTGGGTTAGTGTAATTAAATATTCCCCAGGTGTGGCAGCGTTAATCTTTTTTTAAGAAACATTTTATTGAGGTATTTTTGGTATAACAACAACAAAATAAACATTGTACATTAAACTATAAAAATAGTGCAAAAGCCATCTCCCTCCTTTACAGGTCCTATCTTTATTAACCCCCTATTCTAAGCTAAACTAAACCGCCCTTCTGCTGACGATTAATTTTCCGTTAAGTTGACGACGAACAGTTGCCACCTCTGGGCGAACCCTAACAGTGACCCTCTCAAGGCGAACTTGATTTTCTCCAAACAGAGAAAGCTAGCCATGTCTGATAGCCAGGACTTCGACTTCGGGAGCTTTGAGTCCCTCCAAGCTAATAGTATCCATCTCCGGGCTACCAGGGAAGCAAAGGCCAGAACGTCTGCCTCTTTCTCCTCCTGGATTCACGGGTCTTCCGGCACCCTGAAAATCGCCACCTCTGGACTCAGCGCCACCCTTGTTTTGAACACTGTGGACATGACATCTGCAAACCCCAGCCAAAATCCCTTCAGCTTCGGACATGCCCAGAACATGTGGACATGGTTCGCTGGTCCGCCCCCACATTTTGCACATCTGTCTTCCACCATAAAGAATCTGCTCATCCGGGCCACTGTCATGCGAGCCCGGTGAACGACCTTGAATTGTACCAGGCTGAGCCTGGCACATGTTGCGGACGCCTTGACTCTACTCAACCCATCTGCCCATAGACCACCCTCTATCTCTCCCCCCAGCTCCACCTCCCACTTGCGCTTCAGCTCCTCGGTCTGTGTCTCCTCTGACCCCACAAGTTCCTTGTAAATGTCAGAGTCTCTCCCTTCTCCTACCCACCCTCTGGAAAATACCCTGTCCCGAATCCCCCTTAGCGGTAGGATCGGTAAGAATTGGCACCTGTTTACGTAGGAAATCCTGCACCTGCAGATACCCAAATTTGTTTCCCCTCGCCAACCCAAACTTCTCCTCCAGCGCCCTCATACTCGGAAAGCTTCCCTCTATAAACATATCCCCCATCCTCTCAATCCCTGCTCTCCGCCATATCCGGAACCCCCATCCATACTTCCTGGGCAAACCGGTGATTATTACAGATTGGGGACCAGACCGATGCTCCCTCTGCTCCCACGTCTCCTCCATTGCCCCCAGACTCTCAGGGCCGCCACCACTACGGGGTTGGTGGAGTACCCTACCGGCGGGAATGGCAGAGGCGCAGTCACCAATGCCCCCAGACTGGTGCCCTTGCATGAAGCCACCTCCTTGCGCTCCTGTGCCGACCCCCACCCACTTCCTGATCATGGCTATATTCACCACCCAGTAATAGTTACTAGTAATAGTTAATAGTAATAGACCCCCACAGGGTCTTGCCCGCCAAACAAAGCCAGAGATCACTTTGTTGACCCATTTAAAAAAGGACTGCGGAATAAAGATGAGGAGACATTGAAACACGAACTGGAATCTCGGGAGGACCGTCATCTTCACCCTCTGCACCCTCCCAGCTAATGACAATGGGAGCGCGTCCCATCTCCGAAAATCATCCTTCATTTGGTCTACTAGACGGGCCAGATTTAATTTATGTAGCCAGTCCCATTCATAGAACATAGAACAGTACAGCACAGAACAGGCCCTTCGGCCCTCGATGTTGTGCCGAGCAATGATCACCCTACTTAAACCCACGTAACCCGTAACCCAACAATCCCCCTATTAACCTTACACTACGGGCAATTTAGCATGGCCAATCCACCTAACCCGCACATCTTTGGACTGCGCACCACTCGAATGCCTAGGTACCTAAAGCTTCCCCCCTACTAATCTAAACGGCAGCTCCCCCAATCACCTCTCCTGTCCCTGCGCCTGGACCGCAAACATCTCACTTTTCCCCATATTTAGCTTATACCCCAAAAACCAGCCAAATTCCCCTATAATCCTCATGATTTCTTCCATTCCCTCTATTGGGTCTGATACATACAGGAGCAGGTCGTCTGCATAGATCACGATCATGATCTATCATGATCACGTTTAACAACCTTCTTACATTGGCCAACTGCCTACCCTTAGCAAACCCCGTTTGGTCCTCCCTAATAACGTCTGGAACACAATCCTCAATCTGGAGGACAAAATTTTGGCCAGCAGTTTGGCGTCCACATTCAACAGGGATATCGGCCTGGAGGACCCACACAGATCCGGGCTCTTGTCCCGCTTCAGAATGAGCAAAATCGTGGCCTGTGACATAGTCGGGGGCAGCACCCCTCTTTCCCTTGCCTCATTGAACATCCTCATCAAATTCAGCCCCGATATCCCAGAGAACTTTTTATAAAACTCCACTGGGTACTCGTCCGGCCCCGGGGCTTTCCCCGACTGCATCGCCTTCAGACCCTAAACTATCTCTTCCAAATCGATCGGGGCTCCCAGTCCTTCTACCAGCTCCCTGTCCACCTTTGGGAAATTCAGCCCCCCAAGAAGTGCCTCATCCCTCCAGCCCCGTAGGGGGTTCCGACCTACACAGCCTACTGTAGAAATCCCTAAACACCTTATTCACCCTTGCTGAATCTCCAACCAGGTTCCCATCTCTGTCATTTACTTTCCCTATCTCCCTGGCTGCCTCCCTCTTTCTAAGCTGCTGTGCAAGCATTCTGCTGGCCTTCTCTCCATACTCGTCGATCGCCCCCCTCGCCTTTCTCAGCTACTCTACCGCCCTCCCTGCGGTCAGCAAGCTAAACTCCGCCTGTAACCTCTGCCGTTCCCTGAAAAGCCCTGCCCCTGGAGTCTTCGCATACCTCCTATCCATCTTTCGTATCTCCTTTACCAGTCAGTCCGTCTCAGCCCTGTCCACTTTCCCACTATGAGCCCGTAACGAGATCAGTTCCGCTCACGACGGCCTTCAGTGCTTCTCAGACCACCGCTGCTGAAATTTCCCCCGTGTCATTGACCTGCAGGTAGTTCTGAATACATTTCCTCAGCCGCTCGCACACCCCTTCGTCAGCCAAAAGTCCCACATCTAACCTCCAGTGCGGGCGCTGGTTACTGTCTTTACTAACCTGCAGGTCAACCCAGTGTGGAGCATGGTCTGAGATTATGATCGCCGAGTACCGCGTGTCCACCACCCCTGCCAGTAAGGCCCTGCTCAAAATTTTAAAAAATCAATCGGGGAGTACATTTTATGCACGTGTGAGTAGAAGGAGAACTCCTTCACCTTCGGCTGCCCAAATCTCCATGGATCCCCCCCCCCCCCCCCCATCTGCTCCATGAACTATTTTAGTTCCTTTGCCATTGCTGGAACCCTGCCCGTTTTTGAGCTTGACTGGTCCAAGCCAGGGTCAATAACTGTGTTGAAGTCCCCTCCCATGACCAACCTGTGCGAGTCCAGGTCCGGTATCTTCCCCAGCATCCTCTTTATTAACTCCACATCATCCCAATTTGTCGCATACACATTTACTAATATCACCTGCACCCCCTCCAGCTTCCCACTGACCATGATGTACCGACCTCCCACATCCGAGACTATTTTATCCACCTCAAACACCACTCACTTATTGATCAGGATCGCAACCCCTCTAGTCTCGGAGTCTAGTCCCTAGTGAAAGACCTGACTGACCCAGCCTTTCCTCAATCTAATCTGGTCAATCACTCCAAGGTGCGTCTCCTGCAACATTACCACGTCCGCCTTCAGTCCCCTAAGATGCGCAAACACACGTGCCCTCTTGACCGACCCATTTAACTCTCGAACATTCCAGGTGATCAGCCTAGCTGGGGGCTCATTGCTCCCCCCCCCTTCGCCGATCAGCCATCCCCTTTTTTGGGCCTGCCTCCAGTCAATGCTCCGCGCCTCCACCGGCCCGCCCCCAGGCAGCCTCCGCCCCCAACCTCCTGTGTCTATCCCAGAGCCCAAATCCCTCCCTCATCAGCAGAACATTTCCGCCCCCCCCCCCAGTAACAACACTGTAACCCAACCCCTTTAATAAACCAAACATATGCACACCCCCCACTACGCTTCCGTGAGCTAGTCCGCCCAGCTAGTTGGTGGCCCCCATCCCTGGCGCCGGATAGTCTCTCACCTATTGTACCCTCCCCAACTCATACAAACATACTCCAACATCAAACAATCCCCACACAATTGCTCGACAGAAAAACACCAAAATCTAAACAACAACCATTCCCCAACAGTCCAAATGAAAAACTTTAATTCAGTGCCACTGGTCCCAAATCAATACAAAAGGCATTACAAACAGTTTCCATAAAACGAAAAGCGGGAAACTTTTTTTAAAAAAGAACAGAAAAACAAAAAAAAACTCATGAGCGCTGCAGCAAAGTTCAAAAGTTCTCAGTCCACCACAAGTCCTTTCCTTTTCACGAAGTCCAGCGCGTCCGCAGGCGATTCAAAAAAAAAGTGCTCTTTCTCGGCCGTGACCCAGAGACGGGCCGGATACAACAGTCCGAACTTTCACCTTTTTCTTAAAAAGGATCGACCTAATCTGGCTGAAGCCTGCTCTTCTCCTGGCCACCTCCACACTCGGGTGTTGGTGGACCCACAGGATACTGTTGTCCCACTTACATCTCCGTGTCTGCTTGGCCCACTGTTGAATGCGCTATTCAATACTTATCCAAGTACCTGTGGAATCTCACCACCATTGCCATGGGGGGGGGGGGGGGGGGGTCTCCCGTTCGCGGCTTCCTCGCCCGTGCTCTGAGCCCTGTCCACCTCCAAGGGTCAGGAGATTGCCCCATCCCCCAGCAGCTTCTCAAACATGTTTACGATGTCTGCCCCAGCGTCCATTCCTTCGGACCCCTCCGGGAGCCCAATGATTCTCAAGTTCTGCCGGCAGGACCTATTCTCTAGGTCCTCCACCTTCTCCAGGAGCTTCTTCTGCTGGTCTCTCAGCATCCCGACCTCCACCTCCACCACAGTTTGATGTTCCTCCTGTTCAGCCAGCGCCTTCACTACCTTCTGGATCACCCGATCTTGTGCGCCCAATCCAAGCTCCAGCCGCTCAATTGACTCCTCCGCCATGCTGTCTCCCGCTGCAGATTCAGCCCAAGCCTTCTCTGTCTTTCTGTTTCTGCCTTTACGAGCACTTCTAGTCCTTCTCTCCATGCACCGATGTGGGAATTCAATACACAATTGCCTCTGTCATCAGTTTTACAATTAAAGTCCGGTAGAAAATCGGGGAAAAGGTCCAAAAGTCCGACCTGAGCGGGAGCCACCAAATGTGTGACTTACTCCTCCATAGCCGCCACTGAAAGTCTGGCAGGCAGCGTTAATCTTAAATTTCACAATTGCCTGATATTTAATTTGTGTACCTTGTCATGTGTCGGTTCTTTCACAATGGGACCAAAGTACTTTTTAATCTGACCTAGTCAGAGAGTTCAACTGCTTTCTCTACCAAACTGCCACTCAATTTCTGTTCCACACATAAATTTGTATGGATATGCTTTTAATGTAAAATACCCCATATAGAAGGATCATAAGACAACATTTGACATTGAGCCACATCGAGATACTAGGACAGGTGACGAAAAAGCATGGCCAAATAGATTCAATTTTCAGGGGCGAATAGATGTGACGCAGAGAGGTTTAATAAAGGTATTCCAAAGCTTGGAGCCGAGGCAGCAGAGGCCATTTGTCATCAAACAAAGGAAATCAGGATAACCCAATCTCAGTACAATTTCTGAAGTTAATGTCTCGAGTGCAGTGCTATCTGTATCTCTCGCTGTTTGTGGATTGTTGCTATGCAAATTAGCTGCTGAATTTCCCCATTTGTGTTACAGATTAATAAACTTCAAAACCACTTATTGACTATGAAGCATTTGTAACATTCTGAAGTCACAAAAGTTGCTATTACAAGCTCATTTAATACTGGAATTTAGCAAATTGTTTCCCTTGAAACCTCTCACAACACCAGTCACAGTTATTCAATCACCAATCAGCATCTAGCTGTTTTTGCTTGAATGAGAACCAAATGATGGTTACTTCGTAACATATGTAAAAAGCGTTGTGATGTTTTAAAAATGTAACATGCTTGGCCCATACACACAAATTAAGTCTCAAAAACGAGAATTATTTTTTTGGTTGCTCCACCTCTGTTGAATCAAGTTCGTTTTCATCAAAAATAAATGGAACATTTTTTTTTAAAAATCATGAACGGGATAAAATTAATCATTATTAGAGCTTTATCCAAAGGAAAAGAAAACACTGCAGATTTGCATTTGATGTGGATACCTTCTCAGGTTCAGTAGCACGAGTTGCTTCTGTAACAGTCTAAATGCCTTACTGTGGAGAAAGGCCAACCTGGTTACATAGGACAGCACAGAAACAAGGGGATTCTCCATTGCACCGGCAGTGCACCCACCCGGGAATTTCCCGACGGCGAGGGGCTGCCCACAATGGGAAACCCCATTGGCTAGCTGGCGAGATGAAGAATCCCACCGCTGGTGGGGGGGGCGCCGCACCGGAGAATCTCGTCCAAGTTATTTGGCCCAACCAGTATATGCAGGTTTTAATCTTCCCTTGAACCTCCTTCCACCTTCTAAATCTACCATCCTAACCATCTAATTCCTCTCTTCCTCAAATACTTATCTAGTTTCCCCAAAATTTGCATCTATATTATTCGCTTCAACTACCACATGTGGTAGCGAGTTCCACATTCTCACCACTCTTTAGGTAAACTTCTTCTTAATTCCTTTTTGGGCTTCTTAATAACCACCTTATATTGAAGACTTTGAGTTATGCTTTACCACACAACAGGAAACATTCTCTCTGCATCCACCCTATCAAAACCTTTCATGATTTAAAGATCTCAATTAGTTCACCCCTCGGCTTTATTTTCATACTCTCCATAGGTGCTACCAGATCTTTTTATGTCCAGTATTTTCTGTTTTTATTTAATTTTATGGCTTTTGACTTGTAACATCCTATACCTGTGCTTTGGGGTAATCCAGTGATGTAACAATAGTGTCCCAACATGATCTATACTACGTGTTGATGTCTTTTGCAAGTGCATTTCTGCTATCCCTCCATAGAAAACCAAAATGAAAACGCCGCGAGACAAAACGTGACAACAAATTCTTTGTGTATCAGGTGATTGAACAGTTATAACTGAAATCTAAATCTCACACCATAAAGGAAGCCTTTCAGCCTAACTGTTTCGAATAACTATTCAATTAGTCCCTCTGCCCTACTCTTTGCCCAAAGGCTTGCAATTTTCTCTTCAAGTATTTATCCAATTCTCTTTTGAATGATTCAATTGGATATACTTCACCTACCACTACAGACAATGCATTCCAAATATATTAACTTGCCCCATAAACAAATTTTCATTTCACCCCATGTTCTGTTACCAATTAACTTAAGTCCTCCGTTTACTGACCCTCCTACCAGAGGAAATATCTTCGCCATGAAAACCCTTCATGATTTTCAACACCTCTACTATATAACCGCTTCTGTTCTTGAGGAGAATAATCCCAGTTTCTCTAGTCTCTCCAAGATCTTGCATTTATGCAACACATTTAACATAACAAAACATCTCAAGGCACTTCCTAAGAGTTTTATTGAAACATAGTTTGATACTGGTCAACATAAGGAGATTTTAGGACAGTTTAATTGAAGTTCCACATTACTGGCACCATTCATGAAAGTTTTCAGCCTTTTCCTGACCTCAACATCCTTTCTAAAGTGTGGTATGCAGAACTGAACGCGATATCCCAATTGAAGCCTAATCAGCTTTTCAACAAGGTTCCACACAATTCCTTTTGCATTCTACAAGAAAAAAAATCAAGTTATGCTGCTTTACTGCACATCAGGTGAGTTATCTATTCTATTTACAAGGAATCCATGTTTTTTTCTTTCAAAAACAGCCTTCCCAACCTCTCTTGCCATCTTCAAAAGATGTGTACATATCATTCCTTGATCTTCCTGTTCCTGCACCCCCTTTAAAATACTATAATTGAGTTTATATCGCCTCTTAGGGCAGCAAAGTAGCACAATGGTTAGCACAGATGCTTCACAGCTCCAGCGTCCCTGATTCAATTCCCAGCTTGGTTCACTGTCTACACGGATTCTGCATGTTCTCCCAGTGTCTGCATGGGTTTCCTCTCGGTGCTCCGGTTTCCTTCCACAGTCCAAAGACGTGCAGATTAGGTGGACTGGCCATGCTAAATTGCTCTTAGTGTCCAAAAAGATTAGGTGGGGTTACCGGGTTAAGGGGATAGGGTAGAGGCGTGGGCTTAAGTAGGGTGCCCTTTCCAAGAGCCAGTGCAGAATCGATGGCCGAATGGCCTCCTTCTGCACTGTAGATTCTATGATTCTCATTCCTTTCTAACAGAACACATCAACTCAAACTTCACTGTACTAAATTTCTACTGCTACATGACTGTCCATTTCACCAATCTATCTATTCTGCTCAAAAGTCTGTTATGATCCTCTTCACTGTTGACTACTTTTCCTGGTTGAATTTTATGTCACCTGCAAGTTTCGAAATTATAACGACCATGTTAATGATTTGATTTGATTTTTGTCACCTGCACCGAAGTATAGTGAGAAGTATTTTTCTGCGGCAGAGCGAATGTACACAGTACGTACAAAGTAGACAAAAAGAATAATCAACAGAGTACATTGGCAAATGGTACATAGACAAACAGTGATTGGTCACAGTGCGGAACAAGGGGGCCAAACAAAGCAAATACATGAGAAAGAGCAGCACAGGGCGTAGTGAATAGTGTTCTTACAGGGAACAGACCAGTCCGAGGGAGTCGTTGAAGAGTCTGGTAGCTGTGGGGAAGAAGCTGTTCCTATGTCTGGATGTGCGGGCCTTCGGATTTCTGTACCTTCTGCCTGATGGAAGGGTCTGGAAGAAGGCAATGCCTGGGTGGGAGGGGTCTCTGATAATGCTGTCTGCCTTCCTGAGGAGTATACAGAATCAATGTGGGGGTGGCAAGCTTGTGTGATGTGTAGGGCTGAGTTCACCACACTCTGCAGTTTCTTGCGATCTTGTACCAAGCAGTTGCCATACCAGGCTGTGATGCAGCCGGATAGGATGCTCTCTATGGCACATCTGTAGAAGTTTGAGAGAGCTGATGCAGACATGCCAAATTTCTTTATCTTCCATAGGAAGTAGAGACGTTGTTGGGCTTTCTTGACTCTTGCATCAACCTGAGTGGACCAGGACTGACTGTTGGTGATGGCGACCCCCAGGAACTTAAAGCTATTGACCAATTCTACTTCGGAGCCATTGATGCAAACGGTGGGGGCGGGGGGTCGTTCTACGCTTCCTGAAGTCGATGATCAGTTCCTTGATCTCTCCGACATTTAGAGAGAGGTTGTTTCGGTCCACCATTCAACCATAATGTATATCAAAAAAGAGCGGTGGTCCTAATATTGAATACTGGGGAACACCATGGTATATTTCCCTCCAGTTAGTAAAACAACCAATTACCACTACAGGTTGAGCATCCCTTATCAGAAATTCTAAAACCCGAATAATTACGAACTCCGTCCTTCTTTTGAGCACTGACGTGATGTCAGGAGTCACCGGGTGATGCGCAGTTCCCAATGCACCACACATGCGCAATTCCCAATGCAAACAGCACATGTAAATCCGAAAAATTCCAAATCCGATGCACACTTGGCCCCAAGCATTTCGGACAAGGGATGCTCAATCTATACTCTCTACTTTTGGTCCTTTCAACAATTTTTAGGTATTATGTGGTATTTTATCAAAGGCCTTAAAAAGGTCCATACAGCCATTACCTTCATTAATAGGGGGAGATGGTGGCAGAATGGTAATGTCACTGGACTAGAAATCCAGTCTAATGCTCTGGAGACACGAGTTCAAAACCAACCAACTGGTGAAAATTAAATTCAATTAATCTCAGATGAATCCATTTGGCTCACGAGTGCCCTTTAGGAAAGAAAATCTGATGTCCTTACATGGCCTCTTAATGTCCTCTGAAATGGCCTAACAAGCCAATTAGATAAAGGACACTTAGGTATGGGCATAAAATGCTACCCATGTTAGTAACACCTATATACCCATGTTAGTGACACCCATACACCGCGGAGAAAAAGAAAAAAAATTCTACCACAAGTAACAAATCAAGTTAGCCAAAGGATTTGCTGAAAATAAATTTTTACTGGCTGTCATTTTCCAAGTGACAATTAATTTTGTCCTGAATTACGGTTTCTTGGTTTCCCCGCAATTAACATTGCATTGACTAGACAACAGTTACTTGTATTATCCCACTTCCTTTGAGATTTAACTGAGTACAAATTGTAGCCTTGCAATTTTAAAAATGAAGCTACTACACTCCTTACATCAGTGGTAAAGGTAAAGTCAAGATAGTCCCAGATGACCATACGCTGCTTTTCCCCTTTGAGGGGGAAGAGCTGAGCGGTGGTGATTTAAGCCAAGGATCACCACACCTCAGGTGAGGGACAAGGTTGAGAAGGTGGAGTCTTCATGGTCGGCATGGGATTGAACCGGCGCTGCTGGCCTCGCTTGGCATCATGAACCAGTTGTCTAGCCAAGTGAGCTAAATCTATTTTATTAGAAACAGAATTAACTCCTCTTTATTTGTGCTACAGCCCAAGGAAGAATCTCTGCTCGCTGCAGCCTCCTGTCCTATTGTCTGTCCTTTCCCGAGTTCTGAGCATATATCTTCCGGAGTTTTTACCTCAACAGGTTTTTCTTTGCAAAATCCTATTCTATTCCAGAGAAAAAAGAAAGCATTTTCTAAATACAATGAGTAGTTTCATTCCTGCTGATTACATGAACATGGACATATTACATATATTAATCCATATATTACATATATAGGGCACTACGGTGGCGCAGTGGTTAGCACTACTCTCTTACTGTGCCGAGGTCCCAGGTTCGATCCCGGCCCTGGGTCGCTGTCCATGTGGAGTTTGCACATTTTTCCCGTGTTTGCGTGGGTTTCACCCCCACAACCCAAAGATGTGCAAGGTAGGTGGATAGGCCATGCTGGATGTCTCATTGCTTTAAGATTCACAAGAATCTGCTTTTTTGAAAAAATATTAAAAGCAACTATTATTTTCAAATCCTCTTTGGAAAATTGACAAAGTATTGGGATATTACCACAGATCACTTACATGCCCTCAACTTTCAATCAATGAGTCCATATTAAAATTATTAGAAAGGAGCCAAAGAGTTCATGTAATGTGGGCACAGGAATGGTAGCGTTTTCACGAGTTCTGGCTCTACTAATCTTATAATCCTTTATTTTATCCTGCTGCACATTTTATACGTCTTTTCTTGGGAAATACGTCCTTTGTGATGTCCCTGGATTAAATCAATTGGAGTTTTATGAAGAGGAGCAGAGATAAATTGTAGAAATTCCTCATCTGATCCTGGTGACCAGAGTAAGCTGGAGCCCATATTGCAGTGGCGTTGTTGCTGGTGAGCGGGCTTTTACCTCGGCGGTGCATCCAAATGATGGGTGCCATTAAGAATGTTCTTCTGGGTGAAGATCTCGGCTGTGCGGCGCACGTCTTTAGAGCTCACATGGGAGATTTGCGAGGTATCCTTGGAGAAAGGTGGAGGTGCATGAGGGTTCTTGCGGTCAGAAGAGCACTTTTCCTTCATTATTCATTTACGGGATGTTGGCGTCACTGGTTAGGCCAGCATTTATTTCCCATCCCTGGTTGTCCTTCAGAGAAGATGGGGTGAGTTGCCATCTTGAAGCGCTGCAGTCCTTTCATTTTTATAGAAATTTAGAGTGCCCAATTAAGGGGCAATTTAGCCTGGCCAATTCACCTACTCTGCACATCTTTCGGTTGTGGGGGTGAGACCTACGCAGACACAGAGAATGTGCAAACTCCACATGGACTGTCACCTGGGGC
Organism: Scyliorhinus canicula; assembly: GCF_902713615.1. Taxonomy (NCBI): domain Eukaryota; kingdom Metazoa; phylum Chordata; class Chondrichthyes; order Carcharhiniformes; family Scyliorhinidae; genus Scyliorhinus; species Scyliorhinus canicula. The sequence continues at coordinate 45,520,770 of NC_052152.1, read as the reverse complement.
GGGGATTGAACCCGGGTCCTCGGTGTCGTGAGGAAAAAGTGCTAAGCATTGTGCCACCTTAACCGCTGCAGTCTTTGTGGTGTAGGTACACCCACTGCACTGTTAGGGAGGGAGTTCGAGGATATCACCCCCGCAACAGGAATAGCGATATATTTCTAAGTCTGGATGGTGAGTGACTTGGAGAGGAACCCCAGGTGGTGGGGTTCCCAGGTATCTGCTGCTCGTCCTTCTAGAATGTAGCAATCGTGGTTTTTTTAATAAAATTTACAGTGCAGAAGGAGGCCATTCGGCCCATCGAGTCTGCACCGGCTCTTGGAAAGAGCACCCTACCCAAGGTCAACACCTCCACCCTATCCCCATAACCCAGCAACCCCACCTAACACCAAGGGCAATTTTGGACACCAAGGGCAATTTATCATGGCCAATGCACTTAACCTGCACATCTTTGGATTGTGGGAGGAAACCGGAGCATCCGGAGGAAACCCACGCACACACGGGGAGGATGTGCAGACTCCGCACAGCCAGTGACCCAAGCCGGAATCGAACCTGGGACCCTGAAGCTGTGAAGCAATTATGCTATCCACAATGCTACCGTGCTGGATACACAAGGCTACCACAGTTCGCCAGTGGTGGAGGGTTTGAATGTTTGTGGTGGTGGTGGTGATGGGGGCAAACAAGTGGGCTGCTTTGTTCTGGATGATGTCGAGCTTCCGGTGTTGTTGGAGCTGCACTCATCCAGGCAACTGGAGAGTATTCCATTACACTCCTGACTTGTGCCTTGTAGATGGTGGATAGGCTTGCAGGGGGTTAGATCCTCTTCTTAGGAGATGGTAATTGTCTGGCACGGGCGGCATGGTAGTACAGTGGTTAGCAGTTAGCTCTGTTGCTTCACAGCACCAGGGTCCCAGGTTTGATTCCCGTCTTGGGTCACTGTCTGTGCAGAGTCTGCACGTTCTCCCTGTGTCTGCCTGGGTTTCCTCCGGGTGCTCCGGTTTTCTCCCACAAGTCCGAAAGACGTGCTGTTAGGTGAATTGGATATTTTGAATTCTCCCTGTGTACCCGAACAGGCGCAGGGAATGTGGCAGCTAGGGGCTTTTCACAGTTACTTCATTGCAGTGTTAATGTAAGCCTACTTGTGACGATAAAGATTATTATATTATTATAACTTGCCACTTGTCAGCCCAAGCCTGGATATTGTGCAGGTCTTGCTGCATTTGGACACAGACCGCTTCATTATCTGAGGAGTTGTGATGGTGCTGAACATTGTGTAGTCATCCGCAAACATCCCCACTTCTGACCTTATGATGGAAGGGAGGTCATTGCGAAGCAGCTGGAGATGATTGGGCTGAGGACACTACCCTGAGGAATTCCTGCAGTGATGTCCTGGAGCCAAGATGAAGGACCTCCAACCACCACAAACATCTTCCTTTGTGCCAGGTATAACTCCAACCAGAGGAGAGTTTTCGCCGGATTTCCACATTGCCAGGTAGATGCCAGTGTTATAGCTGTACTGGAACAGCTTGGCTAGGGTGCGGTAAGTTCCGGAGCACAAGCCTTCAGTACTATTGCCGGGATATTGTTAGGGCCCACAGTATCCTTTGTGGGTTTGGTTGAGAGAGAGAGAGATTGTTCTTAGTATCCTTCGTGTGGTGACGGAAAGTGCCGGGTGATATCTTTCCATCAGTTGGGGGCATTCTTCACTCGTTTTTTTGTTTCCATCTTCCTCTCCTCATCCGGGTGAACAGGGTGCTGTTACTAATCCTGGTCTAGTCCAATAATTAGGGGAGGTTCCCCTGGTTGCGATGGGGAGATGGGGATCTCCCCTCCCCCCCCCCCCCCCTCCCCCCCCCCCCTCAACCCCCAAAAAACCCAGAGCAACCAATTATTGGGTGCATAACAATTCTTCTTCTCTTTGGTGATGGGAAATCAGTATAGGTGGGGGAGGTGCACTGCCCTGGACATGGTTAGAGAGGTGCAGGTCCGGCTGGGGTGTGAATGCTGATTCTGGTGCGTCGGGGGAAGCACTAGGCTTGACTAGGTGATGCTGTGGCTGGTATCTTGTAGTTCCCCTGGGGCTTGGAATGTCTCTTCTTCTGAAAGCACCTATGAGGGACATCCCTGGGAGGCCCTGGACTGGGCCTGAGATTGGGTTATACTGTGTGGTAGTTATGTAATTTCCCTTCAGAACTGGGGTTTTTGTGCATTTTCTTTTCCAAGTGTGGGTGATTTGTTCCTGCATGAGCAGAGAGAGATTTAGTGTCCGAGAACAGGAAGCGGTGGTGTGTCATTGGTACAGCAAGACTTGAGAGAGATAGATATCAGTCCTTTGGCAATTGTGGGCAGATGCGAAATGGAGTGCGTGAACCATTTTACCATGTTTTCATGGTTTCATCCTGTTTCTCCATTGGGGTTTATTGAGGCATCTAGTTTTGTCAAGCCAGTTATGAGCCCCTCCAAACCAAAGGTATGGCTATGCATACACGCATGGGCACCAGTTTTGCCCGTCTCTTTATGGGATATGTGGAACATTCCTTGTTCCAGTCATACTCCGGCCCCATCCCTCAATTCTTTTATTAGTACATCGATGACTTTCAGCGCCGCTTCATGTTCCTGTCTGAATCTGGAAAAATTTATTATCTTTGCCTCCAATTTCCACCCCTCATGTCCTTCACTTGTTCCATCTTCAACACTTCCCTTCCATAACCTTACTATTTCAATTTCTGGGGATAGACTGTCCATTAGTATCCATTACAACCCCGCTGACTCCCATAGCTACCTCGACTACAGCTTTTCACACTATACATCTTGGAAGGACTCCATCCCATTCTCCCAGTCCTTTTGCCTCCGTCGCATCTGTGCCGATGATGCCACTTTTCAAAAGGGTGCTGCTGACATGTCTTAATTCTTCCTTAATCGTGGTTTCCCACCCACTGTGGTCAACGGGGCTCTCAACAGTGTCCGACCTTTCTCTCGCACCTCTGCTCTCACACCCTCCCTTCCCTCCGTGAACCAGGATAGGGTCATCCCCCACCTCCGTCCTCACTTTTCACCCCAGCAGCCTCTGCATTTCAAGGAATCATCCTCTGCCAGGTCCATCATTACAGCATGGTACCATCACCAAACCCCCCCCCCACAAACCCCCTCAGCATCTTGCAGGGACTGTTTCCTCTTGGATACCTTGGTCCATTCCTCCATCACCCCCAACTATTCCTCCACCACCCCAACACCTCACCCTCTTCCCATGCAATCGCAGAACGTGTAACACCTGCCCCTTTACCTCCTCACCATCCCAGAGTCTAAACATGCTGGGTGACTGTTTTGCAGAACACCTTGGGTCTGTCCGTAAGCAGCACCCAGACTTTCCTGTCGCGTGCCATTTCAACTCACCTGCTTTCAGGTCCACCTGGCCATCCTTGGCCTGCTGCAATATTCCAGTGAAGCACAGCACAAACTGGAGGACCAGCACCTCCTCTTCCAATTAGGCACGTTACAGCCTTCAAGACTTAACATTGAGTTCAACAACTTTAGTGCGTCCTCTCTCCTCCACTTCCTGTTCCTAGGTGCCTTTTGATACATTGCTGACCTTTGTTCAGTCATTCTCACATTCAAATCTCTTTCTGTGCCATTATCAGCACTCTCCTTAGCCCTAATCACCTCCATTTACATTCCTTTCATCTTTCTGTCCACAACATCTTTGTAGCACAGTGGTTAGCACTGTTGCGTCACCGTGCCAGGGTCCCAGGTTCGATTCCCGGCTGGGTCACTGTCTGTGCAGAGTCTGTACGTTCTCCCCGTATCTGCGTGGGTTTCCTCCTGGTGCTCCAGTTTCCTCCCAGTGTCCACTGGACATTCTGAATTCTCCCTCTGTGTACCCGAACAGGCACCGGAATGTGGCAACTAGGGGCTTTTCACAGTAACCTCATTGCAATGGAAACCCACTTGTGACAATAAAGATTATTAAATCTCCACCTATCGCTGGCTCCCTATCCAGGCCTACTGCTCCACAGCCCCCTACAGTATAAATCTGACCTATTCTCAGTTCTCTCCAGCTTTGACAGTCATCCAGATTCTCTCCACAGATGTTGTTAGACCCTAGATTGTCCTGTATTTTCTGTTTTTGTTGAAGCCAGTTATGTTATTCACTTGTCCCCTCTGCATCAGCGTACGTTGAGCTGTTTTCTTCCCTTACATGAAAATGAAAATCGCTTATTGTCACGAGTAGGCTTCAATAAAGTTACTGTGAAAAGCCCCTAGTCGCCACATTCCGGCGCCTGTCCGGGGAGGCTGGTACGGGAATGTATTCCCGTACATACTGTTATGTATTTATTTTGTCATTTCAAGTTGCATTATTTGCAAAAAAAAATGTAAAATCCTCATATATTTTGAAAAAAACAGAGCCATGGAATATTTTCCAATGAAATGCAGGAAAAATTCCAGCAATCAAGTACTGTAGTCACTAATTTGTGCCTCTAGCACCACCACTAGTGCATTCCACCCAGGTTTTCTATTGCTACAAATGGACAAGTCAAATTTGAAAAGACAAATTTTCTGCACTTTACAAGTGAAATAAAAACGTTACTCCTACAAGGTACAACTTTATTGTGTGTGTGTGTGGTGGGGGGGGGGGGGGGGGGGGGGGGGGGGGGGGGAGCTATAATGTGTCCCATTTTGCTTTAACAAGACACTGAGCACTCTTTCTCTTCTCCCCCCCCCCCCCCCCCCCCCCCCCCCCCCCCCCCCCCCCCCCCTCTGTATACAATTCTGCAGTTGGAAAGCACCAATGTATTATTAAAGGCAAAAAGGGGGAGTTGAAGTTTAAAAGTGCAAATTCTCTAGTTAGGAAGATTGAAACTAATAAATATGAAAAAATGTGATCAGGGAAGGCAAACAATTTTGCGATTTCAGAGTATAAAAGTCTTGTATTTAAATTTCAAAAGACTGAAACAGCTATAATAGAATTTTATCAGATGTTGGAAACACCCAAAATTAGTTATGTTAGCAGTATTACTAACATTCATACACTTCAATTAAGACAGTGGGCAAACAAAAGGAAACTAAATAGATGTTAGGGCTCAAACTAGATATAGATATCTTCCCACACAAGTCAAAGAAGGTGCAATGAAGCTAGTTTCTCTGAGCAAAGAAAATAAAATGTGTGTTAGTGTCATGTAACAAATTTGGGGCTGAAAATAACCTAAAACAAACAAGCAATTTAGAGTTGTGAAGAAAGTGAGAAATATAAAAGGATATTAAAAAGACTTAACAGGGAATATAAAAAAAGGAAAAAACTGAAGGACTGCATCTGCACACAAGATGCAAAAAATGAGAGAAGGAATGCTAGAAATATTAAGTATTTGGCCCTCATTTTCACAGAAGCAAATACAATAAAGTTAAAGGTGAAGTAGTAATAAAACTGCGAGCTGAACTTAAAAAATGGGGGAAAATTGGCAAGGCTCCTAGAATACACATATGCAGATCCACGAATACATAAGAGATAAAAGCTCACTAAGTAAAACAATCCAAGTACTTCTCACACGCTTGCATTTTTGTAAATGTTTGTTCACATACATCAGCGGCACATCTCACTCACTGACTTCTCAAATTGAAATGCTTGTTTCACCAAGTTAGCAAAAACACATCGATGGAACAATGTTGCACATTATTTTATCCATCTGAGCAATTAGTACCAGTTAATATTAGTTTTCTACCTTCCACACTATTATAATTTTAACATTCTTAAAACTAAAGCCAATGCTCCTCTTAGCTCAAGTTAAATAAGTATAACTTCTATAAGATAGTATATTCATTAGTGGATCTGGCAAAGGTAGATAATATTATGATCCCAGACCAGACCGCTACAGTAGCTCGGATACTGGACTGAATGGAAGACAGCACGCAAAGAATACTTCCCTCCAGGAGTGACTGCATGAAGAAATACAGATTTGGTTTTTGAAAACATTAATACAATATTAACCTCTTTAACATACCCAAAAATAGCTTACAATTACTCCTTAAACAAAACTACCAAATACAGTAAATACAATACCCTCTATTCTCAATTAAACAAGGAAAAAAAAAACATGCAGCTCTCAATCCATCATAATAGCATCGAGCAATGCTTTCCAGAACAGATTTCACTCCTGGTATCTTCAAAAAGCAGTTTCAATTGGCTTGTTTCAATTTCTTCTGTGTCCTCATACAAGTCAGCACTGCGTTAAATACGATTACTTTTTTAAAACTATCTTACTGTGAGACAAGCGACTTTATTTATGGTCTAAAAGAGTAGCCAGATTAGAACTCAACTCAAAAAAGCCTTTTCAAAATGTCTGAATGCCTTAGCTCCACTCAGCAATGGCATCATCTCTCCAAGTTGGGAGATGATATATCTCTAAATGTGGAAATACTTGGTAAAAGATGTTAGTTTAACCTTACTACTTGTGTTAGAAATTTATCAATTATGAATTGTTTAAGCTACTCTCAACACACTAATTTCTTTCCTGGTCCAACAGCAAGAACTCCCACCGATGTTGAGGGTCTCTTAGCCCCCTGATCCTTGCAGAGCTGTCTGACACCTTCCAACTTCCACTAGTTTGCCTGATGCAAATTTCCAGGCTGGAGGGTTGAGTGTGTTCTTGGCTGGACTGGAGAATAACTACATGCATGAGCACGCACTGGCAACCACAGAGATGTCCCTCCTGCTGCAAGATGGTGAATGTCCTAGTTGGTGAAGGATGTTATCTGAAAAACTGGTATGCATCTTCAGCACAAATTACAAAACCTTTGCCAGAATAATTTCCACCTGTCTTACAGCTGTGTTGACCCATGCAATGCACCCAGAATCATCCCATCTGATCCCAAGCTGCATATATCTATCTGGAATGGGATTTGATCCACCATTCAAAAAGGGTAGATCTGTGGAAAACTCTGCACTCCATAGACTAGGAGAAGGCATTCAATTGGGAGGATAGCAAGTATTGAGTCCAAACTGTGTGGGTTTGGAATTGATATAATTGTCGGGATACAACTTCGGTAAGCTGCTACAGAATTTCTGATCAAGGCCAACATACCTTAGATACTTTCCTTTTGATTTGGAAGGGCAGCAATCAAAGGGGGAGGGGGGGGGGGGGACGTGTGCAACTCATTCAATTTATATACAGCTCTTCTTCCACATCTTTCAAAAGGAGCCGTTGGGACTAATCCTTTGCAAGCCGGGTCTGGATGTAATCCTTATGCTAACAAAATGCTCCTCACAGGAACTCAGATTTCTTTTGGGGCAAACAAAATCACTGGGCGTCCTCTAAAACGTTGAACGTTCAATTTGGAGAGCATTATCAGTCACTAATGTACATTGCAACCAGATGTTGTGAAGGATCAGCCATGGTTCAGTGGTAGCACTCCTACCACGGAGACAAAAGGTTGGGGGTTCAAGTTTCACTTCTTGGACTTGAGCACAATCTTGGGTAGGTGGTGCAATGGTTAGCACTGCTGCCTACGGTGCTGAGGACCCCAGTTCGATCCTGGCTCCGAGTCACTGACTGTGCGGAGTTTGCACATTCTCCCATGTCTGCGTGGGTTTCATCCCCACAACCCAAAGATGTGCAGGTTAGGTGGATTGGCCATGCTAAATTGCCCCTTAATTGGGAAAAACACATAATTGGGTACTCTTAAGTTTATAAAAAAAAGGAAAACAATTCTTAGACTGGAGTACAAGCTATCACTTCAGTAGAATCCTGAGAGAGCACTGCATTGTTGGAAGTACTGACTTTCAAAGAAGACACTGACTGACGTCCCATATGCTTGCTTCAGGAAACAAGGATCCCAAGACACTATTCAAATAAGTGCAAAGGAGTTGCGCCAGGTGTCTTGGCCAACATTTATTCCTCAACTAACAAATAGATTATCTGCTTCGGTTTGATTCTTGCTGTTTGTGGGATCTTGCTGTATGAAAATTGGCGGCAAGTGAATAGTCTTAAGAGTTGAACGGCTTACTCCTCTTCCTATGCTGGGGCATCAGGAAAATGTTCTTATTCTTCTTCAAATAGTGCTGTGGGATATTTTCTATTCAATTAACAGGCAGACAAAATAGTTAAAATTTCTCATATCAAAGACACCAATTCCAACAACGTCTTACACACTGCAGTAAATGGTCAGTTTCTAAAATGTCAAAATCGTGCCGTAGGGCTTGAACTCAAATTTCAGGCTTAAAGACACAGCACAGGCATGATGGTAGTGAATTTCTTCTGTGCTGTAGAATTTAGATTTTGGGGTACTGGAGAAAATGTAAGGCAGCAATTTGGCAGCGCTTTTATTCAAATACAATAATTCAAAGGAAACCTACAAGTGGAAGACCTCTAGAACATGTAATAGAAATTACATCGCAACAAACTTATTAATGCTTCCTGTACATTTTTGTGTAAAACTTTCTTAATAAACATATAACCCACAGCTATCAGTTTTACACAAAAATGTACAGGAAGCATTAATAAGTTTCTGCATTTGTCAACTGCATATCTATAAACTTTTAAATGCATATGTAAATTATGCAAAGAATCCCAGTAAGATCGTTGTTTTACCCTCTCTGAATCCTCAACATACTTAATATAGTGCAGAGTCCAATACTGAGGTCTTAAGGCTGCTAACTGTGAGCTTTGTACTTTTAGGGAGTGTGATTGTTAAGGACATGCCTCAAGCATGCAATGGTAGCAATAAGAATGGGGAAGGGAGTAAAGAAAATACTGAATAAATAGAAAGTATGATACAGCTCGTGTTATAGCAGCCACTAAATGTATACTGAAGAAATTAATCACTTGGACTGAGATAAAATCTGTTGTTTTACGTCCTAGAACACCACCTCATTTAGGAAAGAAAAGAAATTGGAGAGAACACAAAATTATAGCTTGCTACTTTCTTGATCCAGCAAATTTTCCATGAGTTAGTTCCCAACCTCATGAACACACAACACAGAATTAGACCGTTCAGCCCATCATCTCTATGGGTGATAATTCACAGCTATTGATTCGAATCCCACTTCCTTGCCTTTCCCTGCAAGGATATAGGGGTTTCTGCTTCAATAACTACAGTGATAAGGATTCCATCTTATAAAAATCCTAAATGGCTCTTTATTTATGATAATCTCAAGTCTTTGGACATATTATACCTTTAGCCAGTCAATTAAAACACTGCCTTGGATTTTGTTGCAATAATGGTGAGTCTGTCGTCTGTCACCATTATAGGCTTAAAAAAAACATCAACAATTAGTACCCATACGTGCAATTAAGCACATTAATTCAGAAGTTAGATGTAGTTGATACTCCACAGGCTGTGATGTTAGTGTTTGTCAATAGAATCTGGTCATAACCTTTTGCACCTTTATCAATAGTGATTATTGCAAATGACACTGACTCTATATCACCACTGGTTATACAATTTGGGGCAAATGCCCACTCTTCTCACTCTAAACACAGGTGATAAGAGCACAATCAAGAGTAACGGTTTATTTATTTTAAAAACAGTGCAAGTATAAATTTATTGAACAATCTCTGACCCTGAAAAATGTATTAGTGTGGAGTCTCATTCCCTCAAAAGCAAACGTCAAATTTGTTTTGTAGAATAACTTCATTGTTGCTTATTATTCTACTCTCAGATGCCCTGTAGTGTATACTGCATTTGGTCAGGTGCCCATTTGAAATTGCCACAGACAAGCTAATAAGTCGTCCCGAGGGAATTGTATATGATGTCAAGGGCATATAATCCATTAAAGCAGAGAGTTTGGTCATTTTTACCACACAGTCCGTACCAGCTGTCTGTAAGAGAGTCATTTCCATGCCTCACTCTTACCCCAAAGCTTTGCAAGTGCCTATCCAAATTCCCACTGAAATAATTGACCATCTCCACTGCCAACACCCTCTTACGCAGCAGGTTCCAGATCATTACCACATACTGCACAATAATAATCTTTATTAGAGTCACAAGTAGTCTTACATTATCACTGCAATGAAGTTACTGTGAGAATCTCCTAATCGCCACACTCCGGCACCTGTTCAGGTACACAAGAGGGAGAACTCAATGTCCAATTCACCCAACAAACAAATCTTTCAGGACTTGTGGGAGGAAACCGGGGCACCTGGAGGAAACCTATGCAGACACAGGGAACATGCAGACTCCACACAGACAGTGACGCAAGTCGGGAATCGAACCCGAATCCCTAGCACTGTGAAGCAACAGTGCTAACCACTGATCTTCCTTACATCAAGATCTTCCTCACATCCCCCTGCATCTGCAATATAAAGACAGAAAATGCTGGCGAGGTCTCGGAGCATCTATGGAGACACTAACAGACTTAACTGTTCAAGTCCAATATGACTTCTTTGGAACGGAGGAGAAGTAGGAATGTGATGAGTTTCGCACTGTTTAATCTGCATCTCTTGCCCAAATTCTTAAATGTGTGTTCTCTAGTCTTTGTGCAGCCACTGGGGAGTTTTTTGTCTACCTTATTGAATCTGGTCATAAAGTTTTGCAACTTTATCACCTTTCCCAACTTCCTTTTCTCAAAGGAGAACAGCCTCAGCTTCTCTTCTTCTTGGGCAGTCCCTTAGGGTAAAGGATGACTTGCTTCCACTCCATTGAGGTGGGTTCTGTGGTGGCTGAAGAGTCCAATCCTGATTCCGCAGCTCTGCCATAGGTTTGGCTGTGGTGTTTGATGAGGTGCATGGGTGGGACGCTCTGGATTCTATGTTCTCTTTCTTTCTGCAGTTTATGTTTGGCCTCCGCGTGCTCCACCCCGTGACACCTCCGCGGAGGCTTCTTCTCCAGTTTGTGCACTCCCATGTTTCTGATGCATACAGGAGGGCAGGATCACGCCTGCCCTGTAGACCATGAACTTGGTGCTGGATTCGAGGTTTCATTCTTAGAACACTCTGTTCCTCATGCGTCGGAAGACTGCACTGGCACATTGGAGTCAATGCTGGGCTTCATCGCCGATGTCTGCTTGTGCCGAGGAGGCGGCTCTAGAGTAATGGGAAATGATTCACCATGTCCAGGGGCTCACTATGGATCTTGATGGTTGGGGAGCAGTTTTGCGTGGCAGGAATGGGCTGGTAGAGAACCTTTGTTTTCCGTATGTTGGGCCCATTCTCTCATTTGCCTTGGTGAATGTGGCGACAATCGCTTGTTTGTAGCTTGACCTCTTAAGTGCGCACACAGGCGTAGTTTACGTACTGCAGCTCGATGACACAGTTGGTGTAGGCTTGGTTCTGGCCTGGAAGCGGAGGTTGAACAGTTTCCTGCTCATCTGTTGGTTAGCCCCACTCCAGCGGGGAGCTTCAGGGCGATAGGATGGAGTGTTGCTGCGAGGAAGATGAAGACGAGTGTTGGTGCGGCGAGGCAGCCCTGTTTGACCCACGTTTTCACATGTATTGGGTCTATGGTGGTTCTGTTGGGGAGGATCACGGCTTGCATGTCATCGTGGAGCAGGTGCAATCCCACACGGGTTGACAGAGTCGAAGGCCTTTGCGAGATCAAAGAAGGCCATGTATAGATGTTAATGCTGCTCCCTGCACTTTTCCTGGATTCGTCACATGCTGAAGATCATGTTCGTTGTGCCTCTTGACGGGTGGAAGCCTCGCTGAAACTGAGGGAGGAGCTCTTCAGCCATTGGGAGGTGAGGGGTTGAGGAGGATTCTCCCGATAACCTTTCCCATGGCGGAGTGTACGGAAATCCCTGCAATTCCCGCAGAATCACGAGTCTCTTTTCTTGAAGATGGTGACAATTAAGGTGCCTTTGAGATCAGCCGGCATGTTCTCGTCCTTCCAGACAGGGATGATGAGGTTATGAATTCTCTAATTTAATGGTAAAAGCTATTCCTTTGCTGCTTATAGCAAATTACTAACCAAGTGTTCACATACCATCTTTCAAAAGTTTGAAAACCCGGTCTCCTCCACTCCAGTAAAAAAAAGCTGCATCAATTTTATCTGTCTCTTTTTAAAACGCAACCTCATTCCAGGTAGAATTTTGATGCATCCACTGCCGAATCCTTCCCATACCTTCAATAAATCAGGTGGCCAGACAAGCACATAGAAAATGTAAATCAATCTATTGGTATAAATTCAACATCACTTCCTTCGTTTTATATTCAATGTCTACGTGCAAAACTCGAATCTGATATATTTCACTGATTTTGCTATCTAATAATAATAATAATATCTTATTGTCACAAATATGAGGTTACAACATTCCGGCGCCTGTTCGGGTAAGCTGGTACGGGAATTGAACCCGCGCTGCTGGCCTTGTTCTGCATCACAAACCAGCTGTTTAGCCCACTGAGCTAAACCAGCCCTTCAGCTAAACCAGCTAAACCATCTGCATGCCCATTTTGATCTATCTTTTTCCAATCCCAAACTACTCCCTTTCTCCATTCTAGAAGAGTTCTGTTTAAATGTACATATTATTTCCCCAAAGGTGTACCATTGCATGTCCCTCTGCATTAAACTGCATCTGTCATTCAACCTTCATTACATTATTGCTGCACTTTTTCCTCAGTTTGGGCATGCCCCTCGAGTTCAGTTCATTTTAATACTGTTGTCCAATGCTTTATCAAACCCTGTCTAGAGTCATACGAATGTAAAACAAAAGGCTGGATTTTACCAGGGTGGAGCCCCCCCAAAAAGCATAGGTCCCGCATAAGTACTGGAAATGCGACCATTGCCCCCTTCCTACCAACTCAAACCATATCTATTTTCAAGTAACTCCATTCCCATCTATAGTACAAATTAAACTGAGTAAGACTAAGGCATACAGGTTTAAACTCAGAAAAACTGCTCGTGGCATTGATAGCAACATTTTTTTCTTTTACGATGCATGATTTTGGGGGGGGGGGGGGGGGGGGGGGGGGGGGGGGGGGGGGGGCAGACAGCGGCAGCGAGTTTCCATAAAATTCTGAGGATTTTCCTTCCTAGCTGTTGTGAAAAAATCCGAGTGGGATTGGTCTATGCCAGGTTTAATCTGGACCCTCTTGTACAGTATAAATCTTTCAATACATTATTCCAATTTCAGTGAGTTTTGTTGCGGGTGAGGATCGCCACCCAGACGCAGAAAGAAAGACTACAGTTTTCTCCAAACCCTATTGTCCCTCACAGAATTTGAATGGATGCGTAAAATCTCCGACCTGGTGTTTGGCTTCCCAAAAGTTCCTTCCAACGAGAGGACCGAGAGAGAGTGTATAAGCAGAGGGCTTGCAGGCTGGGGGTCGGTGTCAGCTTCTCTACAGAAATGGGAACAGAGTCTCTTGGTGGGTGAACCTGAAAAACTACTCAATTTAAGTTCAGTTGATTGAAAGATTTCCCTTCAGTGAAGAGTCAGATTGATTGCTGACGACCCGATGGCCCATTACTCGGCTTCAGTCTTGTCTGTGTGATGGTTCGAAATTACAGATAACTGTCTGCCTTGCTGTTGGGATGTCGGTCAGCCTCGCAGTCCAGTCTGCTTCTCACTCCTGGGCCATGCATTCTCCTGTATGTCCCCTCACAAAACCCATTTTCGTGGAACTTTTTCCTGTTTGCCATCCTGATCTTACCCAGTAGTTGGGATACCTATGTTAATTTCAGGGTGCTCCACGACCCTTTTTACACCTGCCCCGCGACCCACCCGTGGGTCATGACCCCCACTTTGTAAAAGCCTAATCTATACCATGGCAACACCTTCAACTCTAGTGAGAGAAGCTTCAGATTGTTTGCCCATTATCAACCCAGGTTGCTGATTTGATACCAGTTTTATGCTTCCATGAAGCTTGAACAGTCTATTCATATTACAAAAGCTAAGATGTGGAGATGCCGGCGCTGGACTGGGGTGGGCACAGTAAGAAGTCTCGCAACACCAGGTTAAAGTCCAATAAGTTTATTTGAAATCACAAGCATTTGGAGCACTGCTCCTTCACCTGATGAAGGAGCAATGCTCCAAAAGCCTGTGATTTCAAATAAACCAGTTGGATTTTAACCTGGTGTCGTGAGACTTCTTACTGTACAAAAGCAAAGAAACAAGTCTCTTATATGGTAACAGTAGCACCTATAAAATTACCAGAGATACAATTAGGCCAGTGTTGGAGACCAAACATAAAAATGGAAAAGAAAAACAAATTTCTTTGAATAAAATTAAGGCTCCACAGCAGTACAGCACTGAGTGGGTGCTAATTTACCAGTGATCTGATTCTTTGGGCACCACACTGAATGCTTTAGTTGGACAAATATCACATGGTTACATCTCAAAAGCAGTGGGAAGCAGCTCCAGTATCTGTCGCAACATTGATCCTTCAATCACCAAATACAGATCAAAAGATCATTCAAATCCTTGCTATTTGTGGGAACTTACTGTGCCCAAAATGACTGCTGCATCTGCCGACATAACGGCCACTTATGCTTTAAAGTAATTAATAGTACATGCAGTGCTTTGAGACACAAGGTGCCAAGTACAGACCTTTCTTTTAGTTTCACCAACGTAACCATTCTAAGGAGTTACAGTACAAATGTCTTTCCAACAGATTAGTACAGATTTCAGAAGGAAAGCCAGAGTTCTCAAAATTACTGCAGACAATAGAAGCTGCAGCCATGAGAAACAAAGGACAGTTTTAAACATCTCAGAAATTAACTGTCAAAAGTTCAGTCTCTGACCAATGTTGCACTAAAACATTTTGACTAGTGTGCTTTGAGGTCCTATCGACAACCCAAATTTTTTTTATCAAAATACACTAATTTACTTGATTAAGACAAATCCAAAAGTTTCATTAGCTGAAGAAATAAGATGAATCGGAAGAAATGTGTTCAAGATTAAATTCATACTTCAAAGAAGCACTTAAATCGGAACTATTCAAGTGTCAGACCATCTTACAAGACATAGATCCCAAACCGAAAATAAGGACATTGAGAGACAAAAGGGTAGCATTGAAAAGAAGATTTTGAGGGGCTTCGTAAGGCAGAGAGAGGTAACAAGGTAAGGAGTTTGAAAACAGTGTTCCAGAAGAAAGGGCCACTCCAATGGAAAAAAAAGTCTTCCAAATGGTGGAAGGTAAGCAGCAGTCTTCAGAGGAATGGAAGCTGCAAACTGGAATATATTGGACATCAGCCAAAATGTGTGGAACGCGTCTAAAAAGTATTCAAAACCAATTATGAGAATCTTGGAGAATGGAGTCACCATTGTAGAAATAGTCAAGGAGTGGCAAGCAAATTCTTGGTTGGATATCAACAGCAATTTAAGGATTATTGGAAGATAAGAAACAGAAGCAGGTCATTCATCCGTTTGCAAGCAGAAATGTATGAGCTCCTCAAATCTACAATCAGCAGAAAAAATGCAGGAAGGATGCCAGGACAACTCCCTGCTGGAGAGCAAAGTAATGTAGGTTAGAGTGTTTCTGGAAGGGGTGAGCACACAAAAATAAGAGTCTAGCAGCAAATAAGGTCAGAGTAGGGAAAAAATGTGAAGACTGAACTAAAAGCTCTTTATCTGAATGCACACAGCATTTGTACAAAATTGATGAATTGAGCGCTGTAGCTCTCTCATTTTAAATAATAGACTTTTTTTATTCTTCCTGCTGAAGTTCCGATCTAAATTAAGATAAAATCACTCATGTGACAGTTAAGTTCAGCAGAGCCTAAACTCAGATGGAAAAGGAAGAAGAAAGAAGAAAGAGCAAGAGTAAGGCCAATGTTGTTGACTGCAAGGAGTAGAGTGAATGGAATAAATAATGAGGAAAGAAAATAAAGGAGCTTAAGCGGCCGCTCAGGGAGACCAAGCACCATGTAACGGAGTGAATACACCAAAGACCTTATTTCTGCCCTGAAGACATAAGGTAGATCAGTAGAGGGAATGTAATGAACACGAGATAATTGGGGTAATAGGGTACACACTGTACAGTTAGTTAGGTAGTAGGAGGGTAGGATGAGAAGTCTGAATAGAGAAGGCCGAACAAAGCAAGCACGTGAGCACGAGAGACAGCTCAGTTAATGCTTAGGAATCAGAACCTGGGCTTGAGCGGATATGGAACCATGGTAGCAACATTATAATAAGAAACAAAAATCAATGTGGGATTGAATTATTAGCTAAAACTACACAAGAACTTGGGATGGAGTCAACTTAAATAGAGTAGACATTCTTGGCCTAAACAAGACTCTGTATATGGCGATTTCCATTTTTCAGATATATTTAATTTAAAATGATAACATTCAGTCAAGATTTATTTCAAACTCAGGTAACTTCCCATATAACCTTTCTGCCATTGCAACTGGTATCTCAACTTCAAACTATTTAGGAACTACTTTGAAGATACCTTGAAACGGCCACTACTGACTGGATACTTTTGTGATCATGATATTTTGGTATTTTATTGCATCAAGTATAATTTTGATAAGCTGTTCAATGGGTGAAATATTCTACATTCTCCTCTCCCATTCAGTCATATTGAGAAAAATTCTATCCAAATTATAGCAAAGTAATTCATTAATTGGACTGTGGGTATACTGTGTACTGTGGGTGCACATACACCTCATGGATGCAGCAGTTGAAGAAGGAAACTCATTCTGAAGTACAACTAGGGATGGGCAATAAGTGCTGGCCTAACCAGCGACACCTACATCTTGTAAATGAATAAAAAATACTAACAATACTGAAATCTCATTTAGAGAATATCAAAACATCATCCATTGTTAAAATTAATTATGTTTTCAAAGAATGGGTATTAAATCAATTGCACATTTCATGCAACATTGAGAAGAATATTTTATTTCAGAGGAAGAAAATTCTAAAAAGGAGCTTTAATCCTAGCCTGGATTATTATACATCAACCAGACCACCTGCAATGCATTCAAATGTGTCTTCTGATGGTTCCAAAGGACAGGAATGAAGAGTAATTGTCGTGTGGAAGATGAAGATGAAAGCTGACAGGTTGAAGTAATAAAAAAATTTTTTAAACTTCACAATATGAAATAATTCTAGGATCATTAAATTTCTTCTTCCATAAGGTGGAAAACAATATTCCATCCTTGAGCAAAGCCATCCTTCACCTGTAACCCAATACGAGCCACTGACTTCAGGGACAAGGTTTTAAAAACTGGACGGTGGCAAACGCAGATATTTTGAGGAGACTCCACTAAATTAACAAAAGAAAAAATAATACGATGATTGTACTTAACATGTTAAGAATGCTTAGACTAGAACAGCTTCTAACAACTGTAGGGAACTCATTAGCTTCTTTGCTACTAAAACAGACTATCTGATCAGATGCTCCCCTCTCTAACCTAGGTTTACATTTTTCTTTGGTTCCTCTCCCAGATCAGTTAATGCCCTGTCCAAACTTATGTAGCCAATGACACTCGTCTCCTGCTTTCTCATCTCTATTGCCACTAAACTGCTGATCACCCAACCCTGGCAAAGGGTCATCTGGACTCGAAACGTTAGCTCTTTTCTCTCCCTACACATGTTGTCAGACCTGCTGAGATTTTCCAGTATTTTCTCTTTGGGCTCCCTTTACGGTTTCCAGGTTGGTTCCTCAAGTAATGCCTTCATCCTCTTCAAATCTTCTGTCATCAACCCTTAAAAATATCTTTGACCGGTCTGTCCTTGAAAACTACCACCCACTTCCAACCTCTGATCTCTCCAAAATCCTTGAAAATCACAAATTCAAACTTATTTCCCCCAGAAGAGAATTCCAGGTTTGAATCCCTCCAACAAGGTTTCCACCCTCGCCACAGTACCAAAACAGCTCTTTGGATGCCATTTAAGGGTTTGCTTTGTGAAATGTGACAATCCTTCCTGATCCTGTCGGTAACCTTTGACAACGTGGACCATACAAACTTTATCCAATGTCTCTTAACATCACCCAGATGGGTGAAGATGAACCCACTCGTTCCATTCTTATCCATCGCGTCACAGACTAAGAATTACCTGCAACAGATGCTCGCCATGGTGCCACACCATTTTATTTGTGGACCTTTATGGACCTATATATTTGGCCTTTCCTATTTCTCACTTACATACTGCCCCTCCGTGAACCATGGTCCATGATCCAAAAGCAGTGTCAGTTTCCCAGCTCCGATGATACTCAGCGCTACGTTACCTCCATCTCCCTTCACTCCTCCACACCTACATTGGCAGAGTTTATACAACATACAACAAATGAGAAATTTCCTCCAATTAAATATTGGAAAAATTGAAGTTACTGTCTTTGGTCACCACCACAAACTCCTATACTACTGTATCACCTTTGGGTACAAAGCTGGTCAAGCAACAATTCTTTCGACCAATTATAGAAGATCTATATAAAACATTTTGATTGCTTTAGAATCATGAATCTTACAACACAGAAGGTGATCATTGGGCCCATCGTGTCTGCATCGGCTCCCAAAAGAAGTACCTAGCTAGCCCTATTCCCCATGTCCATCTCCATGGCCCTCTAAATTCATCACTTTCAAATATGTATCCAGCTCTCTTTTGAAACCTCCTATGGAATCCGTCTCCACCTCTCTCCCAGGCAGCGCATTCAAAATTCCAAGTTTCTCCTCATCTCACTCCTAGCTCTCTTGCTGACCATCTGGGTGGAACAGTAGCAGTGGTTAGCACTGTTGCTTCACAGCACCAGGGACCCGGGCTTCATTCCCGGATTAGGTCACTGTCTGAGCAGAGTCTGCACGTTCTCCCCATGTCTGTGTTTGTTTCCTCCAGCTGCTCCGGTTACCACCCACAAGTCTCGAAAGACGTGCGCGTTAGACGAATTGGACATTATGAATTCTCCCTCAGTGTACCCGAATAGGCGCCATAGTGTGGCGGCTAGGGTATTTTCACAGTAATTTCATTGCAGTGTTAACATAAGCCTACTTGTGACACTAATATTATTATGGAATTGGTGACCCCCCAGTCAGTGACTTACCAACTAGTGGTAACAGAACATCCTTCTTTACCCTGTCAAAATTGTTTGTAATTTTGAACACATCAATAAGGCCACCTCTTAATCTTCTCTGCTCCAAAGAGAACAAGCCCAATTTCTCCAATCTTTCCTTGTATCCAAAATTCCTCATATCAATCGAGTAAATTTCCTCTGCACACTCTCGAGGGCTTTAAAATGCTTCCTTAAATAAAGTGCCCAGAACCGAATACCATATTCCAAATGTAGTCTGGCCAATGATTTGTAGAGGTGTAGCATCACTTCCTTTCTTTTCTAAAGCATACCTCCATTTATAAACCCAAGGACCCTTTAAGCCTTCTTAACTGTTTCAATTTGCCTGGCTGCCTTCAGAGAATTATGCACTTGAACCCCGAGGTCCCTCTGCTGCTGTAATCCCCTCAAAGTTGTACAATTGAGCCTGTATTGTATCCCCATGTTTCTTCTCCCAAAATGCATTATTTCACATTTCTCTACATTGAAATCCATCTGCCAGGTCTGCCCATTTGACCAACTTGTCAAGATCCCTCTGAATCGCTAAGCATCATCCTCGCAATTCACTATTCTCCCTAGTTTAGTATCATCTGCAAATTTAGAGATTTTGCCCTTAACACCCATCTCTAAATCATTTATTCAAATCAGAAAAAGCAAGGGTTCCAAGAGCATTGGGAATCACAACTTTCAACACTTCTCCAGTCCGAGAATGCCCATCTATACCTACCCTCTGTTTCCTATCTTAGTCATCTTCTAGTCCATGCTGCCAATGGCCCATCAATCCCAAGCATTCCTAATTTGCTAACCAACTTGCCATGTGGCACCATATTGAATGTTTTCTGAAAGTCCAAATACATAACATCCACAGCACTACCCTCATCTACTACCTGTCACCTTATCAAAGATCTCAGTTAAATTTATCAGCCATGACCTGCCCTTGACAAAGCCATGTTGACTGTCTAGTATTAACTTATTTTTCTCCAAGTTTAGATTTATCTTATCCTGTAGTATGGCCTCTACTGGTTTTGCGGTTTTCCCACTGTTAAGTATGTTAAGTATCCAGTCCTGTTCTGCTTTGTGCCACGATTCTGCCAATGCTACCATGTCATATCCCCCTAGAGCAAATTCTGCTTCCAGTTCACCTAATGTTTACTATACTCCGTGTACTTACATTCATACATACAATTTAACCCTGCCCTCATCTCTTTCTTGCCCTTTGGGAGGCGACCATTTCTTTGTTTACTGTCAACACTCAAGCCTTCCCTCACTTCCTTTTCCCTATTCCCCCTCTTTTTCTTTTGTCATCACAGGTACTTCTAAAACTAGGCCATTGGTCGGACCTACTGTACAAACTTAAATCTATCCCCACTACGCTACAGGAGATTAGCCCCATTTCCGCTCAGGTGAAGCCCATCTCTTCTGAACAGCTTCCTTTTTCCCCCAAAAATGAACCCAATGTCACAAGAATCAAAACCCCTCCCTTCTACACCATCCCTCAATCCACGCATTTACCTCCCCGATCTGCCTTTGCCTAAATGGTGACGTTCATGGTATTTCTGAGATTGCTACTCTGGACGTCCTGTGATTCAAACCCCTGAAACAGGTCCTGCAACACCTTCAATCTGTCCCTCCTTATGCTTTTGGCTCCCACATGAATCACTACTTCAATTGGTCACCCGCCCTTTCGAGAAGTTTGTCCAGCCGATCCGTTATGTCCCGAGCCTTTGAACCCAGGAGGCAACAGACCATACAGGACTCAATCTTGGCTGCAAACTAGATTGTCTATCCCTCGAATTATTGAGACATGAGACACCCACTACCACCACTTTTCTAATCTGCCTCCCAGCCTCCCTCTCTTTTCTCAGAGCAGCCTTGAGCACCAGGGTACTGTGGTTTTCTCGAGAGTCATCTACCTCTGACTTAATTGTGTTGCTCACTTCATAGGCATCTAAAATTTAATATATGTTAGACAACTGCAAGACTTCTGTGTTTCCTGGACATGCTGTCTCTTTTCCTTTCGGTAAATGGTCACCTACTCTCCTGCGAGCCCTAGATTCTTCCTTGCCTGCTTATCACGATGTGGAGTGAGCACCCTCTGGTATGACTGTTCCAGAAACCTCTCTTGTATGGTGCTTTATTCCAGGTTTTCAAGCATACCATTGCAGCACAGGAGATGGAGTTTTACAATGCTTGTATTGTTGAGAGGCAGGCAATTGGTGTTCCAAATTTTTTTTTAATGGGTTCCTTTACTCTGTACTAACTCTGCTCATCTTGATGAACATAATTAAAAGATTAAAAGGGCAGCACGGTAGCATAGTGGTTAGCACAGTTGCTTCAGGGTCCCAGGTTCGATCCCGGCTGGGTCACTGTCTGTGCAGAGTCTGCACGTTCTCCCTGTGTCTGCGTGGGTTTCCTCCGGGGGCTCCGGTTTTCTCCCACTGTCCAAAGATGTGCAGATTAGGTGGACTGGCCATGCTAAATTGCCCTTAAGTGTCCAAAAAATGTTAAGTGAGGGTTACTGGGATAGGGTCGATACGTGGGCTTCAGCGGGGTGCTCTTTGGAAGGGCCGGTACAGAATCAATGGGCCGAACGGCCTTCTTCTGCACTGTAAATTCTATGATTACAGATATAATTTGTGATTTCAGGCCTTTGTGGAGGAGGGATACATAAATTAGTAATTTAAAAAATCATTTTGGGGATACATTACATGTATATATGCCATTCTACACTACAATGCTTTCCAACAACAACTTGTTTTAATAAAGAACCTTTAATGCAGCAAGACATCCCAAGGCTTCACAGGAGCATGAATCAAAAATTGACACCATACCACAAAAGGCAGTATTAGGACTGCTGGCCAAAAGCTATAAGGAAAGAATGATAAAGAGGTACAGAAAATTTCAGAGATTAGGACCCTTGCTGCTGAAGGCACAGTCACCAATGATGCAGAGAGCACGAGGGAGAGGCAGAGAAATCAGAGTTCAGGGTTAGGGCGGGTGAAACCTTTGAAGAAATTTGACTTGGTGGGCTAGGAGAAGGAAGTGGCAGAGGAAGTTGACTGGGTGATCTCAAGATATAAATCTACGAGTTTCTCATTCTTATTGCTGGAGGCAAGGGTGGGGGAGACAGGGGAGAGAAGCGATGCTTTGCAGTTGAGAAGGATCGAGGCTTTATCTTTGTATTCCAGAATGGTCCTGGAATAGTGTGTAGTTTAGGCAGACAAGAGCAGGCCTCGAGTGATGTGCCCCACCCAGATCTTGCAATCAATGGCTAAACTAGTTGCCGGCCATATCCTCTCAATTCTGTACCCCTTGGACTCAAGTCCATATGATCAAATCAGAGTGATGAATGCGACAGGAAGGAAATTGGAAAGATTCGCTTAAAGCAGGATCTATGCAGAAAGCTCAGTGACAGAGAAGGTTGAGGCAAAAGTGGTTGCTGCTCATATTAAGCTTGTGCTCAGTGCCTCGATGAGCAATTCAGAGCAAACAGAAGAGGTAAACAAAGAAACAGCGACTTTTCTCCAAAGGGGCAAGGTCGAGGAATACGGAAATGTTTGGGCAGGGAACTGGGCGGGCAGACCACCCAAGAGGAAGTGAAAGCCACCATGGCCATTTAAGAGAGGGGTAACGGAAATTAAATTTTTGTAAAGGGAGAAATCAGTGGAAGTAAGAGTGATGTGGGCTAAGGCCCAGAGTGGTTGCCAAAACGTACACATGAACAAACACAGGGGAGGCTCACGTTGCATAAAACTGGTTACGTAGAGCATATAAAAACTTATGGTAAGCAGGAAAAACACATAATACAATAGGAGGGAACAGAGTTAAATCAGAGATCCTGTGGTGGATTAAGTTGACCTAAGTAGGGTGGAGTCAGGTTGGAGCAATGACAAATTGTTGTCCGATTTCGGATAGCCACTTAAATTGAGGAAAATATTCTTACTCATCCACAAATTTATAAAGTAATGTTTACTCTCACTTCAAATTTTAAGCTGGATAAAAGATTTTTAAACACCTGAAACCACACAAGTACTTTGCACTTATGAAAAAGTCTGACTAAAGGTCGGGAGCATAGCTAGTTCATGTCCACTGTTAAATTAATGACTCTGAGGAAATAACATTATTTTAAACTCAAAGTAATTTCCTCTTGATTTCATTTTGCGGGACAAATGTTTTTTTTTCTTTAGGTGCAATCCTAAATGATTTTCATAAATTTACAAACAGCAACCCCCCCTTCACAACTATTGAATCTTGGATTCAGATTCTTTACGTTTTCTCCATCTAGAAAAGAAAGAAAATACTGTTTACAGTGATCAGGTTTTTTTGACCCATCTATTTTTTGATTTAGACTGAAAACTCATTTCCAAAACTATAGATTTCCAACTATCATTTATTAGTTCTAAATGTATGTCTTGTTACATGTAAAGGATGCTAGATAAGTGCAATTTCTTAATTTTTGATCTTGCTTGATATTTACTTTTAAATCTGTTATACCATATTTGCTCACCAATTCCACCAACCACACTCGGAAATTTCAGCAGTATCTTGCAGAGCCATTCTAAACTTCCTTCCATGAATCATGCAACTACAGTAGCGTTTCTAGAGGCCAAGGCAATTATTTTCTTTACCAGTGGACTTCTAAAATTGTAAGCTAACTGCAAGATGGCCAGTGCGTGGTTCAGGATAATGCCAATAGCATGGGTTTAATTCCTGTTCCAGCAAAGATAGACGTGGGACCTGTCTTCTGGCCTGGAGTGTGAAAGGCAATGACTAACCATCACTGACAAAATAAATGCCAAGAAAATGGCTCAGGGTAAAGCGTCAGCTGACAATGAGCCAAGGATTAGTTTCCTGAAAGAGCACACGTGACTTGACATTTCCTGCAGTCTCTTGTATGTAACCAGCTGAGCCAGAATCCTTTGTTCCCAGAAGCGGCATACTTTCTTCTGGTTTCACCTATATCGAGTTGTTAAAACCAATGGAAGTTCTCAAGTGACATTTGACTGCATACAAAACAGTCTAGCCAGGAGGTTTGTAAAGAGAAATAAATAATTCATCAATTGGAGTAAAAGAACAAATTAATCCAATCAAGAGTCAACTCTCAATGTTTGAACTTAGTTTTCTTCCAAACGGCCGGCTGGAGTGCAAAAGTTGTTGAACTTACATACTCTGTGTGGATGTGCAGCCGCTACAATTTAAACTTCTGAATAAGGTGGAGTTCAATCTAACCTTGAAGTTCAGATTTCATATTCTAATTCCAGGACAATGAACTGGGATTCAACAGGATTACCCCACTGTCAATTTCCATGCACACCCACACTAAGAATTGCAAACACACACCTGTAGTTGGCATGTAACATTCCCCAAACAGTATATTGGGACTGAAGCCCATTCATATGATCATGCCTTTTGTATTACATCTATACAAAAATATTTTCCAATAAATGAAGGGATTGCTGAGTTAAGGATATCAATGCAGGTGTGCTACCTTTATGGAATTAATGGAAACTTGAAAATACAAATGGTCAAACAAAATATTAATGGCATTACATACTTCCGATGAGGAACAAACAATAACAGCAGCATAACTTGCTTGCAAAAATAACAAAGTTAATTATAACCAGCATCATGGGACCTGCTAATTACCTCACTGGAAGCAGGTACTTGTTTATAGCAAATTTGAATTTCAAGAATTTTACAGAACAGGAGACTATTTAACTCAACTTGTGTTGGGTTTAATGAAAGTTATCTACTTTATCACTGCCTTATAGTAACTCCAAGGTGTCATACCACAATCCACAGGAAAGTAGGTTTTTCTAGGAACATGCAGTGACCATTGAATTGGGGAGAATCTAATATCTTTCTGCATTAAAAGTATGGCATTTAGTGGAAAATGTAAATAGATTTCCAGCATTCCTTTCTTTTTAAAGGAATCAATTTTTAAGAAAGGATGCCAATTAGGTGAATAACAATATAATTATTGTTAAATTTTCAAAATCAACAGAACATAAACCCACTATTAGTGTTATGTAGGCTTACATCAGAGATGTTATAATCCATAATTTGTCAAAATATCAGCCACTTTCAGAAAAATATTGCAAATTAGGCAACGGGCAAATTAAAGTTGTGAAATTGCAGTTCTGTTACTATAGTTCAGGACAAAATCAAGTCAATGCGGCAAGTGCTGGTTTATTAAAGAAAGCCAGTATGGATTAATCAAAGGAAAAAATCAGGTTTCACTAACTTGGGAGTGTTTTTGAGGTGGTACTGAGAAGGTTGACAAGGGCAAAGTTATTGACATGGTGTACATGGATTTTCAAAAGGCATTTGATGGGTGTCGCACAACAGACTAGAATAAAATTCTAGCTCATGAAGTAATGGGGCTGGTTTAGCACAGAGGGCTAAACAGCTGGCTTGTAATGGAGACCAATGCCAGCAGCGCGGGTTCAATTCCCGTACCGACCTCCTCAAACTGGCACCGGAATGTGGCGACTCGGGGCTTTTCACAGTAACTTCATTGAAGCCTACTTGTGACAATAAGCGATTATTATTATTAAATGGGGAAATAGGCACTTGGATAAGAAATTGGCTGAGTGATGAGAAACAATGTAATAAATGGTTGTTTTTCAGTTTGGAGAAAGGTTTATAGTGGAGTGCCCCAGGGTTCAGTGCTGGGACCCTTGCTCTTCCTGATATATATTAATGACCGAGACTGTGGTGTTCCCAAGAGATCCCGTGGGGTCTTGACAGGGTAGATGTGGAGAGGCTCTTTCCTCTTGTGGAAAATTAAGGTGTCATTGTTTAAAAATAAGGGGCTGCCTTTTAACAGAGGCAGCAAAATCTTTTCACTCAGTGGGATGTCTCTCTTTGGAACTCTCCTCTTGAAAAAGGTGATGGAAGTAGCCTTTGACTATTTTTAAGGCCGAAACGGATAGATTTGTGGTAAGGAGGTGACAGGTTATCGGCCGATTAGAGGTTACTATCAAATCAGCCACGATTTTAGCCAGGCTCGAGTGGACGAATGGCCAACTCTTGCTCCTTGTTTGTATGTTAGGGGCATGATTTCAAAATTTGCAGATGATACGAACAGTGTCAACTGTGGTGATAACAGATTTGAACTTCAAAAGGACATAGACATTTTGGTGGACTGCGCAAACAAGTGACAGATGAAGTTCAATACAGAAATGTGAGGCGATTCATTTTGGCAGAAAGAATATGGAAAGAGATTGTAAAATAAAGGGAGAAACTCTAAAGGAGGTTCAGTAACAGAGGATCCTCTCTGTATATGTACACAGGTCAATGAGGATGGCAGGGTAAAGAGAAATTAATAAAGAATACAATATCTATGGCATTATTAATAGAATAATTGAGTACAAGAGTACTTGTATAAGACACTAGCTAGGCCTCACATTTGGGTCCTGTTCTGGGCACCATATGTGAGGAAAGCACTGGAAAGAGTATAGAGGAGATTCACAAGAATGATTCCAGGGATAAAGAATTGGAGCTATGAGGATAGATTGGAGATTGGTCTGTTTTACTTGGGAGAAAAAGCGGAGAGAAGACTTGATGGAGGCATTCAAGGTCCTGAGGGGTATGGACAGAGTAAATAGTGAGTAACTGTTTCCACTCGAGAGCATCAAGAACTAGTGGGTGGCATAGTGATACAGTGGTTAGCACTGTTGCCTCACAGCTCTAGGGACCCGGGCTGGTTTAGCTCACTCAGCTAAATCGCTGGCTTTTAAAGCAGACCAAGCAGGCCAGCAGCACGGTTCGATTCCCGTACCAGCCTCCCCGGACAGGCGCCGGAATGTGGCGACTACGGGCTTTTCACACTAACTTCATTGAAGCCTACTCGTGACAATAAGCGATTTTCATTTCATTTCAATTCTGGCTCGGGTGACTGTCTGTGTGGCGTCTGCACATTCCCCCGTGTCTGCATGGGTTTCCTCTGGGTGCTCCGGTTTCCTCCCATAGTCCAAAGATGTGCAGGTTAGGTGGATTGGCTATGCTAAATTGCCACTTAGTGTTCCAAAATGTTAGGTGGGGTTACTGGGATAGGCTGGAGGTGTGAGCTTAATTAGGGTGCTCTTTCCAAGGACCGGTGCAGACTTGATGGGCTGAATGGTCCCCTTCTGCACTGTAGGGATTCTATGATTCTAGAGGCAGAGATTCAAAATAATTGACAAAAAGGGTAAAAGTGACGAGAGGGAAAAAGCGTCACCCAGAGGGTGGCTGGAGGCTGGAATGAACTTCTCATAAAAGGTGGTGGAGACAGATCTGATTGAGGTATTCAAAAGGTAATTGGGATACTATCTGAAAAGATAGAATTTGCAAAATGCTGCACTTATAACATCTCTTGTATGAATGGCCTGGTTCTGATTTTAAGGTCACGTAGTCCTAGATGCCCCCATGTTTCCATCTACGTTATCTATTCTTTTTGAAAACTTAAAACCTCAGTACACTACTTTCAAGATCAATATTTCCTGTGGTGCAGTACCAACCTCCAATTTAAATACAGATTGATTTCTTGGACAAACGTCTGACAGAAACCAACCACCTAATAAAAATCATTTTTGAATAAAAATATATATATTTTAAATAAAATAACAATGCTGCAAACTCCAACACAATACAAACTACCTCCAACTCATCTTCAGTCCACCCCCTCCCCTCAATAAAGACAACACCCCTACCACTCCCCAGCAGCTGATGGTAACCAGTCCCTGAAAAAGGAGATAAAAGGCTACAATCTCACATAGAACCCTTCCACCAACCTGCTCATGGTATACTTGACCTCAAGGTACAAAATTTCCAGAAGGTCCCTGAGCCAGGCCTAGGCACACCTGTTACCTCCACCCAAGCAGAAGGTGCCTCTGGGCTATTAGCAAGGCAAAGGCTAAAACACCTACCTTTGTCCGCATCTGAAGTGCTGGCGAGTGAGCAACTCAGTGGTCACCGACGGGCATGCCTCGCGCTGAACACCCAAAATCACCGACAGTGTCAAAAAAGGAGACGCAGAAACTAACAAGCTTGGAGCAAGACCAAAACATGTATGCGTGATTTGCCGACTCCCTAGAGCACTGCTCAAACCTATCCTCCACCCCCAAGAACCCACTCTTGCGCATCCTGGTCAAGTGCGCCCTGTGGACCACCTTAAATTGGATCAGGCTTAAATCTAGCACATGAGTAGGTGAAGTCGACCCTGTGAAAGGCCTCATTCCACCCACCCTCTTCTCCCCCCCCCCCCTCCCAAAAGCTAAACCCAGCTCTCCCTCCCATTTCTTCTTTACTTTTTCCAACAAAGCCTGCTCCATCAACAACATCTGCCCATAAATATCCAAAATCGTACCCTCCCCCAACTTGGCCATGGACAGGGCCTTGTCCAAAAGTGACGGCGACAGTACCAAGGGAGATGAAGGAAGCTTCTTACTTAGAAAGTCATCCACCTGAAAACGTTCCTAGCTTCAAGAGGCACAAATCGATGGTTCCTATAAATTGGAGCCAACAATGACATGGAGTTCAGTTTAAAATACTGTCTAAACTGATTCCAAATCCTTAACATGGCTATCCCTTTGCAGAAATGTCCTATGTACCCCAGGGATCTTATCAGCCCAAACAAGTGGATACCAATTTAAAGACTTGGGAAGACAGACTGGGAGACAATGGAACAAAAACAAAAACCGTGGGAGAATATTCATCTTCACCATCTGTACCCTTCCCGCTAATGACAGAGGGAGGTGCCCCACCTTTTCAAGTTGGCCTTCACCCCATCCACCAGACTAGCAAAGTTACATTTATGGAGGGAGTGAGGCCCAATCATGGGCTACCCAGATTCCCAGATAACGGAAGCTAGTCCTGGCCGGACAAAACGGCAATCTTCCCAGATCAATTTCCTTTCCCCAGGGGATTCACCGGAAAATATTCACTTTTACTCAGATTTAGTTTGTAGCCAGAAAAGGATTTGTACCCAGAAAAGGAGCCAAAACTCCTGAGCTATTTCATTATCTCCTCCATAGTGGAGAGAGGGTTCATGATAGTGACACTCCATGCTCTCTCCCTCATGCTCTATACCCCTCCATCTGGTGAACTCCCTCAAAGCAATGGCTAGCAGATCAATTGCTCAGGCAAACAAAAGCGGGGACAATGGACATTTCCGCCTTGTATTCCTATTTAGATGAAAATAACCCAAGCTCAGGGCATTAGTTCGCTCGTGGTGGGTGCCCTGTACAAAAACCTAATCCATGATATAATTTTTGGCCCAAAGCCAAACCTTCCAAGGATTTCAGAGAGGCACCCCACTCAACCCTATCAAACACTTTCTCAGCGTCCATTGAAATGATCACCTCTGGCTCAGGCCCCCAAGGAGGGTGACAACAAAACGTTTAACAATCCCCTAACGTTGGTTGACAGCTGCATGCCCTGAACAAACCCAGTTTGCTCCTCCGATATCATCCCAGAAAGGCAAGGTTCCAAACGTGTTGCCAACACTTGTGTCAGCGTTTAACGTTGCTACAACTCACATTTCATGGGATCCTTGCCCTTCTTCAGGATCAAGGAAATTGATGCCTGCGACAATTGGCCAGCAACACCCCAGGACACGGAATCATTAAGCATATCCAGCAGAAGTGGGACCAGCTGACCTGCAAACTGTAAAATTCAATAGGGAATCCATCCAGTCCCGGTGCTTTGCCAGCCTGCATTAACCTAATCCAGTTCATAACCTCCTCCGTCCATATCAACGCCTCCAACTGCTGCCTTCTCGCCTGCTCCACAACCAGTCAGGTCAACCCACCCAAAAATTGCATTATTGATGATTGCTCCTCTGGTGGCTCTGACATTTATAGCCCTCAGTAGAAGGCCTCGAATAACTCATTAACTGTCTAGGGTGGAAACCAACCTGCCACTTGAGTCCATGATCTGCACTATCACCCGGGAGGCAGCCTGTAATCTCAACTGGTGTGCTAACAGACGGCTGGCCTTCTTCCCATACTTATCCAAAGATCCCCCTCGAGTGTTACAGCTGGCTCACCGCCTTGCCCGTTGACAACTCAAATTCTGTCAGCAATTTCTTTCTGCTCGTCAATAACTCCGGTGTCAGGGCAATCGCGTACTGCCGGTCCACCTCAAGAACTAAATCCATCAGCCTCTGCCTTTCCATCCTTCCAGATTTATCCCTATGTGCCTTTTACGAGATTATCTCCCCACAATGACCACCTTTCCCAGAGCAGGGAAGGTAAGACCACCTCATTTCTGTTAAACTCCCCATACTCCCCAATGGCCGAGGATATACGCTCACAAAATCTCCTATTCCAGAGTAATGCAATGTCCAATCTCCACGGGAGTCGCTGAGAGCAGCCCGGCTCGAACATCAGATCACAAAATGCCGAACATGATCAGAGATAAGGATCACCAAGTATCCCTCAGCCCAGGGAGAAAAGAGACCTATCCACCACAAAGAAATTAATCCAGGAGTAGGCCCGATGGACGTGATGAAAAAAAAGCAAACTTCTTATCCCTCAGAAACCTAAATCTCCACGGGTTTGCCCGCTCCCATCTATTCCGTGAACACCAACTCCTTTGCTACCCCTGATGTATTCAGAGACTTAGGACTCAACCTGTGGCAACTCTGGGCCCACCCAAGATGGCCACCAAGCCCCCTGTTAAGCAAGCACAAAAACTAAGAAACCATCAGTTGTCAACATTCTCTGCCCCCCCCCCCCAGCCTGCAAACTAAATAAACAACCAAAAGAAAGCCCCCCCCCCCCCTCCTCTATACCCAATCCCAAACAAAACAGAAACAAAAAAATCTGTTTGTTACCTTAAAAACAGTATCAAGCTGCAGATATGCTCCCTTCTTCACTGCTTGCAGGGTAACCCCCATTAAGGATAAGAAATCAAAGACAACTAAACAATATACCAGCCATCAGCCCCCCATCCATACCAAGCTTTAATACAGAACATAGAGGAAAATAAACATCCAACCCCCTTCCCCAAATAACTGTCAGTACAGTATACAAAACCCCCAAATCACCCAGAAAAAAAACACCCACCAAAGCCCCATAACTCCCACACAGTTCAAAAATCCCACAGTAAATACATACAGATGAACAAGCATCTAACTTTTAGTCTTAGTCCTTGAGCACTTTGGTTCACCCCCAGTCCATGTTTCTTGATGAGCTCATTTGCATCCTCCAGTGCAAAGTAATAACCTCTTTCCTTGAAGGTCACCAGACGACGAGCCGGGTACACAACACCAAATCTTATTGCTCTTGTACAGCGCACACCTTTGCATCAGCTCTGCCCCAACGTCCTGGTATATTCTGATGACATGGCCTTCTCATCTACAGTCTCAATGATCTTTTGCTCACCTCAGGACCCATTCCTAGTCCAGGTATCTATGAAACCTTACTATGATGGCCGTGGTGGCTTCCCAGATCTAGGTTCCTGCGTCAGCGAACGATTGGCTCGGTCCAGTTCAGGAGGGGACGGCAAAGCCCCTCTGCCACCAACTTTCCAAACATCTTAGACATGTAGTTCATAGAGTTTGAGTTCTCTACCTCTGGTAGCCCCACGATTCTTAGTTTTGCCGTCTGGAGTGGTTCTCCAGATCGTTAACCTTGGCCTTCAACACTTTACGTTCTTCAGCCAGCAACATCATCTCTGTCTCCAGGAAGGCAATCTGATCACTATTATCTGAGAGCGCCACCTCCACCTTCTGTAGTGCTGCACCTTGTGCCTCTAAACGCTAGTCCATCTTCTCCAAAGCCTCCTCCATTGCCTTTTGTAAACTGTAGATATTCAAGAATGGCCGATCTTGGTGGGATTGGAAACATTGAACTAAATGCTTAAATTGCAGACTTGACCCATGTACAAGTGGAAGTGGTCCTCCTAATCATACAAAATTCAACATATACATCAAAAGCAACAGAAAAACCCACTGAGCACATACTGAAACTTGCCCTTCGAGTATTCAAAATCACCCAGCCTATTCAATCGCCAGCATTTTGACTGCCACAAGTCTTTGACTCTATTATGTTGATTAGTAAGCTAATCCAAAAATGTGAGGCATCATTTTCAAAATTGGTTCCAGATTCACTTTAAATATTAGTTCACTCTACCCACATCTTTTAGTATTTTATATGCTGCTCCAGTACCATCCTTCCAAATTTGGGTTTGTCAAATTTTCGTCACAACTCGGGCAAATAATTTGGCACATTACAACATCTAACTAATTTCTACACCTATTTCGGCTGTGGAATTTGTTGCCTGAGCAGCACGACTGAAAAGGTTTGTTTCCAAATGTATTTGAACAAATAAATTATTTGCCATCGTCATAAATCATCCCCGTGACACATCTTGTTGTACTATGCACCCAATACATCCATGTTTCTTTTGAAGCGTGGCAGCCAAACTGTACATAGTGTAAGCCTGGTCTGATCTGTAAATATTTTAGAACTATTTATATCTGTAAATATTTTAGAACTATTGCTCCACATTTCCTCAACTTAATGTTGATGTTTATTGCCAGGTGCTGACGGTACATTTATGCCATTTGGATTCCTTTGGTTCTAAACCCATAATCAAAAATAATCCATAATTCCAAGAAAATGTGAAAAAGGAGAATAAAAATATTTTTTTTATAAAAAGTGATTCCAAATCAACTCGAATCTAATCTTTTATACATCATTAAGGGTGTCAAGTCTTTCTCTGTTGAAGAAATTGATTGCTTTTGATTGAATCAGAGCTCCGTTATCTATGGAGTTAGTCTAAAATGGATCTCTTTTGGACATTTAAGAGACTACTTCCATGAAAATCAAGCACCAGCAGCCACTTTATCACAATGATTAACAAAATAAAAGGTTTCATGTTTTACTGTCTGGACACCATGGTTAGGAAAGCTGTGAATCAAAGCAGATGCCAAACAGTCTTGGAGTAAAGCATAGCCAAGTTCCAAAGAATTTGGCCCTCTTTTTGGGCTTACTGGAGATAATGGGCCAAGATTCCTATTCCTGGAGCAAGAATCTGTGGAGCACTGTGATTTTCTTAAGGGTTGGAATAAGTCAGGATGAAAAACAGAGGAGTTACACAGCCACTATGCAACCTCAGCACTTTTCTGGTATCATTCGGGGGGGGGGGGGGGGGGGGGGGGGGGATTACATTTAATATGCATTGGCCAGATCCCCAATTAGAAGTTACTGTGAGAAATCATTTTATGTTGACCATCCGTTCATTGAGAAACAGGGGAGGAAACCGTACAAACTGCCCTACCATTGGCTGTCATGTTATCTTTCGCCTTGTTCCTATAGTTTGAAATGCTCTGCACAAATACTTCTGCCCCTTCTTGTTTCTGTAAGTCCCTTCTTAGCCACCTCTTTAACCAAGTCTTAATATGTAACCCATCTCGCGTGTAATTATTTTTCCCACAGTACCCTTCACCATATTTTTGCAGAGATTTGAGGCTACATAAACACAAGTTGATGGTTAATGGGTTGATGCATGTCTGCAAAGTTTGATGGCAACTTCAAAGAAACTTGTTGTTCTGAACGGTGTTTAAAATAACTATTTAAACTTTCCTCTATTTCTCTAGTTGAATTAGTTGTCGGTCTCGGATTTGTATTTTGGCAGGAACTCAAAACTAGGAATAGGGGTACCTCCTTTCAGTAACAACAATAATGGTGCTAAGAGATACAATGAGCAGGGCCACAGAAAATTGGTCAGTGAGTATCAAATATTACAACAATACATCAATATTCTTTGATGTTGATGAGGCAGTTAATGGTAAAAGATCCAAAGGAAACAGAATGCAAAATCAAGGCAACATATTACTTGAATCAATCAGAAAGGGGAATAAACATTACATTGTGGATACTCTTTCACAATAAGAAACTTTACAGTTTCACATAAAATGTTATGTTTGGTACTGCAATGATCTTCTCAGAAACAATCAGCAGATTTTAGAAACACAAGAACAGCAGTAAGCCAATCAGTCCCTCAAGCATGTTCCACCATCCAATTACATACTCATTCATCTGTATTTCATATCCACCCACCTTGGTTACATATCCCTTATTACTCCTTCCTAATAAAATTCTATAAATCTCAATTCTGAAATTTTCAATTAGCCTAACCACAACAATGTTTTGGGGAGAGAGTTTGAGTTCCACTACATTATGGGTGAAGAAGTTCCTTTCTGACTTGATCCCCAGGTGGTCTAGCAATAATTTTGTTCTGGACTCCAGCAGAGAAACAGTTTATTTATTTATACTTCTTTAAATCACTTGAAATACCTTAGATTGTTTGTCCCTTAATCTCCAAAGAGGATGAATACAAACTTAGTCTTTGCTGCACCTCCTCTAAAGCCAATATATGTTTTGAGGTGCTGTGGCCATAATTGAACTTAGCACTGAACTCCAGATGCAGTCTAATCAGAGCTTTATACAATTGCTTCCATCACATTGTATTTCAGTCACCTTGAAATAAAGGCTAACACACCATTGTTAATTACTTTTTGTACCTGCTCTTTAGCTTCAGCAATTTCTTGACATGGGCCCCTACATCTATTCATTCTGCGCTATTTAGAAAATACTTCAATCCATCTGAGATTCAAAATGGATGACCTCACACTTTAAAGTTTAAAGACAACAGGTGACTACAGCACAGTAGTCAAAGGAATACCACATCATCAAAAAAATCATAGGATCAGATGGGAAACTATTTGCACTGTTCGATACCTACGAACATATGAACATGCAAAAAGCTACAAGATAGAAATAGAACACTTTACACATGCAGTCCATAATGGTGTTTTACCCACTGCACGAGTGAATACTGTAGTGCTATCTCACTCTCTAGACAAGTAACTTTAAAAAAGAACCCAAAATCTCAGTTATTACTGAAAGAATGAAGTCACAAGATTCCATGGTTTAAAGGAATAGAATTTTAACCATACAAGTATCAAACAAAGTAAACACCATCTTAGGTACCCACCAGGATCAACACAAGTTAAATGTGAACAGGCAAATTGTGGTCAATTAAAAACTATAAATTACACATTAAATGGCAAATGCCACCAAGACAGATCTTACAAATTGGCTCAGTAGTCCACTCAGCATACATATCCTTCAAAGCTTTGCCTTTCTTACAAAGAATTTCAGCTCCACTTATTCTAGGATTTAGTCTGATCCCCAGTCGAGAGCAGCACACAGCTAATGCAAGTTTCATGGTCAAAGTCTACATCAAATATGGCAAACATCTGCAGAACCTCCTCGACTCTGCTTATGATTGTCTGGGTGGTA
Organism: Scyliorhinus canicula; assembly: GCF_902713615.1. Lineage (NCBI taxonomy): Eukaryota > Metazoa > Chordata > Chondrichthyes > Carcharhiniformes > Scyliorhinidae > Scyliorhinus > Scyliorhinus canicula. The sequence continues at coordinate 45,485,561 of NC_052152.1, read as the reverse complement.
TAGATCCTTCAATGGTATCTTCAAGTAACAGAAACAGCCATAATATATTTGCCTACTCTAAGCTTCCAAATCTAGCCTCCATCTTCTTCATCCTGCCCAGAGGTTTGGTTTCCAAACTCAGTTTCAGTTTCTTTAAAAACTGGAAGTTTGTTTCCTTTCAGTTTCCCATTTCAATTTGGTTCTGTCTCAAAAAACCCAAGAGCTTTGAAATCACGGATTCCGTCACAATGGTTCTAATCATATTTATCCAAATAGTTCCCATATCCCATCAATGTATTTTCCTGCATGCACCTACCCACTCCAATTTTGTGTGCTTACAAAGTTTCTGGACAACCATCTTGCAATCACTCCTGGATATCTTCATACAGATTTAACTAAAGAGTGCAGTCTATTTTTTTGCAGCAACGGCTGGCCATAATGGGCAGAATTCTCACATAATGTAAAAATGTGAGAAATATTGTTCAATTACTAGAGCATTAAATTCATAAGGACACAAGAACTAGGAATAGGAGTAGGCCATCTGGCCCTTCGAGCCTGCTCCGCCATTCAATGAGATCATGGCTGATCTTTTGTGGACTCAGCTCCACTTTCCCATCCGAACACCATAATCCGTTATCCTTTATTCTTCAAAAATCTACCCATCTGGGGCTGGTTTAGCACGGGGCTAAAGAGCTGGATTTTAAAACAGACCAGGGCAGGCCAGCAGCATGGTTCAATTCCCTTACCAGCCTCCCCGAACAGGCGCCGGAATGTGGCGACTAGGGGCTTTTCACAGTAACTTCATCTCCTACTTGTGATAACAAGCGATTTTTATTTCATTATCTTTATCTTGAAAACATTTAATGAAGGAGCCTCAACTGCTTCACTGGACAGGGAATTGCATAGATTCACAACCCTTTGGTGAAGCCGTTCCTCCTAAAAACTCAGTCCTAAATCTACTTCCCCTTATTTTGAGGCTATCCCCCTAGTTCTACTTTCACCCGCCAGTGGAAACAATCTCCCCGCATCTATCCTATATATTCCCTTCATAATTTTATATGTTTCTATAAGACCCTCCCCCCCCGCATCCTTCTAAATTCCAACGAGTACAGTCCCAGTCTACTCAACCTCTCCTCGTAATCCAACACCGTCAACTCTGGGATTAACCTAGTCAATCTCCACTGCATACCCTCCAGCGCCAGTGCGTCTTTTCTCAGGTAAGGAGACCAAAACTGAACACAATACTCCAGGTGTGGCCTCACTAACACCTTATACAGTTGCAGCATAACCTCCATAGTCTTCACTCTAGCAATGAAGGACAAAACTCCATTATCCTTCTAAATCATCTGTTGAACCTGTAAACCAACTTTTTGTGACTCATTCACTAGGACACCCGGGTCCCACTGCACAGCAACATGTTTCAATATTTTATCATTTAAATAATAATCCCTTTTCCTGTTATTCCTACCAAAATGGATAACCTCACATTTGTCAACATTGCATTCCATCTACCAGACCCTAGCCCATTCACTTAACCTATCCAAATCCCCCTGCAGACTTCCAGTATCCTCTGCACTTTTTGCTTTACTATTCATCTTAATGTCGTCTGCAAATTTGGAAACATTGCACTTGGTCCCCAACTCCAAATCATCTATGTAAATTGTGAACAATTGTGGGCCCAACACTGATCCCCAAGCGACACCACTAGCTACTGATTGCCGACCAGAGAAACACCCATTAATCCCCATTCTTTGCTTTCTATTAATTAACAAATCCTCTATCCATGCTACTACTTTACCCTTAAACCATGTATCCTTATCTTATGCAGCAACCTTTTGTGTGGCACCTTGTCAAAAGCTTTCTGGAAATCTAGTTATACCATATCCACTGGTAATGGCCTCAAAAAATTCCACTAAATTAGTTAGGCATGGCCTGCCCTTTATGAACCCATGCTGCGTCTGTCCAATGGGACAATTTCCATCCAGATGCCTCGCTATTTCTTCCTTGATGATAGATTCCAGCATCTTCCCGACGACTGAAGTTAAGCTAACTGGCCTATAATTACCCTCTTTCTGCCTAAATCCTTTTTTAAACAATGGTGTCACCTTTGCTAATTTCCAGTCCACCGAGACCACCAGAGTCTAGTGAATTTTGGTATATTATCACTAGTGCATTTGCAATTTCCCTAGCCATCTCTTTTGGTCCCCTGGGATGCTTTCCATCAGGGCCAGGAGACCAGTCTACCTTTAGCCCCATTAGCTTGCACATCACTATCGCCTTAGTGAAAACAATCGTCTCAAGTTCCTCATCTTTCATAGCCTCGTTTCCATCAGTCACTGGCATGTTATTTGTGTTTTCCACAGTGAAGACCGACCCAAAAAACTTGTTCAGTTCCTCAGCCATTTCCTCATGTCCTCTAAAGGACCAATATTTACCTTAGCCACTCTTTGTTTTGTATATTTGTAGAAACCGTTACTATCTGTTTTTGTATTGAGTAAATTTACTCTCAATCTATCTTACTCTTCATAGCTTTTTTAGTAGCTTTCTGTTGCTAAAGATTCTTCCCCCTAAAGATTTCCCAATCCTCTAGTCTCCCACTAACCTTTGCCACTTTGTATGCTTTTTCCTTCAATTTGGTACTCTCCCTTATTCCCTTAGATATCCACGGTCAATTTTCAATCTTTCTACGGTCCTTCCTTTTTGTTGGTATAAACGTTTGCTGAGCACTGAAAAATCGCTTTGAAGGTTCTCCATTGTTCCTCAACTGTTTAATCATAAAGTCTTCGCTCCCAGTCTACCATTGTAATCTTCTTTGTTTAAGCACAATTTACTAGTGTTTGATTTTACCTTCTCACCCTCCATTTGTATTTTAAATTCCACCATATTGTGATCGCTCCTTCCGAGAGGATCCCTAACTATGAGATCATTAATCAACCCGGTCTCATTACACAGGGGCAGATCTAGGATCGCATGTTCCCTCGAAGGTTCCACTACATACTGTTCCGAAGAAACTACCGCGGATACATTCTATAAACTCCTCCTCAAGGCTGCCTTTACAGACCTGGTTAAACCAATCAACATGTAGATTAAAATCCCCCATGGTAATTGCTGTACCATTTCTACATGCATCAGTTATTTCTTTGTTTATTGCTCGCCCCACCGTAATGTTACTATTTGGTGGCCTATAGACCAATCCTATCAGTAACTTTTTCGCCTTACTATTCCTGATTTCGACCCAAATGGATTCAACCTTATCCTCCATAGCACCGATGTCATCCTCACTACTGCCCAGATGTCATCCTTAAATAACAGAGCTACACCACCTCCCTTACCATCCACTTTGTCCTTCCAAATAGTTTCATACCCTTGGATATTTAACTCCCAGTCGTGACCATCCTTTAACCATGTTTCAGTAATGGCCACTAATCATTGTCATTCACGATGATTTACGCCACCAACTCATTTACCTTATTCCGAATACTACGAGCATTCAGGTAAAGTACCATTATGTTTACTTTTATACCGCCGTTTTGAATCTTAACACCTCTATCAGTAACCTTTCCCACGTTAATTGTCCTTTTAACTTTTCCCCTAATTTTCCTTATCGTTGAACCCACATCTTCATGTAATAACCTGCAACTTTGCTTTCCATTTATGTTTTTACTTCACGTTTTATTCCTTTTCGTATTACTGGGCCTATTCACAGAACTCTCCTCAGTCACTGTGCCTTTACTGTGGCCCTTTTTGATTTTTGACTATGGCTTCTCTGCCTTACACTTCCCCCTTACTGTCTTTTGTTTCTGTCCCCGTTTTACTTCCCTCCGACTTTCTGCATCGGTTCCTACCCCCTCCCGCCACATTAATTTAAACCCTCCTCACCATCCCCAACAGCACGAGTAAACCACCCACCCCCCCCCCCCCCCCCCCCCCCCCCAGGGGTTCTACAGAATTCAACTTCTTGACTTTTATTGAAACCTTGTTTCATTTGTTTGTAATATTTCAACTAATAATAATTCTTGATATTTAAATTTTACGTTATAAGCAAAGGAAAATTTTAATGAACTCAAAAATTCGATTTATCATTTTGCAAGAACGGAGTAGAATGCTACTGGGTACCCAAAAGGTAGTAGGGTTGCTCAACGCTATTTGTTTTTCGCTATTCAAATCAATTACTGTCCAAATACCATCACCACAAGATAACAAATTTAATTATTGTTGAAGTATTTTATCTTTCAGCCCCATCCACCCTTTTACTATATTCAGTTTACACCAACCCAACTGCAAGAATTACTATTACAAATGGTCACAAGAATGACCCAGGGTCCATAGACTAGGGTAGTATTTCCCTTGAGAACAGAAGATTCAGGAATGATATAATTGAGGCGTATATGATTAAAAGAGTTCATAGAGGAAAAACTATCTATCCTACGTCTTCTGGTATCGAAATCCAGAACAATGGAGCTTAATTTGAGGTAAGCCATTCAGAGTGATGTCAGGAACCATTTGTTCAAAGTACAAAGGGGTACTGCAAATCTGGAACTCTCTCCCAATTGTTGAGGCTAGGTTGCAGTTCAAGATTTCTGTTAGTCAATGTTATTACGGGGAAAAAAACTTGATTATAGCGCTACCAGTCTCAAAATGCTTTACAGCCAATGAAGTATTTTTGACATGTAATCACTCTTGTATTGTCAGATACACAGCATTCAATCTGAATGTAACAAATTCCTATAAACAGCAATGTGTTAATGCCTAGATAATCTGTTTTGTGATGCTGAGGGACAAATATTGACCGAGGAACAAATGGAGTCAATAATAGTGGAACAGGTTTGAGGGGCTAAGTGGCCTAAAATTTTCACTTCAAATTAAAGCACCAGAGTTGCATGTAGGTAAATAATAATAATAATATTTATTGTAGTAAGCAGACTTACATTAACAATGCAATGAACTTACTGTGAAAAACCCCTAGTCGCCACATTCCGGCACCTGTTTGGGTACACAGAGGGAGAATTCAGAATGTCCAAATTACCTAATAACACGTCTTTCGGGACTTGTAGGAGGAAACCGGAGCACCCTGAGGAAACCCACGCAGACACGGGGGGCGAACGTGCAGACTCAATCTGGGAATCGAACCATGGACCCTGGCGCTGTGAAGCCATGGTGCTAACCACTATGCTACCGTGCGGCCCCACATGTAGGAAACTATAGACTAGTTAGTTTAACCTTTGTTGTTGGGAAATTGTTAGAATCCATTTGTTGTAGTATATCGGGACTTCCAGAAGGCATTTGATAAGGTGCCACACAAAAGGTTAATAAATATAAGGCAAGATCACATGGGATTAGGGATAATTTATTAGCTTGGATTGAAGACTGGCTAACTGACAGAAAGCACAGAGTTGGGAAAATGGGTCATTTTCTGGTTGGCAAGATGTAGCTTGTGGGATGACAAAGGGATCGGTCCTTCGGCCACAACTATTTACAATCTACATTAATGAGTTGGATGCAGAGATAGAAGGTACCAAAGATTACGCCAAAATAGGTGGAGTAGTAAGTTGCAATGGCGGAAATTTTTTTTTACAAAAGGATATGAGTAGGATAGGTGAGTGGGCCAAAATTTGGCAGATGGAGTTTAACATGGATAAGTGTGAAGTTATCCATATTGGGCTTGGAAAAATAGAACGGCAACTTATCTAAATTAAGAGAAACTTCAAAGTGTTTTGATACAGAGGGATCGGAGTGTCCTCATGCATGAATCACAGGAACCTAGTATGCAGGTACAGCAGGTAATAAGGAAATCAAATAGAATTATAGCATTTAAGGCTAAAGGAATAGAGTATAGATGTAGGGAGGTGTTGCTGCAACTTTACAAGGCATTGGTGAGAATGCACCTGGAGTACAGTACAGTTTTGGTCCCCTTACTTGACGGATGTAGTTGCATTGGAGGCAATTCAGAGGTGGTTCATCAGATTGATTCCAGAGAAGAGGGGTTTGTCATAAGAAGATAGATTGAGCAGTATTGACTTATACTCTCCAGAGTTGGGAAGAATGAGTGGAGTTCTAATTGAGGTATACAAGATAATAAACGGTATTGACAAAGTAGACGTAGAGTGGATATGGGGCAATCTCGAAAGGGGAGATCATGGTTTTAGGATAAGGGATAGCAGATTTAAAACAGAGATGAGGAGAAATTACTTCTCTGAGGGTTGTGAATCTGAAGAATTCATTACCCCAGAGTGCCGTGGATGCCAGGACATTGAGTAAATTTGAGATAAATCGATTTCTAATTAGTAATGGGTTACAGAGAAGGGAAAGGGTTATTACATCAGCAATGATTGTATTGAATGGCAGAGGGGCTGAATTTCCTAACACTGCTCAGAGTTCATATTTTCTTATACTCATCATCATGCCAGTCAAGTCACAGCCAAGATCATACCCTATCATTTATAAGTAACTCAAAATACTTCTGTGATGCAACCAAGTGAATTTAAATTTTCAAGATCTAGGTCTCACAACTCTGTAAAATTTACAATTCCAATGTTTTGGGTTATAGCCTCACTACTAAATGCCAGTACTGTAATCAGGGAGTACTCGTATGTGAAGTTACCAATTACTTTCCACATCCAATAAATGTACAACTGAAGAGAGGAGCTTGCCATTGTGATCAGCACACTGCAATACTGAAGTCAAAGTCATGTTGGACTTGAAACGTTAGCTTTGTTTCTCTCTCCACAGATGCTGCCAGGCCTGTTGAGTTTTTCCAGCACTTTTTTAAAATTCTAACTGAAATGCACTGAATATTTTGGTGACCTTTTTAATGCCAAGGACAAATATACCGTCCAACATTCAAGCAGATGGCTTGAATTTCACTGTCCTTTTTAAAAAATTGTTAAGTAGTCATGGAGCCAAAACGTACAATAAATTACCAATAACAGGGAAATGCTAGATGGAAACTAGATATGACGAGTATAAGGCGAAAACAACCTCTTATAAATGTAACACAATTGAAACACGTTTGAATAGTCCCAATACACACTTTACACCTTCTGCATAATGTGCTTAAAACTGAATTCTGAATATACATAGATGAAAAAAAATTTAATTTACAACACAATTCTTTTTAAAACTGAATTTGCTAATTAAATTGAACAATGTCAGTGTCATCGGATGGAACATTTTCTACTTTAGCAGGCAGTTATAGGTTAGTTAAATCTGGATAGATATACAATGGCAGTTCTCTTTCCAGTACTGCAACAGTAGTTCAAACCAACAGTTAAGAGTTTATTCCCACGCCATGTAATAACATGGCCAAGTGAAGGGTAACTTTGTAAAATGAAGTTCAAACTTTTCATATTAAATGCATTTAGTGCATATCTATTGCTCGAACTATTGCACTTAATTTTGGTGAAAATTCTCCAAAAAAAATCTTGATATTTTAAATACAAAGATGAAACATGATAGTTGTTTTACATGCCTAAATGTCAAAAAACTGAACATAAGCCAAAGGATTCAAATCACACTCTCATATACAAGCTGCATTCTGATTTTACGAGTATATACAGGGACAGCAGATGGTCAAGAGCAATGTAGGCCCACTAAAAGCTGAAAATGGAGATATTGTCATTGATATGGTAGACATGTTGAACAATTTACCTCATTATTTACAGTTGGAAAAGGAGTAATGTGCCAGAAGTCCCCCCCCCCCCCACCCCCCCAAGAAAGTAGCTGATAGAGGACAGGGACGTAATAACCTAATTAACGTAATCAGTAACTAGGAAATGAATAATAATCTTTATTATTGTCACAAGTAGGCTTGCACTAACACTGCAATGGAGTTACTGTAAAAAGCCCCCAGCCGCCACATTCCAGCACCTGTCGGGCACACAGAATTCAGAATGTCTAATTCACCTAACAGCACGTCTTTCAGGACTTGTGGGGTGAAACCTGAGCACCGGGTGGAAACCCATGCAGACACAGGGAGAACATGCAAACTCTGCACAGACAGTGACCCAAGCGGGAATCGAAGCTGGGACCCAGGTGCCGTGAAGCAACAGTGCTAACGCTGTGCTACCGTGCCACCCGTAAACGAATGGAACTAAAGAGTGGCAAATTCCAGGACCTGATGATTTCCATCCGAGGGCATATAATGAAATCTACACTGCACAAAAAAATGATCACTTTAACGTTGCTTCTCTGACAGATTTTACGTTAAAATAAAAGTTGTCACATGATCTACATTAAGCCATATGCAGCCCATCATTTGAATGGAATGAAAAAATATTTTAGTCAGGCCTCCTTTCATTGCTCCTTCCAATTAAACTGGCATTACATATATAAAAGAATGTGATAAAGCTTAGTAAACGTGTACCTTCCTGTTGATATCAGTTTAAGTCCAATGTATATGCAGCCTAGACAATTTTTGTGTACCAGTAAGGTTTTTTCCTGTTCTTTTGATCTTCACTTGAAGATGCACATGCTAGGTTAAGGTTCCATGATGCCACCACTCTTTGACCACATCATCCAAGTGACTTTGAAATAACGAACACTGACTAACGGCCAACTAGTTCACCACAGAGGAAGGACATCACCTGATCTTGTCACCCAATATCTAGAAACATGCACCTTTTAGTATGAGCCACTCAACAAGTCAAAAGTGGAAATCCTGACTACTTTTTTTCTGTTTCCGAGACCAGAAGCACTGATGCCAATTGGAATGTCCAATTGCTGCCTCAACATAATGGAAATAAATTACCATTCATCATCTTAAAAAAATTAAATATCAATCGAAACAGATTAGTAAGCCAAATGCTTCAAACAGAAGTGTGTCGACAGGGGTCCCACTAATGTGAAATTTTACTAATTCTCATAACAAGTGATAAGTAGATGCAACAGAATGAACAACTGAAAGAAAAACAAACAAAGTAAAACTAGTATTTAAAGATTTCTACAAGGCCAGGAAATAGCGAATGAAGTATTAGGTGCTAACAATCAGCAGACGTGACTACCAGTTAACTGCTATTGTTGGACAATTAAAGTAGAATTTAGAAACATTAGAAATTACTCGTGGATTTCTCTTAAGTATTAAGAATTTCTACTCTCCCTGTTCTCTCTCCACCCCGCTACTGCTGCCACTCTTCAACTTTCTCCTCTTCTGTTGCTAGGGTACCATCAGCCATTTAAAAATCAAAAGTGGTCCAGTATTGCAGTTGGTTTTCCATTGATACACAATAGGATGCAAGCTGCATTTAATGGCCATAATGTTACCTTGGCAATTCCTAGTTTCTGCTGAGTTGTTTCAAAGGCAAAGCACGCGTCCCAAGTTAAAAAAGGAGAAAAAGTGGAGGAAAAGAGGACACATCACCTTGTCGATCCTGCAACATTCACCCAAGTGGTAGAAATGATAATTTGCTGGCTGCCATAAGGCAATCAAATGTTTAGGACACTGATAATTATTCATATCAGATTTGTTACTTGATCTTCAATGGAGGCAAAAGATGATAACCAAGTCTATAATGCTATCCTAATTCAGCAACCACATACAAACCCTTACAACTGAGAGAGGTAGGAAAACGAAGGTAGGAAAACAAACAGTAGCAGAAAGCCTGGTCAACTACCCCTTCCAACTTGGCAGCATTGAAGTCAACAGTAGCACATTAACTACTGTCTCAGCCAAGGTTAATTAACTAGTAGAGACTATGGATCAAACTTTCAAACTCCTTGGCTGATTCTCAATCGAAGGCCATGTGGAAACTTTAGCTAATAAACCACGCAATGACCTTCTTCTGAGAATTAGAAGAGGTGTACGCTCAGCAGGGCCCTTTGTGCTGAAAATACCAAACTGTATTGTCGCTCCACCACTATCCCACATTCCCGCACCCTAATAAGCATTTGAAGAAATAAAATGAAGTTCAAGGAGGTTCGTGAAATTAACCAATTAAATATGAATTCATAAATTAATTTTTCACAACTAAATACCCTCACAATGTTACAGTATGCCAACTTACCCAATATGTTTTTGGCAGTTTGGAACACAGTTTCTTGGGAATTTTTAATTTCTAACAGTTTTTGAAAGAATTTGAGAATAATTTATTAAAACCATGCAAAATGGATTTGTAATCTCCATTTGTAGAAGTATGAATGGAGGTTAGACTCCAGGCCTCTCATGAAAAGATGAATATTGCTAAACAGTACAAACTGTGGAAAATTCTAAATTTCCAACTTTAAAGATCGAATCTTGATGGAACTTTCATACTCCATCTCCCAAAAAGTTCTGTGTTCATATTCATTATTGATGGCGACAAGTTTAGGGGTTGCATATCTCCAGCAGGGATGTCATAGTACTACTATTCATTCATCACTTCAGTTAGTCATCATTCACTTTTACCCAATTGTTTAAGGAGTGAAATATTTGTAAATTGTAGAAAATTGAAGTAAGCTAGATCCTGCATGTATATTACCACATAAATCTACTTGCATATTTAAAAATATACTGTACTTTTGGAACCAAGAATACTCCCCATAATAAAGTTTTAGATCATTAAAAATATAACTTATCTAGTTGCCAGAACCAGCATTCGTCAAGAATGATAAACATTACTACAGCTTAAAAAGTATATCATGTTTGAGTATGTCAAATTCAAATGATAGGTGTTAAAAATCCAAATGACACACCATTACAACATGCCAAATTCCTAACCCTACCACACCTCTATAATTAACCTGGTGGACACGCAGATACAAGAAAGGTTGGAGATAGGGCATCACAAAGAATTAAGTCAATATCTACTGATTATAAAATAAAGTTATTCTAATATCTGCATCATTGAAAAAAATCCCTCACTAACTCATCGAGAATGAGAAATATTAAAGTGAAATTAATGTTAATAAGTGATCACTAAGTTAAAAGAAACATGAATCTTTAAATGCATGTCTAAGCAGATTAAAGTTTTCTGTCTTTTTCGATTTTGAGTGGTTTGTGAAAAGGAATCCTTATGGCCATAAGCAGTAGATCAGGCGAATCATTTCCAGTCTGGTCTATATTCTTTAATATTAACACAGGATGTTAATTAACACTGTAGCTTATGAAATCGATTATTCGCTCGATTAATAACGTTTTCGGGGTGGGGGAAGATTCTAAATAAAGAAAATGATTTGGATAAAATGTACTTACTGCTGACTTTCATGCTCCCAAAAGCAGACGGCTGCTGCACAGGTTTGCAGCTCTCAGCAAAAGACGTTGTCCTGGGTCGACCACTCATGATTACTTTAAAGCGACATCTAATTTTTCAAACATATATATATTTTTTAAAAAGACACTTTTGTATTCCTTTATATTCTCTCCCCTCTCCTAATTTTAATCCTGTTCACCTGGTTTCATCGCGCAAATTTCTCCCAAATTAGTTGCGTTTTTAAAAAAAATATTTTTATAATAATCGCCAGAAATAAATCTGAAATTATTTCCGAGCTCTACATTGATCTTGACTGAGCTCAATGCAGGATGGTGGTGGTGGTGATGATGATGGTGGTGGTAGTGGTGGTTCCTGCCATGGCGGCTCCTTCAGTTCAATTCAATCCTGAGGTAATTTTTTTTCTTTTTAATTTCCCGACTTATTTTTTCAGACCTTAAAAGCCCATTCGCGTCTCTTTTCACAGACGCTAAAAAATTAAAACGGTTTCTGAAGGAAACCCCGTGTTTTTACCCCAATTAAAACGGTTAAAACCCCTCCCTAATTCACTCGGCTGTCTTTGTACTATTTTTTTTGCCTATCTCTTTCTCCCTCTTACTGCAGCTGTAACCTCCTGGTCAATCTAACTTGATGCCGGGGCGTCCGGTCTGACGTTAGAACGGGACCATTCGCAGAACGCGTCGGAGACGTCGGCGTCGCCTGGAGCGGTACGTGACCAATCGACGAGGGGGGGGCGTTGCTTTAAAGTGCTCATCAAGTTCGGTTGACCGGCAGTGACAGGGAAACTGGCCGACAAGCCTCGGCTTGCCCTTCCCCCTCTTCGTTTGTCTTCGCCAGCCAGTGAAATCGCACCATTCGTTGCAAGGAGCGGTGACGGAAAGGCACGAGCTCCGCGAAGTGCCAGTGACGTTAACCAATCGGAATCCGAGGAAATCCAATCCGCCCCGACGACGAGCGTTTCCGGTGATCGAATAGTGTGTTGGGTAGCAGACAGCGACCTCTAGGCTTGGAGGAGCTGAATGGCGCCGCGACTTAATCCACAGGTGCAACCTGCATCTCGTCGAGGATGATTTATCAGTGTAAGAAAGGTATTAAAAGTCAGAACTAGAATGGCAAGAAAGGAGAGGCGAGTGACACAGCCAAAATCTGATTTACAAAATGCAACATCTGAATATGTGTAACTGCACCACTGAACTGTGCAGTCGTGGTAAACCTGTGGCACACCAGAAAGCTGTATCATGGTACACACCTTTATTAAAAAGTCTGATAATGAACCTCTGTCAGTGATTGGGATGGACCGTGTCCTCTGTTGAAGTTAACCAGAAATGCCTGGTGATTACTGAGCTATTCCACCAGTCATAAATTAAATGCAGCTGAGTTGCTGGACAAAATGTACTTGGCCCAATAGTCGACGACTGTTGATTTCCAAGTAACTTATTAGCTGAAGATCTGATTGTGATGGAACTGCAGAATTGGCCTTGCCGCAAACTGAACATAAAACTAGTTACAAAAGTATTTTCACATTTGTAACATTTATTATTTCATATTAGGTCTTGCATTGAGCAAACATTTTGGGCACCATATATCCATAGTGACATTACTGGCACCTATAGGTTATTTGATAAGAAAATGGTGGACGCTAGGTAGTATTTGAAAAATAAATTTAGAAGTGTTTGCCAAAAGAGCAATCAATTTTCTGAGATTGAGGTACAGCACAGGCAGTTGATGTTACAAAAATAGCAGGTCTTGTCATGAGATTAAAGGTGAGGTTTAAATTTCAACTGAGTCAAACAAATCACCAATAGCAAACTTCTTCAGGTTCACTTTTAATCAAAAGCTCAATGACCCACTTATGTTCTTGTAGGGGGTGAAAAAGCATTAGCAACATAAGTCTGAAGTTTCTGGCAGAAGCCAAACGGGATGCTTAAGATCTTTCTGATATTGAGCTGAAGAAAATCATGGTTTATAGAGAACAGTTGTAAGTTTGAGGCTGGTGATAAAATTATATGGTTGGGTGTCATCAGTGTACATCTTTATGGTGTATATGATTTGCATGTAGAGGAGGAATAGAAAGGGGCTAATAATAGCTACTTGGAATATATTGAAATTACAATTTGGAGACCAAGTTCAAAGTTTTTATAGGAGCATAGGACAGAAGTGGGTAATTTAGCATCTCAAGCCAGTTCCTATTGCAGGAGATTGACGGAATGAAACCAGGAAAGAGTGAAATTGTAGAGGTATATAATAGAAGAGACAGATGGAAGGCTCGGCTGTGCCAAAGGTTGGTTCCATTGTGTAGTAATCCACGGGAGGCAGGAGTTCCGTCACCACACCAATATTTATTTACAATAACGATATTACAGGAGCAGCTACAAACAGTGCTGCTAGCAGTCCAGTCAACTTAAGACTGCTCACAATGCCTACACAGGTGATTATATGGGCCCCCTCAATGAGCTATCATTGAGGGAGCTCATACTCCAATTGGCCAACCAATAAAGCCAATTGGAGTTCATTACCCCCCCCCCCCCCCCCCCCCAAGGTCCGAGGAATTCCTGCCAGCTGGCATTCCTCTGAGCTTCTTCCTGCTCCTCATGTCTGGGTCTGTCACCTCGGTGTCGTCCGCCGGGCCGTTCTCCGAAGTGGGCGGGGTGTACCTTATAGGTGCCCGCCTTTTCCTTGACGACCTCCTTGGAAGTTGTTCTTCCTCCTCCTCGGGGAGAGGTGTCGCGGCAGCCTCGTCGAGTGTGTCCATCTCCGACTCTGATGACTGGATGACGGGGTCTGGAGAAATTGCTCGGGGCTGGGGTGTGGGTATCCTTCCCGTCTGGGCTATCCCAGCTTGAGGCGGTCCTGCTTCGCCTGCCTCCAGGTGTGGTTCCGCTGCCCTTATTTGGTCTAGGTGTTTCTTCAGCACCTTACCTCCTATTGCAACCTCATAGGATATGGGCCCTGTTTGGGACTCTACCGTACCTTTGACCCACGTTGGTCCATTCCCATAATTCTTGACCCAAACCGGTGCCCCCACCTGGAAATGTCTCTGCTGCCGACTATTATCATGCCCCCTGCATTGGGCCTCCTGTTGTTTCTCCACTTTCCCCGTTAAATTTGGGAAAAGGAGACTCAGCCTCGTTCGCAGCCGCCTTCCCATTAAGCGTTCAGCTGGCGGTATGTCCGTTGTGGAATGCGGTGTGGTCCTGTAATCAAACAGCCAGCGGGAGAGCTTTGTGTCTATTGACGCTGCCGGCTGCTTCTTGAGTCCCGCTTTAAGTGTCTGGACCGCTCTCTCTGCCAGGCCGTTGGTCGCTGGATGGTAAGGGGCCGTTTTGATGTGACGGACTCCGTTTTCCTTCAGGAATTTTCCAAATTCCCCACTTGTGAATGCCGTTCCGTTGTCCGACACCAATACCTCCGGAAGTCCATGTGTTGCAAACGAGGCCCTGAGCTTTTCAATTGTTGATGCTGTGCTTGCCGTGTTTACCCGGTGGACGTCCAACCATTTGGAGTGGGCGTCCACTATCACCAAAAACATTGAGCCCATGAAAGGGCCGGCGTGGTCAATATACGGGCGGGTCCACGGTCTGCCTGGCCATTCCCACGGGTGCAATGGCGCCGCTGGTGGCACTCTTTGCCCCTGTTGGCACTCCTGGCACCGACGTACCAAGGCTGCTATGTCTGTGTCCATACCTGGCCACCAAACGTAGCTACGAGCTAGCATCTTCATTTTAGACACCCCTGGGTGTCCGTGATGTAATTCAGTTAAGATTGCCTGACGGCCCTGAGCTGGGACGATTACCCGGGCTCCCCATAATAGGATACCGTCTTCTACGGTTATTTGGTCCCTTCTGCTCCAGTATGGGTGCATCTGGGGCTCCACTGGTCTTTCCAGTTCCCCTGTTAGCAGTAAATGCTTCATCTTGGCTAAAACTGGGTCTTTTTGCGTTCACAACCGAATATGTTGTGCGTCTACTGGTAGGGTGTCCAAAAAATTTAGAGTCATTACTGTCTCCTCTACTTTTGGTATTTGCGGCGGAGTGTCCGGGAGGGGAAGTCTGCTCAAAGCATCTGCATGTGCTACTCGCGTTCCCGGTTTGTGCTCCAGAACGTATCTATATGCCGCCAGTAGCAACGCCCAGCGTTGGATTCTAGCTGATGCAATCGGGGGTATTGACTTGTCTTCTTTTAATAACCCTAATAACGGCTTATTGTCCGTCACTATGGTGAATTTCCGCCCGTACAGATACTGGTGAAATTTTTTTACTGCGAATATCACCGCCAGTCCTTCCTTCTCGATTTGGGCGTACTTCCTCTCAGCCATCGCCAAGGTCCTCGAAGCATAGGCTATTGGCCGTTCTTCCCCATTCCTTCCTCTATGGGCTAAGACGGCTCCTACCCCGTAGGGGGATCCATCACAAGTGACCACCAACTCCTTCCTTGGGTCATAATGCTCTAGGACATTTTCAGATGACAGCTGTTCCTTAATGTCCCTAAATGCTCGGTTTTGGCGGGTGGACCATTTCCATTCTTGCCCCTTTTTTAGTAGCTGGTGGAGGGGTTCTAGGATGGACGCCCTATTTTCAATAAATTTTCCATAATAGGTTACCAACCCTAGAAATGATCGTAAGGGTCGGACGACGGCTTCCACAGAACGTGGGAGCCATTCATGCAACTGTTCCGGGACCTGTTTGTGGCCAACGTACATGAGGAAGAATAGTCGGGTGGCCAAGAACCAGGGGAAAATGGACGGGAATCGGGGGAAGGTAGCCGGGGGGGGGGGGGGGGGGGGGGGGGGGGCTACGGGCTCGGTATGGGGGTTTGATGGCAAGCCAAGGCCCAAAACCAAACTATAAATAAATGCCTATAAACATGTGCCTCGGCCATATTGGGGAATGTAAAATATGTATGCTGGCTAAAGGGGGCGGCCACAATTATTGTTATGAAGATGCTTACCTGTAAATATTCATGTTAAATTTTTGTGTTTTCCTTTTTTTTTTTCTCTCTCTCTAATAACTTGTAATTTGTCATATATAAAATATGAAAACTCAATAAAAAAACATTTATAAAAAAAAAGAAATGATCGTAACTCCTGGACCGTGGTGGGAGCTGGGGCTTCTTTTATTGCCCTTACTCTGTCTTCTAATGGATGTAAGCCTGACCCGTCTACTTTATATCCCATCCTCGTTGCCACTGTAGTAATCCACGGGAGGCAGGAGTTCCGTCACCACCAATATTTATTTACAATAACAATATTACAGGAGCAGCTACAAACAGTGCTGCTAGCAGTCCAGTCAACTTAAGACTGCTCACAAAGCCTACACAGGTGATTATATGGGCCCCCTCAATGAGCTATCATTGAGTCATTGAGGGAGCTCATACTCCAATTGGCCAACCAATAAAGCCAATTGGAGTTCATTACACCTAGCAAGCAGATTAATCATCACCTGGCAGAGAAAGGTTAATCTAAATCTTAAGATATTTGGTGAAGAACAGTTAAATGAGTACGAGAACAGAGGTGGTGGATAAGGAAGGCTATAAAAGTGCTTGAGGGATTTAAAAAAAAACACATTTAGAGTGCCCAATTCATTTGATCCAATTAAGGGGCAATTTATCATGGCTAATCTGCCTACCCTGCACATCTTTGGGTTGTGGGGGTGAAACCCATGCAAACATGGGTAGAATGTGCAAACTTCACATGGACAGTGACTCAGGGCCAGGATCGAACCTGGGACCTCGGTGAGGCAGCAGTGCTACCCGTTGCACCACCGTGCTACCCAGCTTGGAAGATTTTTGTAAAATTTCAATCGTCAGATGCAATAGGTACTTTATCGAGTAAAAAAATTGATTGTGTGAGTTAGATGGGATCCCATGTAGGAGTGGACTTTTAGAGAATGATTACAAATGTCAGAGGTATTTAAGTATGTTGCACCAGATCTGACTAAAAGGAAAAGGACATTGAAAAGGAGTTGAATTCTGAAGTAGTTCAGAGCAAGATGAATGATATTGTGTAGGACTATGACATTTTGTAAAAAATTAAGCCAAGGGAGGATAAAGAATTGCCTTCAAGAACTGATTTGGTGTATTCCACAATCCATTCCAAACAATGGTGCATATCACCAGTTTGGATTTTGCGCCATGATAAAATAAAACATGAAATCTAAGATCAGCTTGATTATTTTCAAAACTCAAATTCTGTAGGCAAACCGCAAAACAGTAAGTGACTTCACTATGCACCTGCTATAAAAATGCTCAACTGCACTCGGAAAGCAACAGACTGAGCAATGATTTTTCTTTAGCACTCCCCAGCCAAGGGGCACTCAAGCAGGTTGTCAGAACCAGTTTTGTTTAAATGAATTAACAGATTATAGGAGGAGGGACTGGGTGGTACAATGGGCTGAAAGAGTGTTATTTCGCCTCTGTGGACCTAGGCTTTAGGGCAGAAGAGTTTTGAGGAGTTCAAGATTCTGGAAGGTTGGCCGTGGGCAGCTTCGGATTGGACTTGTCTGAAGACAACATGCCTTGTCAGCTACTGTCTCTTCATGCCATGAAATCACTGTCAGAAATCTAGCCAATTCCTGTATCTAATCCAATTGGTAGCTTAAAAAAAGAACAGCAATCCTATCCGCTCGCAACATTCTCTTTTCCAGAGCATATGCCCAATTGGTCCTCGTAATCCAATGCTTTCCATCCACTCTCATTCTGGTTAATTTCTTAGATACTCGTTCAATAATTGCAATATTCTTTTTGTATTGTGGCAAACAACAGTGCACAATATTCTAAACCACCAATGATTTATAGTGTCACAGGATTACCTCACTATTTTTTCTCTGTATTGACCCTCTAATATACCACTAAATCTAATTTCCTTTACTTGCTGCTACCCACTGCAATAGCTTCAATTTATTGGCAGTCATGCCTCTCAAATCATTTCCAACAACAACTGGTATTTATTAGTGCCTTGAACATAATAAAACATTTTGAGCTACTTCACAGGACCATGATAAGGAAAAATTAACATAGAGCCGCACAAGGTGATATTAGAGCAGATGGTGGGGGGGGGGGGGGGGGGACACTTGGTCAAAAATAAATTTTAAGGAGTGTCTTCAGGGAGGAAAGTACTTCAGAGGTGGAGAGGTTTAGAGAGGGATTTCCAGATCTTGTGGTTTGGGCAACTGATGGGTAGAGCAACTAAAGTTGTGAATATTTGAGATGCCATAATCAGAGGAGCGCTGATATATCTGCGGTTTGGGGCAGGTAACATACATGGGGAAGGCTGAGGCAATGGAGGGACTTAATGTTAAGTAATGGGTTAAGGGACATTGCAATTAGTTGTCTCATTTATGTTAAGTGTTCAATGATTGTCTCATTTATGTTAAGTGTTCAATGATTGACACTGATATGTAAAGGGGCTTCAGGTGGACTCTGGAGCTTGTGATGATCTGTAGAGTTCTGTGCAGAGTGAGTTTGAACCATTAAAGGTGTGTTGGTGAAAAAGGAGCTGGACTCTTGCCTCTTCATACCACAGCATCTAGTACATGTTAACAATGGTAGCAGAGGATGGTTGCTGTGTAAATGTGAAGGCTTGAAAAATACAATTTTTCCAGATCAAGGAGTGAAAAACCAAGGAGTGAAAAAAAAAGGGAAACATGGCTGAACCCAGGACAAAGATGGCTGGTTATGATTATCCTCCCTTATTTTCTGAAAGGGAATCATACGACCAATGGAGAAGTGCAGTAGTTATGTGGACTAAGGTGACTGCTTTAGGAAAGAGAAAACAAGGTATGGCATTGGCTCTTTCTTTACCATATGGCAGTAAAATCCGAAACAAAGTGCTTTCTGAGCTGGAGTTGGAAGAGTTAGACTCAGAAGAAGGTCTGGCGACTTTATTACTTTATATGGACAAGATTTATAAGAAAGATGACTTGTTAAGTGCGTATGAAGCATGGTCGGATTTTGATAAGTTCCGGAAAATGGAGGATTTATCTATGGAAGACTATATAATGGAATTTGGCAGACTATATAAAAAGCTGCAGAAACACAGGCTGGAATTTCCACAGTCTGTGTTGGCCTTTAAATTACTTGACTGTGCTAGAGTGAGCAACATGGATAGGCTCCTGGTTTTGACAGGAGTTCAGTTTACGGATAACGATACCTTATTCGAACAGATGACAGCAGCTTTAAAAAAAAGTTTGGGGAAACATTCGATTCCAATGGCTCTGATGACCCAAATAGGTCAGCCTGCTATAAGGCAGAATATGGAAGATACACTACTAACAGGATGGCAAAATCGTATGGCTACGAACAGGCCTCAAGACTATAAAAGAAGACCGAGACAAGGAAATTATGAAGACAGAAACCCAGTTAGAGCCCACAATAGGAGGATGAACCCTAGAAATGCACGGGGCATGATAAATCAATGTTTTCGATGTGACTCTCAATACCATTATGCTTTCAACTGTCCAACTCGTTATGATAAGAGTATTTGAAGCGACACATGACACGGAAGAGTCAGAAGAGGAAAAAGATAGTGACCAGAAAGAAGGCATTGTCCGATTAACAAGCTGTTTTACGCCGGTAATGAGGGTGTTGGTTGCAGAATCTTTTAACTGTGCTGTACTGGACAGTGGCTGCACATCTACTGTGTGTGGGATTGACTGGTTAAAATGCTATTTGGACTCATTGGATGCTGAAAATCGTAACAAGGTTAAGGTATTTAAAAGTTCCACAAGTTTCAGGTTTGGGGATGATAATACTCTGAAGTCGCTGAAAAGAGTGGTGATCCCTTGCAATATTGCTGGAGTGAATCATTTTATTAGCACGGATCTTGTATCAAGTGAGATCAAGTTTGCTTCTGAGCAAACCGTCGATGAAGAAAGCACACATGAAGCTGGATATGGAACAGGATAAGGCAACAGTTTTTGGAAAGACGGTGGACTTGCAATTCACACAGTCGGGACATTATTGTATTCCATTATTGACAAATAATGTTTCAAGTAGAGTGGTTAAGGATGTATTAATGACAGTTGATAATGCGACTTTAGCTGGTAAAAAGCTTATTGTAGTAAAACTGCATAGGCAAATTGCACATCCGTCTCTTCGGAGGCTGAAAAATTTATTAAAGGATGCAGGGGTAAGGGATGATGACTATTCTAAGCTGATAGAACAGGTTACTGATCGCTGTGAAGTTTGCAGGAAGTACAGAAGGACACCAGCACGACCGATAGTAACCCTACCTTTGGCCAGGGATTTTAATGACATTGTGGCCATGGACCTTAAGATCTGGGATAAAGCAAATAATATATTTATTTTGCATTTTGTAGATTTAGCTACCAGATTTAGTCAATCAACAATTGTACGAAGTAAAGAAAAGAGAGTAATTTTGGACAAAATTGTGGAAAAATGGATCGGGACAGGAATGGGTCCACCAGCAAAATTCTTTACAGACAATGGGGGAGAATTTGCTAATGATGAGTTTAGGGATATGTGTGAAAACATGAATATCAGAGTTATGAACACGGCTGCCGAAAGCCCGTTTAGTAATGGTGCCTGCGAAAGACATCATGCTGTTATCGATGACATGCTTCGGAACAGTTTGGGAGATCGACTAAACTGCACGCTAAATTCAGCTTTAGCATGGGCGGTATATGCAAAGAATTCATTGCAGATGGTTGGGGGCTATAGTCCTTATCGATTAGTGTTTGGTAGAAATCCTAAAATTCCCTCCATTTTGGATGACCAGCCTCCAGCTTGGGAAGGGACTACAATTAGCTCAGGTTTTGCTGAACATTTAAACGTGTTACATGGCAGTAGAAAAGCTTTTTTGGAAGCAGAAGTCTCTGAAAGAATTCGCAGAGCTTTAAGACATAATGTACGACCATCAGATGCCGTTTTTCAACAAGGAGAAATGGTATACTATAAGAGAGACAATTCTAATGAATGGAAAGGCCCAGGGAAGATCATAGGCATAGATGGCAAAACATTTATTTTGCAACATGGTAATCAAACTGTTAGGGTACATTCATCAAGGATAATGGGTACCGCTTACAAATTTTCAAATTTAGACAGAGCAGACAGACAAGACGAGGAACCAGAGTCATCTGGTACGTATGTGTTACAGAACTATGAGGACCAGTTAACTGATATAGACAGGGTTTCTGTAGAGGAACACGATACTTCTGATAAATTAGATCAGGCCATTTTTCCGAAAGGGCAACTGCCAAAGGTTGGTACAAAAGTGACATACTTGCCTGAAGGGTCTAGTCAATGGAAGGATGCAACTGTTATTAGTAGAGCAGGAAGGCCACTGGAAAGTATAAACATTGGTTGAATGTACAGCATTCAGGGGATGAAGTTAAGACAATGGATTGGGAAAACGAAGTTGAAAAATGGAGGGCACAGAAACGCAGTGCTAGTTCAGATAGTACATCGGATAGTGAACAGGTTCACAGGAAAAGGTCGCGAACTATTGAAAGGACATCGGGGACTTCCGGTGTGCACCATGGAGTGAGTGATCACACAGACGCAGCTCCTGCCCAAGGTTACAGAAAAGAGCTCTTTTTTGGGCGGCACGGGTTGGAATTTCGATGAAAAGGCGTAGGTGAATGTTCGAGGAGTACTTTCCCCCAGGAATAGTATGTTTCTTGGTTATCAGACCCTCAGAAACAGTGCAAGATTTGGCTGAAGCAGCAGCAGACAAAAGCCTCTGCAAGCATGCAGGCGGGGGAAGGGCCAGCTTAGAGGCCTCAAGCTGACTTGAGGGCCTTTATGAAAGCTGAATTCTAGCAGCAGAGGGAAGAACTGTGAAAAGATCTCACCAAGGCCATTGAAGAAGCGGGGACGGACTTCCGGTACGGTGATGCGGAGCTAAGCCACACGTTCAGTGGCTCCCGCTATTTTCGGACTTTGGGGCTCTTTTAAGGGCTCGTAGTGGTGCTGTTTGGACTTTTCCTCGTGTGGGAACACTCCTTCTCAGATTCTCCACCGGTGGATGGCCTGGACTAGGAGTGGAGCGGTCAGAAAATCGGCTTTGGAAACTTCCGGTTGCGGCTATGCGGAGCTAAGCCGCACCGCAGCTCCCGCTACTTAAGGACTTTTGGGCCGATTTGAGGGCCCCAAACGGCGCTATCTCGACGAATCCCGGTGGGGGAAGGTGTCTAGAGGAGCATTCCCCATAATTTATGGTGCTCACCCGGAGTGGGGCAAAGGAAAAAGCTGCAGCAGCTCCCCAAGAAAAGCGGGGAAAGAAGGACAAAATGGCGGCCAGCGGAACACCCGAGGACTGGTGGAAGTGGGCGCAGGAGCAGCAAGCCTCTCTTCTGCGATGTTTTGCGGAGCTGAAGGCTGAGTTGCTGGACTCCCTGAATGCGACTACCAACAAGCTGCTTGGGACCCAGGCGGCCCAGGAGGTGTCCATTCGGGAGTTGCAGCAGCAGGCCGCTGAGCGGGAGGAGGAGGCCGTGGTCCTCGTGGGTAAAGTGGAGTTGCACGAGGCACTGCACAAAAAGTGGCAAGACCGCTTGGAGGAGCTGGACGTTCGCACGAGGCGAAAGAATTTGAGGATCCTGGGCCTGGCGGAGGGGCTGGAGGGATCGGATCTCCCGTCGTATGTGACCACGATGTTGAGCTCGTTGATGGGAGCGGGGTCTTTCCATTTGCCCCTGGAGCTTGAGGGAGCTCACAGAGTCCTGGCCAGGAGGCCTAAGGCAAATGAACCCCCGCAGGCGGTGCTGGTGCGGTTTCATCGATTTAGTGACCGGGAGTGTGTGCTGCGCTGGGCCAAGAAAGAGAGGAGCAGCAAGTGGGAGAATTCGGTAGTGCGAATCTACCAGGACTGGAGTGCGGAGGTGGCAAAGCGGCGGGCCGGGTTCAACCGGACGAAGGCGGTGCTGCATGCCAAGCAGGTCAGATTTGGAATGCTGCAGCCTGCGCGTCTGTGGGTGACATATAAGGACCGGCACCACTACTTCGAGTCCCCAGAGGAGGCGTGGCCCTTTGTACAGGCGGAGAAGCTGGACTCGAACTAGGGTCTGGGGACACACTATGGCCGTTGCTGTTTTCGCTGTTGCTGTTCTTCAATTTTGACACGTGTTTTTTTTATGCTGGTTTTCTTTTTGCTCTGTTTCCGGGTGGGTTTGTCTGTTGGGTATGGGTGTGGGGTATGTGGGGAACGTTGGGGATATGTGCTTTATATGTTCTCTTCTGTACGTGGCTGGGGGTTGGGGTGAAACTGGATTTTGGGGAGCTGCGTTAGAAGGGTGGGGTGTGGCAGTGTGAAAGCGCGGGCTTTCCTCTGGTTGTCCGCGCTGTGGGGTGGGGGGGCGGAGCTGGAGGTGGGGGCGTGGCCTCTACTGGTTTTCTTTCCCGCGCTGAAGCGGTGGCAAGGAGGTGTGGCAAGAGGGGATGACCCCATGCCGGGAGGGGATGGGTTTTGGCGGGAGCTGCCGGGTCAGCAGAAGTCAGCTGACTCACGGAAGTACCATGGAGGGTGCGTCACGGCTAGGAGGGGTCCTAGCCTGGGGGGGTGGGGGGGGATACCGGGTTGCTGCTGGAATGGCCAGGAAGGAGCTGGTGTGGGCCGGGGGGGGTAGAGGAGAGGCGTTATCGCCATGGGGAACGGGTCAGGCGGGGCGAGCTGGCCTGGGGCGAGCAGTCGATAAGCTATGGCTAGCCGGCGGGGGAGAGGGGCTGGTTGCCCTCTGATCCGGCTGATTACCTCGAACGTGAGGGGGCTGAATGGGCCGGTTAAGAGAACTAGGGTATTTTCTCATCTGAAGGGGCTGAATGCTCCAGGAGTCCCACTTGAAGGTGGCGGACCAGGTTCGTCTGAGGAAGGGGTGGGTGGGGCAGGTTTTTCACTCAGGAAGAGGGTGGCGTTCGAGGCGGCTGAGGTGGTGTCGGACAAGGAGGGCAGATATATTATGGTGAAGGGTAGGCTGCAGGGAGAGAAGGTGGTGCTGGTTAATGTATATGCCCCGAATTGGGATGATGCCGGCTTCACGAGGCGCTTGTTGGGCCGCATTCCGGACCTGGAGGCAGGGGGCCTGATCATAGGGGGAGACTTTAACACAGTGCTGGATTCCCCCACTGGACCAGTCCAGTTCAAGGACGGGTAGGAAACCGGCGGCGGCCAAAGTGCTGAGGGGGTTTATGGACCAGATGGGAGGGGTGGATCCCTGGAGGTTTGGGAGGCCGAGAGCGCGGGAGTATTCCTTTTTCTCCCATGTCCACAGGGTCTATTCCCGAATAGATTTTTTCGTCCTGAGCAGGGGATTGATCCCGAAGGTGCAGGATGCCGAGTATTCGGCCATAGCGATTTCAGACCATGCTCCGCACTGGGTTGATCTGGAGATGAGGGAGGAGCGGGACCAACGCCCGCTCTGGCGCCTGGATGTGGGGATGCTGGCTGATGAGGAGGTGTGTAGGAGGGTCCGGGGAAGTATTGAGTGGTATCTTGATACCAACGACACGGGGGCGGTCCAGGTGGGGATGGTCTGGGAGGCTCTGAAAGCAGTAATCCGGGGGGAGCTGATCTCCATCCGGGCCCATAGGGAAAGGAGGGAGAGGAAGGAGAGGGAGAGACTGGTGGGGGAGCTCCTGGATGTGGACAGGAGATACGTGGAGGCACCGGAGGAGGGGTTGCTGGGGGAACGGCGTAGTTTGCAGGCCAAATTTGACTTGTTGACCACCAGAAAGGCGGAGACACAGTGGAGGAGGGCGCAGGGCGCGGTATATGAGCATGGGGAGAAGGCAAGCAGTATCGGCGCATCAGCTCCGCAGGCGAGATGCGGCTAGGGAAATTGGTGGAGTGACGGATAGGGGTGGGAATGTAGTGCAGAAGGGGACAGAAGTAAATGGGGTCTTTAGGGACTTCTACGAGGAACTGTACCGGTCGGAACCTCCGATGGGGAGAGGGGGGATGGAGAGCTTCATGAACAGGCTATGTTTCCCAAGGGTTCAAGAGGAGCTGGTGGAGGGGCTGGGGGCGCCGATAGAGTTGGAGGAGCTAGTCAGGGGGATTGGACAAATGCAGTCAGGTAAGGCGTCGGGGCCGGATGGGTTCCCGGTGGAATTTTATAAAAAGTATGCGGATCTAGTGGATCTGTTGGTGCGAGCCTTCAATGAGGCATGGGAGGGGGGGGGGGCTTTGCC
Source organism: Scyliorhinus canicula (assembly GCF_902713615.1). Lineage (NCBI taxonomy): Eukaryota > Metazoa > Chordata > Chondrichthyes > Carcharhiniformes > Scyliorhinidae > Scyliorhinus > Scyliorhinus canicula. The sequence goes on along the minus strand of NC_052152.1, from coordinate 45,460,260 downwards.
CCCGACGATGTCGCGGGCACTGATCGCTCTGATCCTGAAGCGGGATAAGGACCCCTTGCAGTGTGGATCATACAGGCCTATCTCGCTCCTCAATGTTGACGCTAAGTTGCTGGCGAAGATCCTGGCCACCAGGATAGAGGATTGTGTGCCAGGGGTGATACACGAGGATCAGACAGGATTTGTCAAGGGACGGCAGCTCAACACGAATGTGCGGAGACTGCTAAATGTTATTATGATGCCGGCAGTGGAGGGGTAGGCGGAGATAGTGATGGCGCTGGATGCGGAGAAAGCGTTTGATAGAGTTGAGTGGGGGTACCTGTGGGAGGTGCTGGAGCGGTTCGGATTTGGGGAGGGATTCATCAAATGGATGAGGCTGCTCTACGCGGCTCCGATGGCAAGTGTAGTTACCAATAGAAGGAGATCGGAGTACTTTAGGCTCTACCGTGAGACCAGGCAGGGGTGCCCCCTGTCCCCCTTGCTCTTTGCACTGGCGATTGAACCTTTGGCTATGGCGTTGAGGGAGTCAGGGAGATGGAGGGATCTGGTGCGGGGTGGGGAGGAACATCGTGTATCGCTGTATGCGGACGACCTGCTGTTGTATGTGGCGGATCCAGAAGGGGGAATGCCGGGGGTGATGGAGCTGTTAGCGGAATTTGGGGGCTTCTCGGGCTATAAGTTAAATTTAGGCAAGAGCGAGTTACCAATGGGTAAGTGGGTAATGGAGGGGGAGGGGGCAGCATGGAAACGGATGGAGAGGGCGTCCTGTGGAGATACAAGCCTGGGGGCCCTGGTAACGGCGCCGTGGCCGCTCCCTCCTACGAGGTATACCACGAGTCCGGTGGTGGCGGCTACCCTCAAGATTTGGGGGCAGTGGAGGCGACATAGGGGAGAAGTGGGGGCCTCGATGGAGGCTCCGTTAAGGGGGAACCATAGGTTCGTCCCGGGGAACATTGATGGAGGATTTCAGGGTTGGCACAGAGCGGGCATCAGACAGCTGAGGGACCTGTTTATTGATGGGAGGTTTGCGAGCCTGGGGGAGTTGGAGGAGAAATTTGGGCTCCCCCCGGGAAACATGTTCAGGTATCTGCAGGTAAAGGCATTTGCTAGACGGCAGGTGGAGGGATTCCCTTCGCTTCCCGCGAGGGGGGTGAGTGACAGGGTGCTTTCGGGGGTCTGGGTCGGAGAGGGGAAGATATCTGATATCTACAAGGTTATGCAGGAGGCGGAGGAGGCGTCAGTAGAGGAGCTGAAAGCTAAGTTGGAGGGGGAACTGGGGGAACAGATCGAAGACGGGACATGGGCTGATGCCCTGGAGAGGGTTAATTCTTCCTCCTCGTGTGCGCAGCTTAGCCTCATCCAATTCAAGGTGCTGCACCGGGCCCACATGACTGGGACGAGGATGAGGAGGTTCTTTGGGGGTGAAGACAGGTGTGTCAGGTGCTCGGGGAGTCCAGTGAACCATGCCCATATGTTCTGGGTATGCCCGGCACTGGAGGAGTTCTGGAAGGGGGTGGCGAGGACGGTGTCGAGGGTGGTGGGATCCAGGGTCAAGCCAGGATGGGGACTCGCGATTTTTGGGGTTGGGGTGGAGCCGGGAGTGCAGGAGGCGAAAGAGGCCGGTGTTCTGGCCTTTGCGTCCCTAGTAGCCCGGCGAAGGATCTTGCTACAATGGAAGGATGCGAGGCCCCCAAGCGTGGAGACCTGGATCAATGACATGGCGGGTTTCATTAAGCTAGAAAAGGTCAAATTCGCCCTGAGAGGGTCGGTACAAGGGTTCTTTAGGCGGTGGCAACCTTTCCTCGACTTCTGGCTGAACGATAGGGTACGGGGACAGTAGCAGCAGCAACCCGGGGGGGGGGGGGGGGGGGGGGGGAAGGGGGAGGGAAAAGGGGGGGGATGAAGACTATGTTTGTTTATTTAATTTTAATTTATTTTTAAGTTCTTTTGTTGTTCATTGGGGTTGGGGGGGTGGGGGGATGTGATACATGCGTCGATACGGTCTGGGGGTTGTTACAGTTATTATGGGTTATTTTGTTGCATTTCATTGTTTGTCGTTATGTTTTATATTTTCTGTAAAAAATTCCAATAAAAATTATTTAAAAAAAAAACAGTTGAAAGGACATCCCGCTAAAGACGAGAAAGATCAAGCAGTAGCAGTACAGAACGAGATACCAGGCAGGAAAGGGGACGTAGTTTATCAAGATCTCGGAACAGGAGTAAGACTACGAATACTAATAGAAGTAGAAGCCCACATGCACGTGAGATTTTGGTGGCTTCAAATAAATTAGATGAAAAAGTTATCAAAGGTGCTAAACAGCAAGAATTGCATAGTTGGAGTGAATTTGGGGTATACACGGAAGTACCGGATAGGGGACAAAAAGCTCTATCCCACAGATGGATTTGTACAGAAAAGGTTCTTCCAGATGGAACTTATAAGGTAAAGGCCAGGCTTGTGGCAAGGGGATTTGAAGAAAACTTAGACAATCAGGACTTAAGGGTAGATTCACCTACAGCAGGAAAGTTTATTTTAAAGATCTTCTTGGCTCTATTAGCCACAAATGCATGGGACTGCAAATCTATAGATATAAAAGCTGCCTTTTTACAGGGGCATCAGCTCCAGAGAGACATTTTTCTCCGTCCTCCTAAAGAAGCAGCTAACACAGAAGGGGTACTGTGGAAGTTGAACAAATGTGTATATGGATTAAATGATGCATCTAGAGTGTGGCACTTTTCGGTAAGGTCAGTCTTAAAGTTAGGCTGTTGCCAGTTGAAAGCAGATCTTGCAATGTTTTACTGACACTATAAAGGAAATCTTGCTGGCATCTTCATGATGCATGTCGATGATTTTTTGTGGGGTGGGACTAGTGATTTTGAAGCTATTGTAATCTCTGGTTTGAGGAAAGAATTCAGGGTTGGAAGTCAGGCTTCCGGTGCATTTAAATATATTGGTTTGGAAATCGGACAGACTCAGTTAGGGGCAACTTTACGTCAGCAATCTTACTTGGAAAGCATCAGTCCAATAGCAATTAGTCGTGGCCGGGTTTCACACAAAAACGCAATTGTTTCGAAGATAGAAAAAGAGCAACTGCGAAGTTTAATTGGGCAACTGAACTGGTTAGGAAGACAGACTAGACCGGACGTGAGTTTTGATGTTTTAGAGTTGAGTACAAAAGTGAATGATCCCAAAGTGGAAGACATAATAAGAGCAAATAAAGTGTTGGCCAAACTAAAAATGCAGGAGTGTGTTTTGAAGTTCCCTGTTTTAGGTGATCCTAGGCATTTGAAACTCATAGTTTATAGTGATGCGTCCTATGCAAATTTATGTGATGGAGTTTCAAACGCAGGAGGTTTTATAATTTTTCTTTTGGGGAATAATGGAAAATGTTGCCCTCTTGTGTGGGAAACAAAGAAAATAAGGAGAGTGGTCAAAAGCACTTTGGTTGCTGAGACATTAAGCTTAGTGGAAGTGGTGGATATGGCCTTTTATATAAGTCAGATATTGACAGAAATTTTGGGATTTGAAGATTTAGGTAATATACCTATTGACTGTCACATTGACAATAAATCTCTGTGGGAAAATGTGCACTCTACAAAAAGTGTCAATGAAAAGAGGTTACGGATAGATATCGCAAGTTTAAAGCAGATGTTGGACAGAGGGGAAATAACAAAAATTTAATGGGTTGACAGAAGCTATCAACTGTCAGACTGTTTCACGAAAAGAGGGGCTAGTTCACAGAAACTTTTAGATATCGTGAATGAAGGGCGCCTGTTTCTGTGAATGTTTTTTTTTCTTCTACTTAAAAAAAAGGGGGGGAATCAGGTGTGTGTTTTAGTTTCTTGAAATTTTAGTTTCTTGAAATTTTGTTTTTACCTAATTTGTTTTTTTTCTCCAAGGAAGGGAAGACTGTTAAGTAATGGGTTAAGAGACATTGCAATTAGTTGTCTCATTTATGTTAAGTGTTCAATGATTGACACTGATATGTAAAGGGGCTTCAGGTGGACTCTGGAGCTTGTGATGATCTGTAGAGTTCTGTGCAGAGTGAGTTTGAACCATTAAAGGTGTGTTGGTGAAAAAGGAGCTGAACTCTTGCCTCTTCATACCACAGCATCTAGTACATGTTAACACTTGAAAACCAGGATGATACTTTTCACATTGATGCATTGCTTAACCAGAAGCCAGTATAGGTCAGCGAGTACAGGGGCAGTAGATGAATAGGGCTTGGTTGAGTTAGGACTATGGCAGCAAAGTTTTGGATGGCCTCAAGTTTATGAAGGTTAGAATTTTCTGTGGTAAATTCGGTGGGTAAGAAAGTTAGCATGATTCTGCACCAGGTCTTCCTCATTAACTATGAATTAGCGAAGAACTCATTGAATTCTGTGATGGGGTGGGTGGTAATATGTCTGGCCTGCTGTTGCCTCACTGCAACAAAGGTGTCACCCACACACAAATTCACTCACTGCAGATCAGGTGTGGGCTGAATGACAACATAAACGAAAGACAACAAGAACTAATTGCTCCACTCGCGGTTCAGCGAGGCCTCCCTGGAGAATCTCCTGCAGGCCATCCAGGAAAGATAGGAGATCTTTCATTGTGGACGGGGGTCCACCAATCTGACCATGCCGGCCTGGGCACAGGTCGCAAGGGCAATCAGTGCCCATGGGCAACAAAAAAGGATCACACTGCAATGCCAAAAAAAAAGAATCACCTGATCAGTTCCGCCAGAGTAAGTGAACCTTCTCCTCACTCCAAATCCCAAACCCACAATCTCATAAGGTCATCAGGCAGTCTAAGAGTACACAGAGATGGCACACATTCGCAACAGATGGGACATCAACACTGAATGTCTGCCAGCCACTTTTTAAATTCCCATTTCATGTGCAATCTTGCTGAAAAGGCCCTCCCATCATTTACTAGGGAGGGCTCGGCACACATAGCAAGCATGAATGCTTCTGAACTTCTCTTTCATCTGTTGTCCTTACAGTTAACCCATCTGCCTTTATGTGGGACAAGATTTCCCATAACATAAGGGAGAGAGCCAAGACTGAAGGGGGGACCCTGGATTTGAGGAACAAGCTGCAGAGCTGGCTGGAAAAGATAGTGATCGACCTCCCCTAACAAGCCAATGAGGGTTCAGATATCTGTGGATTAGGTCACTCCTCATCACTATCTAGGTCTTCTTGGGGCACTACTGGCTCTTGGTCCTCAGTACAATGGTCTTCCCTGAGCTGTTCAAATCGCAATAAGCCTTTCTTCTCCTTAATCAAAACAATCAAGAAGGCAGCGTTGTATGCAACCTGCATTCTCAACTCCTCCTTGTTTCTATGAACTAACAGAATTGAGCAATAGATGTTAGTTCCTGTTGATTTGACTTCCTCCATATACAAGGCAGCTGTGCATTTTTCAGCCTTGACTTTCCATTAGTCAGCAAGTTGCATACCAAGGTAACCCCTTGGAGGATGATATAATCCTGGAGGTCAATAGGTCCCCTCCGATCTTTCGTCTCAGACGTGAATGCGCATTCACAATGAGGGTTTTCTTGAAGGTCAAAAGACCTAAGTCCTCGGAGCCTCAGTCAACCTTGTGTTGGTTGTCCTTCAGTAGCCTTTACAATAACTATGAATACCCAGTCCTTGCACTTCTGCCCTGATTGTCAGCATGGAGCCTTGAATGCCATGACCAGTGCACCAGAAAGATGGAGGATTTTAAGGTCCATGCTGCCTCTGCAAACAGGTGCCATTGATTCTTGGGGCTTGCATCCATTCTGACATGCCTCTGTTAGGCTCAGATGCCAACTGAGACCAAATACAGTGCAGCACCTAAAATTAATGGATTGTTGCTTGAATGCATGCCATCCGAAAAAGCTCATTCATTGTGCATGAGATCCTTGAGTCTTGCACTTGGCTAAGCTATGCTCTCTACAGTTTTAGCAAGACAGTTATGGGATGCCCTTCAATCCGCCCAAAATAGTTGTGCACAAATCCTCCCACACGCCTTCATATTCTTTCCATATCTTTTTCTTTTCAGGCTTGTTTTCCCAACTGCATCATTGATCACTGAAGGCGGACGTGCTGATGATTACATTCGTCAGTGTGGCCAGCTTTCAACCACCCCCATCATCCACTAAGTTCTTCCCATCCTCCTCGAATATAGCTACTGCCTCCCAATCCCCATTCCTCTTACTATCCAGCCTCCTTTCCTTCCCACCAAATGCTTATGCCCTTTCTCGACCTGACTGCTCACCTTCCTGAGGCCACGTGCACCCTGACTTTCTAGATACCCCACCCCCATCAGACCATCAAATATTCCCCCATGACTTTTCAACTGCTGTCAAACAGGATGTAGATCCTCTCCTGACCATGACTGTGCAATTTGCATCAGAGTACTAGGCTCTAACCCCCCCAGGACCCAATTCCTAAGTGAACAACTATGCCCTGCTCACAATGCTGTGTATGACTTATCACTGCCAGAAAGGCTGTCTTCCACCAAGACAGGGACCGACATGTGTGCCATGCAGAGCCCTCTCACTTGGCCCACCCAGCCCCAGGACAGGCTGTTCAATATTCTCCCGACAATGTGGCCTCAGCTCCAGGGCAGTCTGTTTATGTGTCCCCAATAATGTGGCCTCAGCCCCTAGACAGTCAATTCAATATAACCCTGACAACATGGCCTCAGCCCCAGGACAGTCTTTCACTACTCCACTCTGCTCCTAAAGATGGCAGCCATGATTTCCTGCGACCTTGGTGTGATCCTGATTTGTAGGTGGTGGTAGACACGCCATGTGGTCTCAAGATAGCAGTCATGTGACCAGGGTCTCCAATATAAATGGGGGCACATCCGGCCATCACCAGATGGTTGTAGGAGATGGTAGTAAGACATACAGGTGAACAGCGTGCTAGGTGTAGTTCCAGAGGAGTACAAAGAAACACCATGATAACTTGCTCTGTAACAGATCGCTATCTTGCCATGTGTGATTCAGTAAAGATCCTGGTTTGGACAAGTCAAGATGTTTGGTGGATTCCTTTGCAAGAGATCGAAGACCAAACACAACACTAGGGATTCCATTATTCCTGTGAGAGCAGGATAAGATGGAAGAGAAAATGGAAACCAGGAGAATGCATTATTATGTCCAGAGGAAATGCCTGACCCGCAGGTCTTCACATCATTGAGGATCAATCTGGATATTTAGAATAGGCAATATCTGAAAAGTCTGCAGTTTCCCTCTGACCCAGTGATACCACCTGACACATCTGCCAGCTATTGTAACCTGACTTTCAGCTTCCTTGTGGTTGTGAAAGTGATAACTGCACTGAATATTTGTCTCAAACAAAAACAGCAAATACTGGACAATCTCAGCAGGTCTGACAGCATCTCTGGAGAGAGAAGGAAGCTAATCTTACAAGTCTGGATGGCTCTTTGTCAAAGCCCTGATTCAGAATTCCCTGTTTCAGATTCCAGTATCTGCAGTAATTTGCTTTTATCTTAATATTGGTCTGTCCAGTTGCTTTCAGACAGCCAGATCAGTCAGTCAGCAGTTCATTGTTGCATTGGGGAAGTTGCAGGTGTCCTTTTCAGCAGGCCTGAGTTGATTAATTTCCACATAGATCCAGCATCAGAAAGAGAGAACCGTCAACTTCTTCCAAAATGTTGGATGTTGCAAATGATACGCATGTGACTGCTATAAAACTCTTGCCTGACTATCCCAACAACTTCATGAACAGGAACATATTTCTTTCCCCGAACATACAAAGAGTAAGTGATGCTCACCACATACTTATGGGGTAGTATTCAATCCTGGATACCCACACTGCTGAGCTTACGGCATAGGGTATGATGAATAAGTGAGGATCAGCTGATTAAACTATGGTTGATGACCACTTTTCAAAAATCAGGTTTAGCCTATGTGGCAAAAAAGAATCGCTTTGAAGCAGACCTTTGAAATTCTCAAGTCTTTTTCTGGTTAGAAACATGGAATAGAATCTGGTGCCCTGTCTTACAGTGCAGCAGTGGTTTCCAGAAATGTTCAGCTTGATGCATCCTCAATAACTTAGTCGTTGCTATGAGATTGGATCTTCCAAATACAAAAGGCGAAGAGAAATAATTTGAAGTCTGCCAGCAAGGGGTTATCACCAAATTCTTAGTATCTTTCATGACATTCCACAGAGATCTGTTGTCTTGTTTTCATTACACAATTTAGGAAATATGTAATACTGCTAATATCTTTTTTTTACAAGACAACCGTTTAAAACATGAAATGAAAACGAAAATCACTTATTGTCACAAGTAGGCTTCAAATGAAGTTACTGTGAAAAGCCCTTTCAATCATCATATCTGAGAAAGCAATAGCATTCTAACTGGCCAGAAAAGTATACATTTACGACCATCCTATTCCTTCATCATGTCTTAATATTACTATTACACCTAAAACCTTTCTCGCTTCTGATCCAGACTACTTCTATGTGATGCTACCTCAGCGTTTGTGATGTTTTTGGCAGAAACTGTACCCATGGTGTCCCCAAACACTTGAGTGGCACTCGCATTAGTGATGCTAAAAGACCTGCTTCTGGTGTCATGTTGATCAGGGTCTGCTGATTGAATTTCAACTTGTCCAGCTTTGATGGATATATTGATGCAGGAAGATTGCCACAACATCTCTGACCACTTCTGCTAGGCAGTTGTGAGGTACACAAAGTGTATTCATTTTAGAAGGGTAGATTTAGACTTGTGAATCTGAAGATATTTGGACATTCTGAATTCTCCCTCTGTGTACCCAAACAGGTGTCGGAGTGTGACGACTAAGGGCTTTTCACAGTAACTTCATTACAGTGTTAATGTAAGCCTACTTGTGACAATAAAGATTATTATTAATATTATTAAAATCTTCTTCATCTCCCACTGACAGGCCAAGAGCAGCAGTGTCTTCCTCATATCTACTGAGAATGCTGATGTTTGGCATTTCTTTTACTCGTGACAATCCTACTGTCCCTTATTATGTGCTCAATAAATAACAGACAAATTAACATTAAGAGCTTAAGAGCAAGATTATGGTATTTGGCTCCTTGAGCCTGCTCCACCATTCAATATGAATGTGTCCTTAATTCCACTTTTCTGCCTGCTCCCCACCCCCGCAACCATTTTCCTAGTCTCCCTTGCAGATCAAAAATCTGTCCAACCTCCGCCTTGAATATATTCAATGGCCCAGCCTCCACTACTTTCTCATAGAATCATAGAATTTACAGTGAAGAAGGAGGCCATTTGGCCCATCAAGTCTGCACTGGCCCTTGGAAAGTTACTACTTAAACCCACCGCTCCACCCTATCCCTGTAACCCAGTAACCCCACCGAAACTTTTGGACACTAAGGGACAATTTAGCATGGCCAATCTACCTAACCTGCACATCTTTGGACTGTGGGAGGAAACTGGAGCACCCGGAAGAAACCCACGCAGACACTGGGAGAAAATTCAAACTCCACACAGACAGTCACCCAAGGCCGGAATTGAACCCGGGACCCTGGAGCTGTGAGGCAGCAGTGCTAACCATTGTGCCATCATGCCGCCCACAGATTACTGGAGTAGAAATCTCCAAAGATTAACGACCTTGTGTGGATGACTGCCTGCCAAAGAAAGCAGTACGTGCGTTCCTCAACCGGAAACCATGGCTCAATCGCGAGATTGACTCCCTACTGAAGGACATGTCTGCGGCGTTCAAGTCAGGCCAACCTGACCTATACAAGAAGTCCAGATACGACCTCCGATAAGCCATCCGAGATGCCAAGAGAGAATATCAGACCAAGCTAGAGTCACAGACTAGCGTAACATACTCTCAGCGGTTGTGGCAAGGCCTAAACAACATAACGGGCTACAAAGCGAAGCTGACCACTATCTTCAGCAGCAGCGCACCCCTCCCCGATGAACTCAATGCATTCCAGGTTCGGTTCGAGCAGGAAGCCAACGATCCGCTGTCGAGTGCCCCAGCAGCCCATAAAACACTCATACCCACCATCACAGCTTCCAAAGTCAGGCTTTCCTGAAAGTGAACCCTCAGAAGGCGACGAGTCCGGCCGGGATCCCTGGTCGTGCACTAAGAGCCTGCGCGGGCCAGCTGGCAGATGTGATCTTTAACCTGTCCATACTCCACTCCAAGGTCCCCACCTCCTTCAAGAAGACCACCATCGTACCGGTGCCAAAGAAAAACCAGGCAACGTGCCTCAATGACTACCGTCCGGTGGCCCTGACTTCAGACGTAATGAGGTGCTTCGAGAGGTTGGTCATAAAGCGCATCACCTCCATACTCCCAGAACACCTTGATCCAATGCAATTCGCATACCGCCACAACCGGTCCACAGCAGACGCCATCTCCCTGGCCCTACACTCATCCCTAGAGCATCTCGACAACAAGGACTCCTACATCAGACTCCAATCTGTTGACCACAGCTCTGCCTTCACCACCATAATCCCAGCCAAGCTCATATCAAAGCTCCAAATCCTAGGACTTGGCTCCTCACTCTGCAACTAGATCCTCGACTTTCTAATCCACAGACCACAATTAGTAAGAATAAACAACAACACCTCCTCCACAATAGTACTCAATACCGGGTCCTACAAGGCTGCCCCCTACTATACTCCCTGTACACATACGACTGCGTGGCAAAATTTGGTCCTAACTCCATCTACAAGTTTGCTGACGATACGACCATAGTGGGCCGGATCTCGAATAACGGCAAGTCAGAATACAGGAGGGAGATTGAGAACCTAATGGAGTGGTGCAGCGACAACAATCTATCCCTCAATGCCAGCAAAACTAAAGAGCTGGTCATTGACTTCAGCAAGCAAAGTACTGTACACACCCCTGTCAGCATCAACGGGGCCCAAGTGGAGATGATTAGCAGTTTCAAATTCCTAGGGGTACACATCTCCAAAAATCTGTCCTGGTCCACCCACGCCGACGCTACCACCAAGAAAGCACAACAGCGCCTATACTTCCTCAGGAAACCATGGAAATTCAACATGTCCACATTAACTCTCACCAACGTTTACAGATACACTGTAGAAAGTGTTGTGCTGTGTACTCTGGTATAACACAGGCTGCAACTGGATGCAGCTTTAACCAAAAGATACTCCAGACCTTGAAGTTAGTTCAATCTGATTTATTGAACCAGTAGCACAGTTAGCACAGTTCTCTATGAGTTCAACATCACCAAAGTTGCAGGACAGCGCTAGCAGGCGGAGGTTGGTTCAGAAGGAGTTGAAAGATTCATCTTTACCTTGTAAACACTGTTTGAATCTGTAGCGCTTGAAGATTTCATTGGTGCCCACTTCACAGGGACTGTCAAACTTGTCCAGGATGGTTTGAAACTTTGTCTTGTCCTGGCCTTCGGTGAAGTGAAAAGAGTTGAAGTGTTCGATGGCTTGATCACCTGCTGTTGAATGAAAAATGAAAATGAATGAAAATCGCTTATTGTCACGAGTAGGCTTCAATGAAGTTACTGTGAAAAGCCCCTAGTCGCCACATTCCGGCGCCTGTCCGGGGAGGCTGGTACGGGTTGAGAGGAGAAGCTTGATCTTCCTTGCATCCGATGCACCCACGAGGTCTGATGCTTCGATGTACAGCAGAAACTTTTGCTTGAATGTTCACCAGTTGGCACTGAGATTGCCGGAGGTCCTGACCTGAATCTTCTCCATGGTGCCGGGATACATTCGCTGGTCGTCAAAGAACTGACTGAGGTAAACCACCTAGATTAAGCAGTCTTTTGGTAGCATGTTGTGTTATGTACTCTGGGATAACACAGGCTGCAACTGGATGCAGCTTTAACCAAAAGATACTCCAGACCTTGAAGTTAGTTCAACCTGATTTATTGAACCTGTCACACAGTTAGCAGAGTTCTCTGAGTTCGACTCTCTGCTAACCTAAGTGTGGTTACTCTGTCTGACTGAACCAGACTAGCACTTAGCCACGTGCTGACACCCTGACTCACTCTGTAGATGTTCATCAGTGGCAAGAGGTGGAGTGTGAGTGCCTCATGCCTTTTACAGTGAGATACCACCCCTGAGTGTCCTGCCTGCTCATTGGTCATTGGTTCTCTGTGTTCATTAGCTGCCTGCCTGTGCCTGTCTGTATATCATTATCTGCATGTCTGCACATCATGATAGAAAGCATCCTATCTGGCTGCATCACAGCCTGGTATGGCAACTACTCCGCCCAAGTCCGCAGGAAACTTCAGAGAATCATGAACACAGCCCAGTCCATTACACAAACCTACATCCCATCCATTGACTCAATCTACACCTCCTGCTGCCGGGTGAAAGCGGGCAGCATAATCAAAGATCCCTCCCACCTGGCCTACTCACTCTTCCAACTTCTCCCATCGGGCAGGAGATACAAAAGTCTGATAATATGCAAGAACAGACTCAAAAACAGCTTCTTTCCCTCTGTTACCAGACTCCTAAACGACCCTCTTATGGACTGACCTAATTAACACTGCACCCCTGTATGCTTCACCCGATGCCAGTGTTATCTAGTTACATTATGTACCTTGTGTTGCCCCATTATGTATTTTATTTTATTTCCTTTTCTTTTCATGTACTTAATAATCTGTTGAGCTGGTCGCAGAAAAATACTTTTCACTGTACCTTGGTCCACGTGACAATAAACAAATCCAATCCAATCCAATCCTTTGAGAGAAGAAATTCCTCCACAACTTCATCTTAAATAGGAGAAACCTTACTTTGAAACTGTGCTCCTAGTTCTAGATTACCCCAGAAGGGTAAACATCCTTTCAGCGTCTACCCTGTCAAACCCCTTCAGAATCTATGCTTCAAAAAGATTACCTCTCATTCTCCTAAACTCCAAAACATACAAAATATTTCTGTGTTACAACTGAAACTCTTACAAAAGGGGAAAGAATTGCTAATCATAGTGGCAAACTCAGGCAGTTTTCAAATCGGTTTCCTGCTCAACATTTCCCCATAAGATAACCCCTTCACAGAAATCAATGTAGAGACCCTTCTCTGAACTGCCTCCAATGCAAGTGTCCTCCCCAAATAAAAGAGACCAAAGCTGTATATAATACTCTAGGTGTGGTCTCACCAATGATCAATATAGACATGCTACTGGTGCCACACTTGAGCAAATTCTAGGCCATTGCTTTTTCATTTCCTCAGGTGAAGGCAATGTAACAGTCTCTTCACTCAAACATCGTAGTGAATGCCACCTGGAATAGTGGATTTATGGAAGAGGGTGTTTACCCACAAAGGGGTGGTATCCATCTCACTTGCTTGTTCAGGGTCTCAGTCATTTCACTTTTTGTATTATGTGAGCCTGAATGGTGTGGATATGCATCGTATTTAGTAAACATATAGAAACATATATTTAGTAAATATATCTGTAAGTATATCTGTTGTGGATTAATTTGTCTTTTGTAATATTTATACTCAAACAAGAACATGATTGAATAAAATAGAACATTGTTTACGGCCATCTACTTAAAGCTAGATCATAATGTTAAAGCAGGTTCAGGTGTCTGTGGTATCTTTTCTCATGCTAAACTTGTGTACTAGACTAGTTTTTTGCAAAGGAATTCTCCCATTCCCTTTCTCTTCTCAAGGCATTCATGTTTTTCTCTCCGTGCACAATTTTATGGGTATCAGACATCCTCTGGTTCCCCACTCTTGAGTACCTCATAACCCCGCTTAACCTGCACATTTTCAGACACTAAGGAGCAATTTTGCATGACCCAAGTGGTCATTCTTCCTTTGTCAGCTCAGAGAATGAGTGTTTCCACGCTATTCTACTGTGGAGTGTTTCATCAAAGTCTGATCCTGTCGCCACCCACTGTCAACACATTTGTTATTCCAATTGGAGCAAGAGTAGATTTTCTTTTGTCTAATCCAGGGGCATTTAGGGTCAAACTTAGCTGCTCTGGATGTGATCAAGAAATTCGATGCAGGCTGTGGACTTATCTGATGCAACTGATCTACCAGGATTCTGAGTAACAAGTTCTTCATTTTCAGGGGTTTTTACTCATTTTTCCAATAAATTCTCCAATTTAAAAGTATCCCAGAAGAGTTTATTAAATGGGCAGCACAGTAATACAGTGGTTAGCACTGCTGCCTCAGCACCAGGGACCCGGGTTCAATTCCAGTCTTGGGTGACTGTCTGCGCAGGTTTCCTCCGGGTGCTCCCGTTTCCTCCCACAGTCCAAAGATGTTCAGGTTAGGTGGATTGGCCATGCTAAATTGCTCCTTAATGTTCAGGAATGTGCAGGTTACAGGGATAGGGTGGTGGAGTGGTACTGGTAGAGTGCTCTATCAGCAGGTCAGTGCAAACTCAATGGGCCGAATGGGCTCCAACTGCACTATAGAAATTCTATGAATGTAGAATTAGTTTTACCTGAAAATAAAAGCATTAAAAAAAAATCCAAATTAAGGGGCAGTTTAACGTGGCAATGCACCTACCCGGCACATCTTTGGGTTGTGGGGGTGAGATCCATGCAGACACGGAGCGAAATGTACAATCTCCATACATAGATACATACATAGAAGATAGGAGCAGGAGGAAGCCTTTTGGCCCTTCGAGCCTGCTCCGCCATTCATCACGATCATGGCTGATCATCCAACTCAATAGCCTAATCCTGCTTTCTCCCCATAGCCTTTGATCCCATTCTCCCCAAGTGCAATAACCAGCCGCCTCTTGAATATGTTCAAAGTTTTAGCATCAACTACTTCCTGTGGTAATGAATTCCACAGGCTCACCACTCTGTGGATGAAGAAATGTCTCCTTATCTCTGTCCAAAATGGTTTACCCTGAATCTTCAGACTGTGACCCCTGGTTCTGGACAAACCCACCATTGGGAATATCTTCCCTGCATCTACCCTGTCTAGTCCTGTTAGAATTTTCTAAGTCTCTATGAGACTCCCCCCTCATTCTTCTGAACTCCAGCGAGAACAATCCTAATCTAGTCAATCTCTCCTCATACGACAGTCCCGCCATCCCTGGAATCAGCCTGATAAACCTTTGCTACACTCCCTCGAGAGCAAGAACATCCTTCCTCAGAGAAGGAGACCAAAACTGCACACAATACCCCAAGTGTGGCCTCACCAAGGCCCTGTACAATTGTAGCAACACATCCCTGCTTCTATACTTGAAACCTCTCGCAATGAAGGCCAACATACCATTAGCCTTCTTTCCCGCCTGCTGCACCTGCATGCTTACCTTCAGCGACTGGTGCACAAGGACACCCAGGCCCCATTGCACACTCCCCTCTCCCAATTTACAACCATTCAGATAGTAATCTGCCTTTCTGTTTTTGCTTCCAAAGTGAATAACCTCACACTAATCCAAACTATACTGCATCCGCCATTGATTTGCCCACTCGCCCAACCTCTCCAGATCTTGCTGTTGGATCCCTGCATCTTAGTCACAACTCACCCTCCCACCTAATTTGGTATCATCTGCAAACTTTGAGATGTTACATTTTGTTCCCTCATCCAAATCATTAATATATATTGTGAATAGCTGGGATCCCAGCACCGATCCCTGTGGTCCCCCACTAGTTACTGCTGCCAATTTTAAAAGGGCCCATTAATCCCTACTTTTTGTTTGCTCTCTGCCACCCAGTTTTCTATCCACCTCAATACATTTCCCCTAATCCCATGCGCTTTAATTTTGCACAATAATCTCTAATGCGGGACTTTGCCAAACGCCTTCTGAAAGTCCAAATATACCACATCGACTGGCTCGCCCTTGTCAACTGTACTGGTTACCTCTTCAAAGAATTCCAACAGATTTGTCAAGCATGATTTTCCCTTCATAAATCCATGCTGACTCTGACTGATCCTGCCACTGCCTTCTAAATGTTCCGCTATAAAGTCCTTGATAATGGATTCAAGCATTTTCCCCACTACCGATGTTAGGCTTACTGGTCTATTATTCCCTGCGTTCTCGCTACCTCCCTTTTTGAAGGACAGTGGGCCGGGGCCATTATTGAACCCGGGTCATCGGCACTGTGAGGCAGTAGTGCTAACCACTGCACCACCTTGCTGCCCCTAAAGGAAAGCATATTTAACCACTAAATGAGATTTCCTCAAATCACAAGGTTGGTTCTGTGTACCTCTTTTCTTTTTCTTTTTTATTCATTTACGGGATGTGGGCGTCACTGGTAAAGCCCAACATTCATTGCCCATCTCTAGTTGCCCTTCAGAAAGTGGTGGTGAGTTACCTTCTTTAACCATTGCAGTCCTTGAGATGTAGGTACACCACTGTGCTGTTAGGGAGGGAGTTCCAAGGTATAGCCCCAGCATTACATAGAAAGAGAATGTTGAAAAATCGCCTTATTTCTTTTATCTGTTCCCCAGAGTTATAGGTTACACAATTTATGTTTGTACCTACCTGCCTGTGTGGTGAGCAGCTGCCAGATTTCTCTGTGGAATTTCCATTCAAGCCACACATTCTCCCTAGTTTCTCCCTGCATCTTACAGTTTTTTAGTCTTTTGTTGTTTCCTTCTCCACCGTGTCCTCGCCTCTCTCAGTTACTTTAATCTCAGTGCTGTATCCACACACCATCCAGCATTAGCTCCATCTAATTAAAACCTAAAGCTCATGAGACTGGTTTGAATTTCTCTACCATTAGGGGGGCCTTAAATAAATAAACGGCAATGACAGCTCGGATATATTTTTTGTGGTTGTGATGATGGTAAACTCTTTCGCCTAGTTCTCCCCAATGTTTTGTGGCGTTAAGTACATCTGGGGTTGTCTTTGGCCTTCCAGATGATTCTGGAGCACCTGACTCTTTCGGCTGATGAGACATGACACATTTATGCTTTGGTCAAACCAGAAATGATGAGATAAAGCAACCTGTTCAATTTAAATAAAATCATTTTGACAATATTTTTGTTTGAAGTCAGATATATGGGCTGAGCTATTACTTATCTGCAGCAGTGAGAGTGGAAATTCCATGTAAGTGGCAGTTGCACACTTTTCCAGTATTATAGGAAGTTAGTGGGATAATCTCCATTGATGTGTATTTAAACAGACTATATAATCAGACAAAATAATTAACTGAATATGCGTGCTGACATTTTGCAAAGTGCTTTGTCTCTTCCTCCCCCAAATCCTTTTTCTATACATTTCATTTTTATTTTCAAAATATTTTTATTGAAGGCATTTTTCATATCTACAAAAGTCAAACCTCGGCAACAGCTAACAAAACTAACAACCCACCCTCCACATCTCTTTTCTTTCCCCCCACAACCACCATCCAACCCTCCACCCCCTCACCCCAAGCCTGCCTCCTTTTATCCCTTCCCCTTATACCCCCACAAAAAACAAAACACCCATACGCCCCCATACCTCGTCTTTGGCAGCTCCGACTCCCGCCAACTCAACAAAATCTGTCTCCCAGCTACATGAGAGGCAAAGGCCCAGATATTGGCCTCCCTCCCCACCTGAACTCCGAGCTCTCCCGACACTCCAAATATCGCGACCCGAAGCCACCCCACGTCCAGAATTTCAGACATTACATCCAAAAACTCCTTCCAAAACCCTCTCAACTTCAGACATGCCTAAAACATGCACATTGTTCGCCGACCCTCCAGCATACTGCCCACACCTGTCCCCTACCCTCAAAAAGAACCAGCTCATCCTCGAGACTGTCATGTGGGCCCTGTTCACCGCCTTAAACTGGATGAGGCTTAACCTCGCATAGGATGAGGAAGCATTTACCCTCCGCAGGGCTCCCCTCCACACCCCAGCCCCCAATTCTGTCCCCAGCTCTTCCTCCCATTTACATCTAACCTCCTCCACAGGAGTGCCCTCCCTATCCACCAGCTCTCCATATATATCCGGCACTCTTCCCTTCCCAATATCAGCCTCAGACAACAAATTGTCTCGCAGCACCGGAGGTGGCAACTGGAGAAAGGTCTGTCACCTGTTAGAGCCTGAATCTGTTTCCCTTAGGCAACTGATATATGTGGGACCTGAGTAACCCACGCCGGCGGGACTCGGCCAAACCCGTCGGCCACTCGGCCCATCGGGGCCCAGAGAATCGCTGGGGGGGCCGTTGACCGGCGCGGCGGGAATCCCGTGGGCGCCCGAGAATTGGCGCCGGAGAATGGGGAAGCTGGCTTCAGGTCAGAGAATCCCAGCCAGGGTCGCTTTGAATGCAGACGACCTCCTGTTGTACATTGCCAGCCAGGTGGGGAGTTTTGATAGCATCATGGGGATCCTGGGGGAGTTTCTCAGGATATAAATTGAATATGGGAAAAAGCAAGGTGTGCCCGATAAATGCCAGGGGACAGGGGAGAGGATGCTGGGGGAGTGATGTGACCATCAATTCACAAGACACGTGATTGGAAGTGAACAGTGGTTTTAATAATCTTACAACAGAGTCTGCCTGCGACGAGATGAACTGGCAGCAGGCTCACGACTGCAAAGCTTTATACTTCCGGTTAGTGGGTGGAGCCATGGGCGGAGCCAAGGGTGGAGCCCAGTACAAACTCCTTATCTCCCCCTATGGGCAGAGCCGTGCAACGGCTCGTATACAGAGCCCATAAGGACACAATACATATACTGGAACACAGTGTGAATTGGTAGGTTTATAATTCACCACAGGGAGCTGACGTTCTGAATGGTGGGGGTGAGATTCTGCTATCACGGGATACAGGTGGCGCGGGGTAGGGCCCAGCTGCATAAGTTGAACTTGTCGCGATTGGTGGAGGGTATGAAGGTGGAATTCAAGGGATGCGTTGCCCTCGTTTTTGGCAGGGAGTGTACAGAGAGTGAATATGATGGTGTGTTTTAGGCATGTCCGAAGTTGAGAGGGTTTTGGAAGGAGTTTTCGGATGTAATGTCTGAAATTCTGGATGTGGGGTGGCTTTGGGTCGCGATATTTGGAGTGTCGGGATAGCTCGCAGTTCAGGTGGGAAGGGAAGCCAATATCTTTGCCCAGCTCCTCCCCAGTCCATGCCCTGCACTCCTCCGGGCCGCCCCAAGATGCCCTCCACCATCCCTCCTTGACCAAATGCGCCCCCTCTCCACCCATAACCAAACCGAAAATCAACCCATCCCCTCCCCCCACTCTCCTGTTGTCCCTCCACTGTACTCCCATTAATGAACCAACTGGCCAGCATGGTGGCCTCCACCCGGTGCGTCCATCTACCCCCTTCTCCAAATCCGCCCTTCACCCCCACACCCCAAAACACAAACATAAAAGAAAGCGCACTCACTCTCTCCGCTCCCATTCTCATTAAATTCACCAATCCACCCATCCTGTGAATCTACTTTCTCCACATTGAACATCTCCATAGTTCAGTGTCCTCTCACTCCTCCCAGTCCATGATCACTCACAAACACACTCACCTCTGCCGGCGTATCAGAATAAAACTTCCGATTCTGATGCGTGACTCACGGATGAGCCACTTGGCCTACTCCACATCCAGGTCTTCAGCACCCTGTGCGCCCTAACTCCTCGCACATCCCCACAATCCAGAGATTCTACCTCCTGGAGCGATTCTCAAGGTCCTCCACCATCTCCCTCAACCTCTTGTGGTTCTATCCGCCACCAGCAACGCCAGCCAGTCCTCGTGCTCCCCCATTGACTCCTCCACCTTTTGCAGGGCCAGGCCCTGTGCTTCCAGCCTCTACTCCACTCTCTCGATAGCCGCCCTAAGCGGCCCCACTACCTTAGCCAGGTCCTCTGAGGCTTCCTTCCTCTCTGCTGAACCTTGTTGTTCAAAAAGTTCACTAGCTGCTCTGTAGGCCACTGGACAGGCAACGATGCCCCAGGGCCTTCCGTTATCTTTTTTTGTGTTGCAACTCGACTATTTTCTCAGTCAAGCTGCTGCCACTTATTTTTTAAACACCTCATCTGTAAGCCATAAACCACTCGTACCAGAGGAACATTGCAATCCTTCAGTGCTTATGCACCATTTGCCAGCAAAACACCCCTAAAATTGGGTGGGGAAGGACCAGAAAATGCCACCTCGAGCGGGAGCAAAGGCAGTGTACAAACATATGACAAAGCTAACCAGGCTGCTTTCAGGCACTTGGCAAACAAGTTACAGGAACTTTGGAGTAGATCACTTGTCTGAGAACTGGGGTTGGAAACCATTGTAGCTTGGATAAGGGTTCTTCAAAGAGTAAATTAACCTTGAAGAGTACAAATAAAAACATGTTTTAATATAGAATTTGAAGCAAGGACTACAAATAGTTCATAACAAATGTCAGGTGTGAATATATACGAATTGACTTTTTTCAGTGCTACAGTGTTTTTTTTAAAGAAGTATTGGAAATCCTTCTGCCTCCCTGATATTATTTCTGTAACGCACACATTCAAACCATTTCATACTTGTAAATCTACGTTTTAACTGGTTTCAAAATTCTGTTCATGGGGAACTAAAACTGCAGATATCCTTCCTGTATTTCAGGTGGGGTAGAAGGAAAGTTATATTGATTGATTGATTGATTGATTGATTGATTTATTGTCACATGTACCAAAGTATAGTGAAAAGTATTTTTCTGCAGCCGAGGGAACGGACACAGTACTTACATAGTAGACAAAAAGAATAATCGATAGAGTACATCGACAAATAGTGATTGGTTACAGTGCGGAACAAGGGCCAAACAAAGCAAATACATGAGCAAGGGCAACATAGGCATCGTGAATAGTTTTTTTACAGGCAACAGATCAGTCTGAGGGAAAGTTGTTGAAGAGTCTAGTAGCTGTGGGGAAGAAGCTGTTTCTGTGTCTGGATGTGCGGGTCTTCAGACTTCTGCATCTTCTGCCTGATGGAAGGTTCTGTAAGAGGGCAAAACCTGGGTGGGAGGGGTCTACCTTCCTGAGGCAGCAGGAGGTGTAGACAGAATCAACAATGGGAGGGTGGCAAGCTTGTGTGATGCATTGGGCTGAGTTCACCACACTCTGCAGTTTCTTGCGATCTTGGGCCGAGCAGTTGCAATACCAAGCTGTGATGCAGCCGGAGAGGATGCTCTCTATGGCACATTTGTAGACGTTTATGAGAGTTGCTGCAGACATGCCAAATTTATTTAGCTTCCATAGGAAGTAGAGACACTGCTGGACTTTTTTGACAGTTGCATCAACGTGAGTGGACCAGAACAGACTGTTGGTGATGGTGACCCCCAGGAATGTAAAGCTATCGGCCATCTCCACTTCGGAGCCATTGCTGTAGAATTGTGGGGGGGGGGGGGGGGGGGGGGGAGGTGGTGGTTGTGCTACACTTCTTGAAGTGGATGATTAGTTCCATGGTCTTTCCGACATTTAGAGAGAGGTTGATTTCGGTACACCATGCAACCGAGTGATCTATCTCCCTTCTGTAGTCTGATTCGTCATTGTTTGCGGTACGACCCACCACAGTCGAATCATCCGCAAACCTATAGATCGAATTGAATTTAAATCTTGCCACACAGTCATGTGTATATAGGGAGTACAGTAGAGGACTGAGCACACATCCTTGCGGGGCCCCAGTGTTGAGGACTATTGTGGAGGAGGTGCTGTTACCTAATCTGGACAGATTGCGGTCTGTTGATGAGGAAGTCAAGGATCCAGCTGCACAGGGAGGGGTCATGTCCAAGATTGCAGAGTTTGGTTATTAGTCTTGTCGGGATAATGGTGTTGAAGGCGGAGCTGTAGTCTATGAACTGCAGTCTGATGTAGGTGTCCTTCTTGTCAAGGTGTTTGAGTATTGATTGTAGGGCCAGGGAGATAGTATCTGCTGTGGGCCGGTTGCGGCAATAGGCAGACTCCAGTGGATTGAGACCATCTAGGAGGCTGGTGTTGTTGATCTGTCTCATGACTCGTCGCTCAAAGCATTTCATGATAACAGACGTCACGGCCACTGGTTGGTAGTTGTTCAGGCACGCTGCCTTGTTATTCTTTGGTACTGGTATTATGTTGGTCTTCTTGAAGGAGGTGGGGACTTCGGAGCTGAAAAGTAAGGTGTTGAAGATGTCTGCAAATACACTCGCCGGCTGGTCTGCGCAGGCTCTGAGTGCTCGCCCAAGGACTCCATCGGGGCCCGTCGCTTTCTGCATATCTGATGATAATTCCTCCTGCAGCTAAATTGTGCAGTCACTGATACATCAGAATAATACTCCACACCCACCATGAAAATAGTTTTCCAAGCATGCCAGTCAATACATATTTAATAATGTACATAATGGATGCTTTCATTACAGATGTGAAAGCCTGAACAATCCACTCCACCCTTGTGTGTAAAATATGGATTTCCCAATGGAAATACTTTAATTGTGTTTTCTGCTGCAGCCATTCATTCCCTTTGATATAATCCACAGCAAAATTATTTACAATGTCAGTTTTTTTTTAACCTGTACTTTCCTGCATTAATAAGTGAGAGTATTAATTTTGGTGGAAGTTCAATTGAAAATGATAAATCATTGCTATTAAACTGATGATTCAACAGTAAGACTATTATGAAAGGTAGATGGGGTAAAATTAGTGAATTAAGACAACAGGATCAGAGTTGGGATTTATATTTGTGGAGAAATTGAATGAGGTGAAGCAGGTACGGAATAACGCATTGCATGATATTGCTTTGATATTTAGTACCCCCTGTCGTGGTCTAGCAAGCTACTTTATTGTCAGGGCATGTAGTGATGGTCACTATGACCTTTTCATAGGTCATCGACTTCAATGAGAACAAGTGACAAATTTTGTGGGAACCTGCTGCTTTAAAATGAATGATTTCTGAGTATGAGATTTTATTAGTGATTGGTTGCTTATGAAGGATCATAGGCATTCTTGTTTCCAATACAAACATAATTTCAGCTCCTCTTAAACTACCTGCCACCAAATAAATGTTTACTGAAGGTGCTCTCCAATGGTCTGTTCACTTTAAGGTATAATTGAGTGGTTAATCAACTTGCGAACTAACTTAATCAGCATTTTATCCTGTTCTGTAGACTAAACATTTTGACCTATTTGTGACCAACAGAATGCGAAGTGAACATAAAGCAGTCACTGGAAATCTAAAAGAAAACACAACTTTCAGAAACTAACAGCATTTAGTAAGTATCTGTGGAGAAAGGAAATAAGTTAACTTTTCAGGTGTGGCCCATTTTGGATTCATGAGCTTCTCCTCGACCTCTTCCTTGGTCTGTGGTGATACTGCAAACTCGTTCCCCTTCAATAAGCTCATTAATAATACGCATAGCCTGAAGTAAAATACTTCCAAATTTGACTGTACAGTTGTAGAATACTATATTATTTTCCATGAATAACCTTAGCAAGCAAAACAACTTTTATTAACTATTGTTTCTGTTCACAAATTAATTTCTGAAAGGACGCTTAGTTTTTTATTCTACATTCCAGCACTTTTTAAATATGTGTCTTTTTTTTGTTAAAATGTGTGGAGGAAGGGATATTGGCTTTTAAAATGCTCAGTGTGGGTTGCATTATCAACCTGGTGGCGCATCTTCTGCATAATCCTTGGAATTTAACTGCAGCGTCATACCTCAGTATCTAGCCACTGCTAAGAAAAGACTGGCAGTAATTAAAAAGAATGTGGACAACCAAAACACCAAAGTCGTGGTTAACCCCTTATTTTGCTGACAAAGCGTCAATTAACTATTTGCCTAATACAGATTTTGCAAGGATGAATAGGTGGTGGGTGCTACTAGAGCAATGGGCACTTATCGTGATGGTATTCCCGACACTAGATTGTATTCATTGAATAAAAATAATGTAGACATGCACATCCTTGACAACTCTTAGATGTGTCATGTGAGTGTTCCTTTAAGAAATGTGTTCTCTTATCACATGGCTTCAGTGATGTCATTGTGTGGGTGGAGCTGGGATGTGGCTCTGGGTTTTAGTTTCGTTTTTGAGCTGGGAGCTGTTTGCGGCTCTGAGTTTTACTTTTGGTTTACATATTTGTAAGCTGGATAAATACAGAGAAGTCTTGTGTGTGTGTGTGTGTCTATCTCTCTGCATGCTAAAAGGTATCTCCAGATACTTGATAACTTCAAAGTAATAACCGTTTTCTGGAAGGAATTCAAACTTACTGTTTTGTGATAAAAGGATGGTCTGGTTTATGGATGTTGTTACTTGAGTGAAACAGTATAGGGAAGTTATCAAGGGTTAAATATGGAGTACTGTAGCTGTGCGGGGTATTTCTGTTTGTCGTTGATAAAAATGCTTACTGTGTGTGTTTATAAAATGTTAATTGAAATCGTAGAATAAACTTTGTTTTGTTTAAAAGTGCTTAAAGCCTCTGTTGAATAACACCTGAAAAGTAGGTCCTTGTGCTCCTCATAACCAAAATCTATAAACAGTTGTAGGTCGGGTGAACTCCATATGGAGTTTTCTAAACTCTGACCCATAACAAATGGATGTTTGATACAGCCAATTACACTATAAAGAATATCAATGGTAAAAATTGTTGCTGTGGCCACAAAAGCGGATTTAATGAGATGTTCACTACAACAAAGTAGCAATAACATGATAAATTATTTTAGACATTGTTGACCACCAGGAGATTATAGACTTCTATTGGGAATCTTAAATCCAATAGGTAAATGTAGTGGTTACCTTAGTGGTAGGCCTTAATTAGCATGTACCTGACAAATCAGAGATTTTTGGGGTGTAGGCTAGTTTACTGGGCCTGCAAAAAACACTCCAGGGATTAAAATCTATTTCCCCCCAATCCCCAATGTAAATGAGCCATTTTGATACCGATTGCTGCTCTGTTAAAAAGAAACAAAGAACAAAGAAAATTACAGCACAGGAACAGGCCATTCGGCCCTCCCAGCCTGCACCGATCCAGATCCTTTATCTAAACCTGTCTCCTATTTTCCAAGGTCTACTTCCCTCTGTTGCAGCCCGTTCATATACCTGTCTAGATGCCTCTTAAATGATGCTATCGTGCCCGCCTCTACCACCTCCGCTGGTAAAGCGTTCCAGGCACCCACTACCCTCTGCGTAAAAAGCTTTCCACGCACATCTCCCTTAAATTTTCCCCCTCTCACCTTGAAATCGTGACCCCTTGTAACTGACACCCCCACTCTTGGAAAAAGCTTGAAAGAAAACAGATTTTAAATTCTCAAATCTCTTGTTTTAAAGTTCTACAATTAATTTAATGACAACAGAGTATAAAATGGCTGCTGATACTGCATTTTGAAAATTTCAAAATGGAAGACATAGTGACAATATACGTATAATAGGAATTCAAGAAAAATAGATAGTTATTAAAATTTAGGTATTGCATTGGTTATATTGATTGACATGACATTCCGGGCTTTTTAAGATTTAGACTTAAATTAAATTGCAAATAGATAAGTATTTTACCACAATGTTTGTTTCTGTTTCAGTGCGTGACGGTCTTTTTGGCCAAAGCATTTTTCAAGGGGGTGGATAGGCTGACCTCTTCATCTGTATGGGGGGGGGGAGGTTTGGGAGTGTGGCAGGGAGGGGAAGTTTGTTGGGGATTGCAGGGAGGGGAGGTTTGGAGGGTGTGGTAAACCACTGTATTGTATTGTATTCAATTGTACTGTTATATTGCTACATGCCTGGGCTTGTCCCTGCTGGCTCCGAACCACTGTAGTATATAATATGTGTATTGTGGTAGAATGCCACTGTATTATATGTAATGTCGTAAACCACTGCCCAATGGCTCCGCCTCCACTCGGGCTCGGTATAAAGGTGGCTGGTCTCCGCCGCCGCCTCAGTTCGGGATCCAAGGCCAGGAGGCTTTCTGTTTAGTTTATTAAAGCCTCAGTTACGTTCACTACTCGTCTCGTGTTCGTTGATGGCACATCAATTCAATAAACTAAACATCTAAGATGAATTCATTGCTCAGGCCTGATCACCTGGAGCTGGACCCACAGGCAGCCGACAACACTGCAACATTCGAGCACTGGCTAAGCTGCTTCGAAGCTTACCTTGGATCCTCCATTGAAGACTTCACCGATCTCCAAAAGCAGCAGATCCTCAACGCACGGGTGAGCCCGCAGGCTTTCCTTCTCATCAGGGACGCCCCCTCGTATACGGAGGCAATAATGCTGCTGAAGGGACAAAATATAAAGTCTGTAAACGAAGTGTATGCTAGGCACTTCTTGCCACGAGGCGACAACGCCCTGGCGAATCACAAGCCGAATTCCTGCGTGCCTTGCGGTCAATCGGCCGGAACTGTGCTTTCCAGGTGGTATCGGCTACCCAACACGCAGAGCTGTTGATCAGGGACATCTATGTCGCAGGCATTAAATCAAACTACATCTGCCGTGATTGCTAGAAGGGGGTTCACTCGGCCTTCCAGAGACAGTGCAGCTCTCAAACTCGCTGGAGGTGGCCTTCCAGAACATGGAGGCCTACACCTCCGACCACGTGGCACCCTCATGGACCACGTGGGCGCCACCATCATCTGACTCGAGTGCAGCGCAGGCCGGTGCTGTGCAGCAGCCCGCCAACGCCAGATGCCCGAAGTGCTACTTTTGCGGCCAGGTAAGCATCCCAGACAACGCTGCCCTGCACGCAACATGACTTGCCACGGGTGTGGGAGGAAGGGCAACTTTGCGAAAGCCTGCCAGGCCCGATCGCGCTCTAAAACACCTGGGCTCAGCAGTGCTGCCTGCTGGCTGTCGGGGCCGCCCCCAGCTGCCACGCCACCCGCCACGTGCGACCCGTGGGCGCCGCCATCTTTGATTTTGCCTGCCACGCGTGAACCATGGGGGCCGCCATCTTTGAAGCCATCTTGTACCCCACCTGCCAAGCGCCACCCATGGGGGCTGCCATCAGGGGACCACTCCGCAGCCTCCCGGGAGCCCTGCTCACCCGGTTGTACGCTGGCCGCCGCCACCTCCGACCGGCCTACCCATCACCTTCCGAAGCTCGCCTCCATCACGCTCAATCAGTCCCGGCCTCATCACCTCACAAAATCTACGATGACCGTCCGGATCAACGGGCACGAGACAGCCTGCCTTTTCGACTCCGTGGGCACAGACAGCTTCATACACCCAGATACAGTAAGGCGCTGCTCCCTCCCAATTTTACCCGCAACCCAGAAAATCTCTCTGGCTTCCGGATCACACTCAGTAGAAATCCCGGGGGTATTGTGTCGCGACCCTTACTATTCAAGGCCGAGAGTACACTAACTTCAAGCTCTATCTCCTCCCCCATCTCTGCGCTGCCCTATTGCTGGGGCTCGACTTCCAGTGCCACCTCCAAAGCCTTACTTTAAAGTTCGGTGGACCCATGCCCTCCCTCACCGTCTGTAGCCTCACGACCCTTGAGGTCACCCCACCCTTGCTCTTCGCTAACCTCACCCCAGACTGTAAGCCCGTCGCTACCAGGAGCAGACGATATAGTGCCCGGGGCAGGGTCTTTTTCAGGCCAGAGATCCAGCGACTCCTACGAGAGGGGATCATTGAGGTTAGTACCAGCCCCTGGAGAGCCCAAGACTGGGGAGAAGCACCGGATGGTCATCGACGACAGTTAGACCATCAACCGGTACACGCAGCTCGATGCGTACCCCCTCCCCCACATATCTGACATGGTCAATCAGATTGTGCAGTATTGAGTCTTCTCCACAGTTGACTTGAAGTCCGTGTACCACCAGCTCCCTATCCACCCAGAGGACTGCCAATACACTGCCTTCGAGGCAGATGGCTGCCTCTACCACTTCCTCAGGGTCCCCTTCGGCATCACCAATGGGGTCTCGGTCTTCCAATGAGAAATGGACCGAATGGTTGACCAGTACGGGTTGCGGGCTACGTTCCCGTACTTAGATAATGTCACTATCTGCGGCCATGACCAGCAGGACCATGACGAAAACCTCCGGCACTTCCTCCACACCTCTAAACTCCTGAACCTCACCTACAATAAGGAAAAATGCGTTTTCCGCACAACCTGCCTCGCCATCCTCGGCTACGTTATGGAAAACGGAGTCCGAGGGCCCGACCCCGACCGCATGCGCTCCCTCATGGAACTCCCGCCTCCCCCACTGCCCCAAGGCCCTGAAGAGATGCCTGGGGTTCTTCTCTTACTATGCCCAGTGGGTCCCCAACTATGCGGACAAGGCCCGTCCACTTATTAAATCCACCGTTTTCCCCCTGACGTCTGAGGCCTGACTGGCCTTCAACTGCATCAAGGCAGATATTGCCAAAGCCGCGATGCACGCTGTGGACGAGTCCATTCCGTTGAAGGTGGAAAGCGACGCGTCGGACTTTGCTCTGGCCACTACCCTCAACCAGGCGGGCAGGCCCGTGGCTTTCATATCCCGTACCCTCCATGCCTCTGAAATTCGACACTCCTCCGTCGAAAAGGAAGCCTAAGCCATTGTAGAAGCTGTGCGGCATTGGAGGCATTACCTGGCCGGCAGGCGATTCACTCTCCTCACTGACCAACGGTCGGTTGCCTTCATGTTTAACAACACACAGTGGGTCAAAATCAAGAATGACAAGATTCTGAGGTGGAGGATTGTGGTCTCCACCTACAACTGCGAGATCTTGTACCGACCGAGGAAGCTCAATGAGCCCCAGATGCCCTATCCCGCGGTACATGTGCCAGCGCACAAGTAGACCCACTTCGGGCCCTCCACAATGACCTCTGCCACCCGGGGGTCACCCGTTTTTTTCATTTTGTCAAGGCTCGCAACCTGCCTTACTCCATCGAGGAGGTCAGGACCGTGACCAGGGACTGCCAGGTCTGCACGGAGTGCAAACCGCACTTCTATTGGCCAGACGGAGCGCACCTGGTAAAGGCCTCTCGCCCCTTTGAGCGCCTCAACATCGACTTTAAAGGGCCCCTCCCCTCCACTGACCGTAACGTGTACTTCCTCAACATTGTTGACGAATACTCAAGATTCCCCTTTGCCATCCCATGCCCTGACATGACCTCTGCCACCGTCATCAAGGCCCTGCACAGTATCATCACCTTGTTTGGGTTCCCCACCTTCATCCATAGCAATCGGGGTTCCTCCTTCATGATTGGATTGGATTGGATTTGTTTATTGTCACGTGGCGAGTTGCGTCAGTTCCTGCTTAGCAAGGGCATCGCCTCCAGCAGGACGACCAGCTACAAACCCCGGGGCAACGGACAGGTGGAGAGGGAGAATGCAACGTTCTGGAAGGCCGTCCTCCTGGCCCTACGGTCCAGAAGTCTCCCGTCTTCCGCTAGTAGGAGGTCCTCCCTGATGCGCTCCACTCCATCCGGTCGCTGCTGTGCACTGCCACCAATAGACCCCTCACGAACGTATGTTTGCCTTCCCCAGGAAGTCCACCTCCGGAGTCTCGCTAGAGTCCTGGCTGACAGTCCCAGGACCCGTCCACCTCCGGAAGCATGCGAGGGGTCGTAAATAAGATTCCCTCGTCGAGAAGGTCCTGCTCCTCCATGCCAATCCACAATATGCCTACGTGGCACATCAGGACGGGCGACAGGACAGTCTCCCTCCGGGATTTGGCACCTGCAGGTTCCCCAGTGACCATCACCACCATCTCCGCCCCTACACTGCACCCCCTCCACCGACTCAACTACTGGGTGAAGAAGAGGACAACACGCCCCCGGACGCGTAGATCTCGACACCGGTGCTCACACCACAGCCGGGACTGAGACGATCACGGCAGAAGGTCAAGGTCCCCGAGAGACTTGATCTTTAAGCCCACTTCACCCCCGCTGAACTATTTTTTTTGACAGGGGGTGCATGTGGTAAACCACTGTATTGTATTGTACTGTTGTATTGCTACATGCCTGGGCTTGTCCCTGCTGGCTCCGACCCACTGTCGTATATAATATGTGTATCTTATTATATGTAATGTGGTAAACCACTGCCTGCTGGCTCCGCCACCCCTCGGGCTCGGTATTAAGTTGGCTGGTCTCCTCCGCTGCCCCAGTTCGGGATCCGAGACCAGGAAGTTTTCTGTTTAGTTTATCAAAACCTCAGATACGTTCACTGATGGAACCATCAATTCAGCGAACACGTGTAGTTGGATCTGAACAGAGGCTTTAATACACTTACAATAGAGTCAGCCTATTCGTCATTGAACTTCAGGTGAACTGGCAGGCTGGCTCTAAGGCACTGATCTTTATACATCGGTCCCAGGGGGAGGAGTCCTGGGCGGAGCCAAGGGAGGAGCCCAGCACAAACTCTTGCGTACTCCCAGAGCGACTCCCCCTGGTGGTCGGATAGTGCAACTGCACTTACAATGGGTAGATAACGAACATATATACCGTACATGGAGTAATATTGGCAACTATATATAGTGTGAATCACATTCACCACATTCACCCCCTGTTAAAAAAATCAAGTCCGGAGGGGGTGATGGCTCAAAGAGTCAGTCTGTCCGGTGGACAAATTGTCCATTTTGATCTGCGGAGCACCGGGGTTGCAGCCTCTTGCGGTGGCTGGGCAGGCGCGAGGTCTGGGGTACGGTTGCCGGCTCCGAGGCGAGTCTTGTCCGAGCCTCATACACCTCCTGGTCGAATGGAGACTGGGGGGGCGGGCTGGTGCTGGCGCTCGGGACTGTTGGGGTGAGCTCGCAGAATCGGGGGCGCAAGGGGGCGGCCGCATAGGGAACGGGGAAAGGAGTTCCTCGGTGGGGGTAGATGGGGAGCTGGATCCAGCGGGTGCCAGGTCCCGGAGGGATACTGTGTCCTGGCGACCGTCCGGGAACTCAACAAATGCGTACTGTGGGTTGGAATGAAGCAGGCGCACCTTTTCAACAATGGGGTCGGTCTTGTGCGCCCTGACGTGCTTCCTTAGGAGAACCGGGCCTGGCGTCCTCAGCTATGCCGGAAGTGAGACCCCTGTGGTAGTGCCCCTGGAAAAAATGAAGAGCCGCTCGTGGGGGGTTTGGTTGGTAGCTGTACACAGGAGGGATCTAATTGTGTGGAGCACGTCAGGGAGGACTTCCTGCCATTGGGAAACCTGGAGCTTCCTGGACCTGAGGGTCAGTAGGATGCGCTGGGCAGCGCTGTCGGGGTGCTTTGTCTGCCCGCAGAAATAGCACTTGGGCCCCCCGGGGTTGGCTGGCTGCAGCGCAGCGCAGACTTGGGGTTGGCTGGGGGCGGCCGCTGGTGGGGCTCACGATGTCCAAGAGGGCGCCGTGCGGTCGGGGGTGTATGCCATGCGGTCGGGGTCATACGACTGTATGTTATGGGAGGCTACCGTTAGCGAGTTGCGAATTGCCTGGTCGCCGCGATGCTGAGCGTACCCCCTTCTAATAGGCGCTGGTGGATGTACGCCGACTCCATGCCCGTAACGAAAGCGTCCCTGATTAAGAGTTCTGTATGTTCAATGGCCGAAACTGCCTGGCAATCGCAGTTCCTCGCCAGGACGTGCAGGACACTCCAGAAATCGTCTAATGACTCACCGGGGAGTTGCTGCCTCGTGGATAGGAGGTGCCTGACGTAGACTTTGTTGATCGGCTGGATATAGTGTCCTTTCAGAAACTCCACAGGTTCAGGGTAAGTGGGTGCATCCCGGATAAGGGGAAAGATGTCGGAGCTCACCTGTGAGTACAAGATCTGAAGCTTCTGAGTGTCCGAGGGCTGATGCGAGGTAGCTTTTGAAGCAAGCTAGCCAGTGGTCAAAGACCAACGTGGCATTGGCTGCTTGAGGGTGCAACTGCAGGCGATCTGGCTTGATGCGTAGTTCCATCGCTGTAATATCTCTGCTTAATAAATTGATGCACTATCAATTACGACGAGACGAGAGTAGAGGGTAATCGAGGCTTTATTAAGCCGAGATCAGTAATGGTGGAAGTCAGAAACAAGAAAGGAGCAGTCACTTTATTGGGAGTTCTCTATAGACCCCCCAATAGCAGCAGAGAGATGGAGGAACAGATTAGATGGCAGACTTTGGAAAGGTGCAGAAGTAACAGAGTTGTTGTCATGGGTGACTTCAACTTCCCTAGGAAGTTGCAGCTGTTGTGCCAACATTCGACTTGCCTTCTCCTCATATCGCACTGCACCCCCTTGCCCTACGCAGCTACCCCACTGCCCTCCCTGTCGTCAACCTATTGAATTGCCCCTGTAGCTTTTTCCTTCTCGCCAATCCCTCTGTCGTGGGTGCCCTTGAATACTCCCTGTCTCCTTCAACTATCTCTTTCATTTAACGCCATATTCCTCCCTCCTTTTTTCTATCCTCATGTGCCTTAAATGAGATGATCTCCCCTCGGACCACCAGGTTCAGTGCCTTACAAAATGTGGCCGCTGATACCTCCCCATTCTGGTTCAAATCGACATAATCTTTAATCACCAACCACACCTTATCATAGAATCCTCTGTCTGCCAACAACTCCGAATCAAGCCTCCATCCCAGCCTCTGCGCCCAATCTAAGCCAAACCTCCAGACTAGGTGTTGATGCTGGGACTGAATGAGGGGATTTCAACTGCAACTAAATTGGCACCGGTCCCTGACCAATTCATCAACCACTAATGGGCTGGAACCTGCGCCACGTGGAACTCGAGCGATTCCATTGAAAAACGGTGTCCAATTCGCCAGGGTCGGGATTCTCATATTCGCACTCCACTCCCCACATACACTCATCCCAGCTAACAAGATGGCAGCACACAGAGTGGCACCTCGGTTTGCAGATGCTAGGCTGGAGACCCTACTGGACACCGTGGAGGAGAGGCAGGCCACCTTGTGCCCTGGGGTGGGAAGGAGGTTGCCACAGGCCTGCCGTATACGGGCCTGGTGTAGGTGGCAGAGATCATGAGAGCTGTGGGCCCCACTGCCAGGACCGGACAGCAGTGCCACAAATAACTGCACAACCTCCTCACGGCAGCCAGAGTGAGTAGGCAGTACTAAGCCCCAGGAACTAACCAAAGTCCCACACACCCTATAAACCCCCCCCCCCCCCTCCCCCACCTGGAGGGCGACCGGGCCCCAACCACCGGCAGTATGCACGGTCCCCACCCTACACCACATGCCAGCACCCATAACGACCACCATGGCTGAGCGCCCTGGCCATGGAGGTGGCCGGTTGCCCACCCCCTTTGCTGGATGCGTCCAACTGCCTGATACTTTGCCCTTTCTGTCTCGCCTTCTGGTGCATAACCACTGGGAGAGAGGGAAGACCGGAGGAGGAACGCCAGATCTGCGGCACCTCACCACAGCAGAGCGGCGGGCACTGGACCTGTTTGGTGGCCCCGGAGAGAGAGCAGTTACTGAGACGGAGGTCTGCATTGGGCAAGCAAGTGAGCCTCCGCTGAGTTGCGGTTCCTGATGGCACGTGTGGCACCACCCCAACGTGCAATCCAGTCATGCATCATGTCTTGTGTCTTGCAGGATCACCTGTCGACAGGGTGCCCATGCCGTTGGTCAGGCCCCCTAGACTGTTAATCTGGAGGCGATTAGTGCATCCTGTTGTGCGGCCTCCTGTGCCTGCCCAGGCCCATGTCCTGCCCAACCTCGCCCTCCCACTCATCCGCCTCGTCGGATGAAGCCTGTGGTTCATTCTCCTCCTCTCGCACGTCACCCCTCTGCTGGACGATCTTGTGGCGGATGCACCGAGCTACCACGATGTGGGAGAACCTCCAAGTGCTATACTGGATGGAGGACACCTGAACCGCATCTTCAGAATGCCAAAGCACTACTCGATCACGCCCCTGGTCGTGGCATGGGCGCCATTGTAGCAGGTCTCTGTGTCAGTCTGTGGCCTCTGGGTAGGCATCATCAGACACGACCGCAACGGAAAGCCTCTGTCGCCCAATAGACAACCCCTCACCCGGGGGTGCACCTCAAAGGTGTCAGGAACCGTCGAGTGTGCCCGGGTGAAGATGTTGCGCGTACTGCCCGGGTACCGGGCACAGATGTGCATGATGTGCAGCTCATGGTCACACACTAGCTGCACGTTCATCGAATGGAATCTCTTTCGGTTTGTGAAGACTAGCCTGTCATGTGCTGGTGCTCATAGTGGGACATGCATCCTGTTGATCACCCCCAGGACTTGGGGAATCCTGGCGATGACATTGAATTTGATATATTGTGCTGATCAGGCATATAGGGCCTCCGTTACGGTGCGGATGCACCTGTGCACCGAGGTCTGCAAGATCCCAGACATTGGGCGCCTGGCTGGGATCCCCCCATCTTTATGGCCACCGGGAGTGGTTGGCCTTCCCATACCCCCGTGGCTCCAGATGCGCCACAATCTGGCAGGAATTCCGCACGGTCCCCCTGCTCAGTCAACGGCATGCCCAGTCAGGCAGGTTACCAAATGACAGGCGCAACCAGTACACATGAGGCCTCATGCGTCACCTCCTTCCCAACTCCTCCTTGGCCTATTGGGCAGCTGGCTCTCCAACCTCACCGGCTGCCTCCTGTTCCTCTGGGCAGGCTCTGCCACTGCTGGGTCCCCCTTGAAAATCTCCTGCACGTACAGCCTCAGTGCGTCACCCTAGGCTGCGGCAGCTAGGATGAAGGCCACCCTTCCGATAGCCATTGTCTGCAGGGTGTGAAAGGCAGACATGTTAGCATGGTGTGCACCCAGATACCCAACCAGTCCAACGGGCTACAAGTGGCCCTGTCCTGCACTGCAGCCCCTGCCCCTACATGTCCCCCTTTGTCCACACCTTCATCCTCACTTCCACTGTCCGTTCCCTGGTACACAGGCCTCCACATTGCATCCCTGGCCCCCGTAGATGGCCAGCACCATGGGGGCCTCTGACCCTGACATCCGTCCCTGTTGATGGGGGTGGCTGGCGCTACCCATTTCAGCGGTGCACTACACAATCCCTGTCCAGCGCCCTCCTGTAGCAGCTACTATGGGTGTTGCCCTTGGGTAGGCTGCGTGCTGCCCCACTGGCGGGCAGTGCCTGGCTTGGGAGATGTGAAGTGCGTGGGTGGTAGGGTGGGGGGTGGAGTGCGGGGGTAGTAGGATGGGGGCATCCATATAGCCGGTGTCACACTAGGCAACCGGAGGCCACCATGCACAACAAGATGGCTGCCTTGCAGGCCGCCGCAATGGCAGTCTGTGCCTAGATACCACGGTCCCGGGGGGGGTGGGGGGGGGGGGGGGGGGTGGGGGGGGGGGGAGAGGAGAGAGAGAGAGAGAGAGAGAGAGAGAGGAGAGAGAGAGAGAGAGAGAGAGATGGTGGCCTTCATCCTAGCCGCCGCAGCCCTAGGTGACGCACTGAGGCTGTACGTGCAGGAGCTGTTCAAAGGGGACCCAGCAGTGGCGGAGCCTGCCCAGGGGCACAGGAGGCACCATGACCTCATGGCCCATCCCCTGGTCATCCCTGGCACCCGCCGTTGCTCTCCCCGGCCAGTGGCAGGACCAGTGCACCACGGTCGTGCCTCTGCATGTTCTACCTCTCCCCTCTCCCTCAGCAGCCACGGCGCTTGCTTTCTGATTTTTAAAATCACAAGTGAAACATCACCGTTGATAATTCCTCCTGGTCGAGGCGGAGCATCGCGGAGGCTCCGGAGAATACCGGATCAGGTCCGCTACTGATATGCCAATGCCGTTTTCTGTACATGCAGAGTAGAATACCTTCACGTCGCTGTCGAGGTAACGGAGGCTGGCATTCTGTCGGGCACCTGGCCCTGGCCACGATTTTCGCCTCACGCACGATTCTCCTCCCAAACGCGTTCCCCGATTCTGGCATCGGCCGACGGAGAATCCATATCCAGGCGAAATACACAGGCATTCAACTGATCCCGGGAGAACAGACTTTTAGTTTGTGTGGGTGTGTTTATGTTTGGTTTTCTTTTGGTTTTCAGTCCTTATGGAATACCTCCTGTGCCTGAGGGAGAACAGCTGGTGGTCCTAAGCCACACCTATTTTTGGTCAGCAGTTAGCTGGAATATGAGTGAACCGGTATAAGAAAGACTGCATGCTAATTTGCCTCTCCAAAACCGTGCAGCTGAGATCCAGAGCTCAGTGGAATAAGGTGTGGAACCTGACCTGACCTGGAAGGATAAATAACACCAAAAATAAAGCAAAGGAGACCTGAGCTGAATCAGACAATGTGTATAACATGACAGAATAGCTTTTCGAAGTATGCTCCCAAAACCAGTGTAAATCATTGCTGTGGATTCAAAAAAAGACCATGGACTGTACTCGCTCTGCATGCTGTCAGAATAGCATTTCTAATGAGCAGAAATATTTCTCCACATTGACACAGGTGCAAAGTAAATACTGCTTCATTTATTATTCATCTGAGTGCATTACCATCAGCTTCTGATCAAGCCAGTGAGTTGCTTGATATATTACAGTTACCATATTAATCATTTTCATTAAATGCAGTTCCAAATCTCTGACTCTTCTCTTCCCTTCCTTGACTTCTTTGTCTCCATTTCTGGTGATAGGCTATTGACTAATATGTATTATAAGGTTACTGACTCCCATTGCCACCTTGATCACACTTCCTCGCACACTGCAACCTGTAAGGATTCCATTCTATCTTCCCAGCTCCTCCATCTCCATCGTATCTGTTCTGATGGTGCAAACCTCTACAACGGTGCTTCTGCGATTCCTCAATTGAGGATTCCCCATCCCTCCCACCATGGTTGACATGTCCCTTGACACTGTCCTCCATGTTTTCCGCACTGCTGCTCTTACCCAATTCCCTCCCTCCAAGAAGCAGGATTAGGTTGCCCTTGTCCTCACTTTTCATTCCACCAGCCTCTTTATTCAACGGATCATTTTCCGCCACCTCTAATGTGAAGTCACCATCAAACATATCTTACCCGCCTCTCCTAGAATTCCAAAGGAATCTTTCCCCTCCATAATACCCTGGTGCACTCCTTATCATCTTCAAAACCCCATTCCCATCTATGGCACCTTTCCATGCAAACTCTGGAAATATAGTCCCTGCGCTTTTACCGCCTCTCTCCTCACCGTCCAAGGCCCCAAACTATCCTTCCAGGTACTGTCCATAAAATTCGGACACTTCTACCAGTTTATTATTAAAACATTTTGCCCAGGTGCCCTTATTTGCGAGATGAACAAACAACAAATGCAAGTTTACAATTAAACCCAGGTTTATTTAAAAACACGATAAAACAGTTGTCCCTTAAATTATCCCAACAATAGTATGCCTTAAGATTTTTAATACTACCTGTGCCGATGAGCTGGATCGATCTGCGGGTGAAATCCTCTGCGTCTCGGTCGTTTCAGATTCTTCGTCTGCAAAGGTAGGTCTCGCAAGCTGCTTCCTTGAGGATCTCTGGGTACCTTTTCATAATACCCCTCTTTGTGCCCTTCCAGAAGCTTCTCCGGCCCTCAGCCAATGAGGTCTCGTGGTGGGGGTTCGCAACACCTAATGGAGTTGCCGATTGCAACTCTGCAGGACACCAGGAACCCACCCCCAGAGGTCCATCTTCAGGTGCATTGTTTGCATATAACCTAATCCCATATATACTAGTGGCGGGAAATCTAGGTGCCGGAAAGTCTGGCTTCATCTGCGCAATCCACAACAATTGATCCATTTGAATGGGACTGATTTATCTTCCAATGTCTTGTTTACAGGGCAGGCCCAGACTTGGCCCGGCTGTCTGTTTCTGTCCAGGGTATTCAAACTCGGCTATTCAAATTCTCATCAGGCCTGATTGTGATTGCATTTAAAATGTCCAATTCTTAATTTAAAGTGTTCAATTCTGTATTGGGCCTAAAATTCAGGTTCATTGGGGCACTTTAAGTGTCGGCATGTAGGAGGAAGTTGCACATTGGGTGGCTCCTGCTCGAGGCTTGATTTTTTGAAAATTTTATGCCCGGTCCCAGGGGCAATTTTTCAACAGAATAAGGGCAGGAAGATATAAGGAAGGAGGGAGATGTCTAAAAAACAAAAGAAATCCACCGTGAAGAAGGGGGCGAGTGAAGGTTCGCCGTTGAGCGAAAGGGACAGCTCAGCAACTGGAAAGATGGCGAAGGTTGGGTCGTTGGGTGGGGCCGCACTGTTCACGACAGAAAAGATGACCGAAGGGAGGGCTTTGGAATTCGAGAAGTAGTTTGCAAAACACATGGAGGTGATGAGGAAGGAGATGATGGTGGCACTGAATGTGCTGGTGGAGGAGGCGATTGCCCCGCTGAAGACGATGGTGTCGAAGACATCGGCTGAGGTGCAGAAGCAGGGTGAGAAACTGAAGGGAGTGGAGGAGGCCTTGTCACAAAACAGCGATCAGCTCACCACAATGGTGAGGAGCTGCAGAGGCTAACAAAGGTCTGTGAGCCAAGTTGGAGGACCTAGAAAACAGATATAGGGGGAGAATTTGAGGGTTGTGGGCCTGCCCAAAGGGGTGGAGGGCCCGAGGCAGACTGAGTTCTTTGCCAAGATGATGGCGGAGTTTTTGGGGAGGAGGAAAGATCCCTTCCGGTACGAATTGGATTGGGCTCATCGGTCGTTGAGGCCCAAACCAAAGGGGAATGAGCCGCCAACAGCAGTGATTATTTGTTTCCACAGGTATCATGTGAAGGATAAGTTCCTGAGTTTGGCAAAGCAGAAGCAGGAGGTGCAGTGGGCTGGAGCTCCTATACGTATTTACCAGGACTTGACTGTGGAGCTGGCGAGGAGGCGGGAGCCTTTAGCCGAGTGAAGATGGCACTGTTTTACGATGGCGTGCGGTTCGGCATAATGTATCCAGCTAAGTTGAGGGTGACTTACAACTCCAAAGACTTTTATTTTGAGATGGTGGAAGCAGTGAAGGCAGAAGGACTGGGGTATAAGTGAGAAATGGGACTGAGGACTGGTTTTGGACTGAGTGGAGGGGGTTGGAAGGTTGTATATAGTTCTATTTTTTATTTCATGTCATATGTGTTGCCTATTTGGATAATGATAATCACTTATTGTCATAAGTAGGCTTCAATGAAGTTATTGTGAAAAGCCCCTAGTCACCACATTCCAGCGCCTGTTCGGGGAGGCTGGGACGGGAATTGAACGCGCACTGCCGGTCTTGTTCTGCATTGCAAGCCAGCTGTTTAGCACACTGTGCTAAACCAGCCCCGAGCCCACTGTAGGATTGGGTAGGAGTTGGGATTTTTTGTAATGATGGTTTTCTGGGGTTTGCGTGTTTGTACTGGGTTTGTTTGTTTGAAGGCACCGACTGGGCTTATGAGGGAAATGGGAGGGATGGAACCGTGAAGGTTCTTGTAGCCGAGGGAGCGGGAGTATTAGTTTTTCTCTTCAGCTCACAATGTTTATTCGAGGATAGACTTCTTTGTAGTACGGAAGGCTTGTTGGCTGGGGTTAGGGGATCAGAGTATTCGGCAATAGCAATTTCGGATCACATGCCACATTGGGTGGATTTGGTCCTGGAGAAGGGGATAACACAGAGACCGGGATGGAGAATGGACGTGGGGTTGCTGGGGGACTGAGTTTTTGGGAGAAGATCGGGAGGTGTATGTGGACTTTAACTTTATGGGGTAAGTATTGCGGCAGTGATCTGGGAGGCGCTGAAGGCGGTAGTGACGGGGAAGGTGATATCATTTAAAGCTAAGGTGGATAAAGGGGAGAGGGAAGAGCATCAAAAGCTGATAGATGAGATGTTGGAGGTGGACAGGAGGTACATCGGGGATGGAGATCCAGTACATTTGGACAGAAGGAGGGAGAGCTACAGGCTCTGATCAGTTGTCCATGGGGAAGGCGGTGCACCAACAGGCGGGCTAGGGAAGCGATTTATGAGTATGGGGAGAAGGCGGGGCTTCAAAACATCGGGCACATGTTGGCAAGCCAGCTTCGGAGGAAGGCAACAGCGAGGGAAATTGCTCAGGTGCGGTTGGGACGGGGAAATTGGTGGTGGCCCCAGACCCGATTAATAAGGTGTTTAAGGAGTTTTATGAAAATTTGTGTAGGTCAGAACCGCCGGGGGAGGATCAGAGGATGCGGGAGTTCCTGGATTGATTGGAGTATTCGAGGCTGGAGGAGGAAGACAGGGCCATACTGGAGAGGTTGGTAGAGGAACAGGAGGTTAAGGAGGCAATTGGGAGCATGCAATCAGGGAAGGTGGCAGGGTGAGTTGGGTTCTGTGGTGAATTATATGCCATCATAATTCACACTGTATTGCCTTGCATGTATTGTGTCCTTGTGGGCTCTGTATGTGAGCCGTTGCCCGGCTCTGCCTATAGGGGGAGATGAGGAGTTTGTACTGGGCTCCACCCTTGACTCCGTCCATGGCTCCGCCCATGGCTCCTCCCACTAACTGGAAGTATAAAGCACTGCAGCCGTAAGCCTGCTCTCAGTTCCTCTGGTCGCAGGCTGGCTTAGTTGTAAGACTATTAAAACCACAGTTTACTTCCAATCACGTGTCTAGTGAATTGATGGTCACATCAATTTAATAGTCTTAGAAAACTTGAAGAAAACCACTATGGAATCAGCCCTCAAACCTGACCGACTAGAATTCGACCCGCAGGCTGCAGAGGCTAAATAAATCTTTCTACACTGGCTCAGATGTTTCAAGGCCTACCTGGCTGAATCAAGCACTTCAGAAACTACGGAGGAGCAGAAACTCAGCCTACTGCACGCAAGGGTGAGCCATTGTATCTCTACGCAACTTAACTGTACTACCTCGTATACGGAGGTCCTGGCCATCCTCGACCGAATGTACGTGCGGCCCATCAACGAGGTCTACGCGTGCCATATTTTCATGACCCGCCGCCAGCGCTCCGCGGAGTCGCTGGAAGACTTTCTGCGGGATTTAAAAGCCCTAGCTCGGGACTGCAATTTTCAGGATGTATAAGCCGCCCAGCATATGGAACTCGCTGTCCGTGATGTATACGTGGCAGGGCTCAGGTCCAACTATGTGCGCCAACGGTTGCTTGAGAAAGGGACCAGAACTTGGAGGACACTGTAGACTTAGCTACAAGGTCTCGTTCCGCAGCCTCACCTCGTTCCCCGCGGATCAAGTGACTGCCCCAGGCCTGTGCCGCGTGGCCACCCACTCACTATGCAGCACCAGCGTGCCATTTTTGTGGGCAGCCCCAACACCCACGGCAGCACTGCCTGGCCCGCAACGCGACCTGCAGCAGCTGCGGTCGCAAAGGACACGATGCCCAGGTATGCCTAGCGAGGAAAACTCCAAACTCTCCCGCAGCCCAGAACACTCGATTCCCAAACTCACAGGCCCGCAGGCCCCGTAATGCTGCAGCGTGTAGGCCGACTCCGCCCCCACCCGATATGTACGACTCATGGGGGCCACCATCTTGGCAACCCTCCTCCCCGCGGCTGGCCACGTGCGACTCATGGGGGCTGCCATCTTGGACGCCATCTTCCTCGCTGCCGGCCACGTGCGATCCACGGGGGTGGCCATCTTGGGCTCCATCCTCTCCAACCTCTGAAACTCATCTCGAAGACTACGGCCTCAGCGGACAGTCATCACAGGACCACTCCAGCACAGCTGATCGAGCCGCCGACTACCCACAACTCAGCGCGGTCACGTTGGACCAGTCGCGTCCGAAACACCTCCGGAACTCTATGATGACCGTTAAAATCAACGGGTACAGGACACCATGCCTCTTCGACTCCGGGAGCACCGAGAGCTTCGTACACCCTGGGGCACTACCACGGGGGTTTCGCTCCCAGCTTGGTTGAAGACACCGGGCCCGGTTCTCCTCCAGAAGCACGTCCAGGCACATAAAACTGATCCGCTCGTAGAAAGAGTGCTCCTGCTCCATTCGAACCCCCAATACGCTTTCATCGAATACCCTGACGGCCGACAGGACACCGTTTCCCTCTGGGACCTGGCGCCTGCAGAATCCAACTCCACCACCACTACTGCCGAGGTACCCCCCACGCTACACCCCACCCAACCCTCCGCGCCCTGCGCCCCCGCACCTATAGGTTCACCGCCCATGCTCCGCGCCCCCGCGCCTATAGGTTTCCTGCGCTCCCCGTCGCCCGTCGTACCGGTTGGGTATGAAGCTCGGACCGAATCACCCCCAGAGTCCACCATCGTACCCTCGCCGACCGCCACCACCCGGCCACCCGAAGAGGCTGCAATCCCGGTGCTCCGCCGATCCCAAAGGACGACTCGGCCACCGGACCGGCTCAATTTGTAGACCCGTCACCCCCGCCGGACTTGATTTTTTACAGGGGGTGAATGTGGTGAATTGTATGCCATTGTAATTCACACTGTATTACCTTGCATGTATTGTGTCCTTGTGGGCTCTGTATGTGAGCCATTGTGCGGCCCGGCCCATAGGGGGAGATGAGGAGTTTGTACTGAGCCTGTAGGCCGACTCCGCCCCCACCCGACATGTGCGACTCATGGGGGCCGCCATCTTGGCAACCCTCCTCCACGCGGCCGGCCACGTGCGACTCATGGGGGCCGCCATCTTGGACACCATCTTCCTCGCCGCCCGCCACGTGAGATCCACGGGGGTGGCCATCTTGGGCTCCATCCTCTCCAACCTCTGAAACTCATCTCGAAGACTACGGCCTCAGCGGACAGTCATCACGGGACCACTCCAGCACAGCTGATCGAGCCGCTAGACTACCCGCAACTCAGCGCGGTCACGTTGGACCAGTCGCGTCCGAA
Source organism: Scyliorhinus canicula (assembly GCF_902713615.1). Classification (NCBI taxonomy): domain Eukaryota; kingdom Metazoa; phylum Chordata; class Chondrichthyes; order Carcharhiniformes; family Scyliorhinidae; genus Scyliorhinus; species Scyliorhinus canicula. Next base: position 45,417,824 of record NC_052152.1, on the reverse strand, counting down.
ACATCTCCGGAACTCTATGATGACCGTTAAAATCAACGGGTACAGGACACCGTGCCTCTTCGACTCCGGGAGCACCGAGAGCTTCGTACACCCAGATCTGGTAAGACGCTGTTCGCTCCCTATCTTCCCTGCATGGCAAACTATCTCCCTCGTCTCGGGCTCACACTCTGTTCACATCCAAGGGCGCACCGTCGCGACCCTAACGATCCAGGGCGTCAGCTCCTCGAACTTTCAGCTGTACGTACTCCCCGAACTCTGCGCCCCACTCTTACTGGGACTCGACTTCCAGTGTAACCTCAAAAGCTTCACACTCAGCTTCGGTGGGCCCCTACCTCCACTCACTATCTGCAGTCTAGCGACACTAAAAATTGACCCCCCTCCACTCTTTGCTAACCTCACTCCGGACTGCAAACCCGTAGCCACTCGCAGCAGGCGGTACAGCCTGCAGGATAGAATGTTTATCAGAACCAAAGTCCATAGGCTCCGACGTGAGGGGATCATAGAGGCCAGTAACAGCCCCTGGAGAGCTCAGGTGGTGGTCGTCAAGACCGGGGAATAATTCCGAATGGTATTATAGCCAAACCATTAACCGGTTCACGCTCCTCGAAGGGTACCCCCTCCCCAGGATTGCAGACATGGTGAATCAGATCGCCCAGTACCTCATCTTCTCCACAGTGGATTTGAAGTCTGCATACCACCAGCTCCCAATCCACCCGGAGGACCGCCACTACACGGCATTCGAGGCTGATGGCCGCCTCTTCCATTTCCTCCGGGTTCCCTTTGGCGTCACGAATGGGGTTTCGGTGTTCCAACGAGCAATGGACCGAATGGTGGACCAGTACGGGCTGCCGGCCACCTTTCCGTACTTGGATAACGTCACCATCTGCGGCCATGATCAGCAGGACCATGACGCCAACCTCCATCAATTTCTCCAAACCGCCCAGAAACGTAACCTCACGTATAACACGGAGAAATGCGTTTTCCGCACGACCAGGCTAGCCAATCTCAGCTATGTCGTGGAAAACGGAGTCCTGGGCTCCGACCCGGACCGTATGCTCCCCCTCTTACAACTCCCTCTCCCTCATTGTCCCAGGGCCCTCAAGAGGTGCCTGGGATTCTTCTCGTATTATGCCCAGTGGGTCCCTCATTATGCGGACAAAGCCCGCCCACTATTTAAGGCTACACTCTTTCCTCTGTCGGCTGAGGCTCGCCAGGCCTTCAATGGCATCAAGGAGAACATCGCCAAAGCGGCCATGCGGGCGGTGGATGAATCCGTCCCGTTCCAGGTGGAGAGCAACGCCTCAGAGGTCGCTCTCGCAGCCACACTAATCAGGCAGGGAGACCAGTCGCCTTTTTCTCCCGAACCCTCTCCGCTTCGGAACTTCGACACTCCTCGGTCGAAAAAGAAGCACAAGCCATTGAGGAGGCTATACGTCACTGGAGGCACTACCTCGCAGGTAGGAGGTTCACCCTCATCACCGACCAAAGATAGGTTGACTTCATGTTTGACAACTCACAAAGGGGCAAAATTAAAAATGATAATATCCTGCGGTGGAGGATCGAACTCTCCACCTACAATTATGATATTATGTATCGACCGGGGAAGCTCAACGAGCCCCCAGATGCCCTGACCCGCGGCATGTGCGCCAGCGCGCAAGACGACCGCCTGAAGGCTATCCACAATGACCTCTGCCACCCGGGGGTCACCCGGCTCGCCCACTATGTCAAAGCCCGAAATCTGCCTTTCTCCACCGAGGAGGTAAAAGCCATCACCAGGGATTGCCCGATCTGCGCGGAGTGAAAACCGCACTTCTATAGACCAGACAAGGCCCACCTGGTAAAGGCATCTCGGCCCTTTCAACGCCTGAGCATCGATTTCAAAGGGCCACTCCCCTCGACCAATCGGAATGTGTACTTTCTGAACGTTATCGATGAGTTCTCCCGCTTCCCGTTTGCTATCCCGTGCCCCGGCATGACCTCCCACACAGTCATCAGAGCCCTGCACAGTATCTTCACCCTGTTCGGTTTCCCCAGCTACGTACACAGCGACAGGGGTTCGTCCTTTATGAGCGGCGAGCTGCGTCAGTACCTGCTCGACAAGGGCATCACCTCGAGCAGGACTACCAGCTACAACCCCAGGGGGAACGGGCAGGTGGAGAGGGAGAACGCGACGGTCTGGAAGACCGTCCTACTGACCCTCCGGTCCAGGAATCTCCCGACCTCCCATTGGCAGGAGGCCCTCCCTGACGCGCTCCACGCTATTAGGTCCCTCCTATGCACAGCCACCAACCAGACCCCTCACGAGCGGCTATTTGTTTTTTCTAGGGGCACCACCACGGGGGCTTCACTCCCAGCTTGGTTGAAGACACCGGGCCCAGTTCTCCTCCAGAAGCACGTCCTGGCACAGAAAACTGATCCACTCGTAGAAAGAGTTCTCCTACTCCACTCAAACCCCCAATACACTTTCATCGAATACCCTGACGGCCGTCAGGACACTGTTTCCCTCCGGGACCTGGTGCCCGCAGGATCTAACTCCACCACCACTACCGCCAAGGTACCCCCCACACTACACCCCACCCAACCCTCCGCGCCCTTCGCCCCCGCACCTATAGGTTCAACACCCATGACCCGCGCCCCCGCGCCTATAGGTTTCCTGCGCTCCCTGTCGCACCAGTCGGGTACGAAGCTCGGACCAAATCACCCCCGGAGTCCACCATCGTACCCTCGCTGACCGCCCCCGTCCAGCCACCCAGAAAGAGGCTGCAACCCTGGTGCTCCGCCGATCCCAAAGGACGACTCGGCCACCGGACCGGCTCAATTTGTAGACCCGTCACCCCCGCCGGACGTGATTTTTTACAGGGGGTGAATATGGTGAATTATATACCTCGTAATTCACACTATATTGCCTTACATGTATTGTGTCCTTGTGGGCTCTGTTTACGAGCCGTTGCGCGTCTCTGCCCATAGGGGGAGATGAGGAGTTTGTATTGGGCTCTACCCTTGGCTCCGCCCATGGCTCCTCCCACTAACCGGAAGTATAAAGCACTGCAGTCGTAAGCCTGCTCTCAGTTCCTCTCATCGCAGGCAGGCTCAGTTGTAAGACTATTAAAACCACTGTTTACTTCCAATCACGTGTCTTGTGAATTGATGGTCTCATCAATGACAACAGACATCCCCTCCCCCTCCCACCACCTCCCCATCCTGCCCATGTGAAGGGAAATGCCAGGGAAGCAGCCATTAATTGGCTTCTTAAATAGATCAATTAGGCTGTGGGTGGGTGATGTCTGCAAGCTTTTATGACACTGGCAAAATGGCATGAAGGTGAGGGGGGCTGGGTGGGGGGCTGGAAGTGTCTGGCACGCCAACTGATGCCTTACTGTACTGTCTTGAGAGCCTTCCTGCCTCCAACCAGTTCCTAAAGAGCTGTTAGAATTTTAGCCTGCAGTATCTAGTAAATCGGTAAGTGAAGTGTTAAATGTGCACGAAACAGGAAGTAGTCTTCCACTCATTGGTAAAATTTGATTTTTAAAATTATTTTTTAAGCTAAAAGATGTACTCCAAAGCACTGATTTAACAATATCCTTAAATCTCATGCATAGACAAAGCTATCTGACACCCTATTCATGTTTCCAGTGAAATCATTGGTTAATTACTATGGTCAAGTTACTTAACACATCCTATTCTGACCCCAACCAGCAGAAATTTTCCACTTCCTCTTCTCCATTTCTATTAACAGACAAAATGTTTGTCCTATTGCATCTAGGAAAACGTGGGGCTGTGATAGTTATTGCTTGTAAAGCAGAGGTACTCAAATTTTGAGAAGGTTTGCTTCAGATACTATTCTGCTTCTCTCCAGCTATTCCTATATGTGCCCTTACTTAAGGTGTTTGTAGATGCACACTGACATGCGTTTCATACTGAGCTGCAAACATTTTCCAATGGTCAATTGCAACGAGGCATAGAAACCGGGTGAAAAACACGGTCATAATTTTCAACTTCAGTCAGGGTACAAATCTCCGACGATCAGCCACCCAATGTAACTCCATCTGACGCCCCTTTCCTTTAAATTCAAAGAAAAATCGGACGGTATGTATGCTGAATGGTTAATCCCTCGCTGTCTGTTTACAACCCCCTGCCAAATTTGGAACTTTTGCCCTTACACTCGTAAATATCACATATCATTTTTCCATACATTTCTTTTCAGCATTCAATATAATTTTAATAGAGTAAAAGAATACAATCCACAAAATATAATCATGATTTCACAAACGATGATCTGACAGAAGACACTTCATTTTATCTCTGATCACGCCCATTATGACAAGGCAACACACTAGTTTCACAACTGGTGTACAAAAACAAGAAAACTGATAAAAATAAAAACCACAAATGTTAATTTTTACTACATGTTCATATTTTTAACTTTGCGGACATAAAACACACAAGACCACTACAGTGACATCTTCAGATTTTCATTTTTCTACAAGGTGGGCTGTTTGTTGTGGTATACTCTTTTGATCTGTGCAGGGAATTTTGTTTCCCACATATTTAATTGATTTGTACATGGATGCAAGAAGAATTACATCGAGATTTTCTGATGATGCCAAATTAGGGACAAGGAGAGTTATGAGGAAGAGTTCAGAAATTCATAGGGTGTTTAGCAAAAATATACAATGAAATGCAATGCCAGAAAGCCCTTTGGGGAATAGAAATAGTGAAAGTAGATTCTTTAGCACAGTGGGCTAAATCGCTGGCTTGTAATGCAGAACAATGACAGCAGCACGGGTTCAATTCCTGTACCGGCCTCCCGGAATGTGGCGACTAGGGGCTTTTCACAGCAACTTCATTGAAGCCTACTTGTGACAATAAGGGATTATTATTATAAAACAGTAAGATCCTTCAGAGTGGGCAAAGAGCAATATAATCTTTAAAAATCAGCAATAAGTTAGAAGATAAAATAAAAGGACAAATGTAATGACAGGTTTAATAAGATGAGAGATTGGAAATGAAATTCAGCTGTGGCAGGGTGTAAAATGGATAGCAGCGGATTAGCTGCCCATTATATGCTCTACGCAATTTGCCTTTCCATTACATCAGACTCTTTCTGCCATTTCCCCTCCATAAAATGTAAAAGCAAGAAAACAATGTTGAATTTGTACATGATAATTTAGGCTACAGTGTGGCTGCTTACACAATTGTGGACATCTCTGTCTATTCATGTAGTGTGCTCATTGTCTTGAGGGTTACTAATCATAGATCCATGATGCCAGGAGATCACAATGGGGTAAGGAGGAGATCTCAACTCAAAAATGATCTCAACTGGGATCGAACCCCTCACCCTTGGAGTTATTAAGCACACACCCTAACCAACTGAGCTAAGCAAACTGTCCCCCATTCTGGGCATCAAATTATAAAAGGGTGTGGGTGCAGAAAAGTTTTACTGGAAATATACTGGGAATAAGTGATAGTGGTTCTAATGAAAGCTCTGAATAGTTGGGGCTTTTGTAATGGGGAAACAGAAGTTACGTGGAAGGAGGGGAGATCTATTCAAGGTTTATTTAAATGAGATAAACAGTGAAAACTTGTTTATGCTTCTTTATAAATCAGCATCAATGGGGTAGAGATTTAGCTTCATCACTCGAAGAACAAATGAAAAGTTGGAGGAATTACTTTGCTTCACCACATTTAAAAAAAAATTATGAGTGTTTGAAATGGAACAATATAAAAGAGAACATGGGGAAATGGCAGAGAAATGGGATGAGAATAGATAATTCCAGACAAGCACCTCGTACCTGCACAATAGAAGTTTTAAATTTATGATCAGCAATTCAAGAACAACTGTTACCTGTATGAAACCTGCAGAAATTTTTTTTAGATTTAGAGACTATGATTTTGGACCTGATATGATACAGGATTAATTAAATACTTCCTAGTAAAGGAGCCTCTAGGAAAGTGTGATCATAACACGATATCATTTCATGTTCAGTTTGAGAGTGATAAATGTGATTTTAAAATATCTATTCTTTCACGGGATGTGGGCATCGCTGGCTGGGCCAAAATGTATTGCTTATTCCTATTTGGGCTGCACAGTGGCACAGTGGTTAGCACTGCTGCCTCACGGCACCGAGGTCCCAGGTTTGATGCCAGCTCTGGGTCACTGTTCATGTGGAGTTTGCACATTCTCCCTGTGTTTGCGTGGGTTTCGCCCCCACAACCCAAAGATGTACAGGCTAGGTGGATTGGATACGCTAAATTGCCCCTTAATTGGAAAATTGAATTGGTTACTCCAAAAAAAAAAATTTCATCCTATTTGCTTTTGATAAGATGGTGGTGAGTTGCCTTCTTGAACCACTACAGTCAATGTGGTGTAGGTACACTCAGTATCACTAGGATGGGTGTTCCAGGAGTTTGACCCAGCAACCGTGAAGGAATGGTGATATAGTTCCAAGTCAGGATGGTGTATGGCTTGGTTGGGAACTTGCAAATGGTGGTGTTGCCATGCCTTTCTTGCCCTTATCCTTCTAGGTGGTAGAAGCCACGGGATTGGACTTGCCAACCAATCAACTCTATCTTCTCATGCAATATAAATTGTTGTTCTCTTTATAATTAGTATTCTTGTGAATCTGCTCTGATGAGTGCAAGATGAAAAGCTTTAGCAGCCGCATGTCTCTTTTTTTTCAGTAATACTCAAGTTCTGTGCTACCAAATTACTATTTGGTACTATTTGGACATAGGGGCTGGTTTAGCTCACAAGGCTAAATCGCTGGCTTTTAAAGCAGACCAAGCAGGCCAGCAGCATGGTTCCCGTACCAGCCTCCCCAGACAGGCGCCGGAATGTGGCGACTAGGGGCTTTTCACTGTAATTTCATTGAAGCCTACTCGTGACAATAAGCAATTTTCATTTCATTTTCATTTGTAACACCTCTGCTGAAAGGAGGGAGACTGAAAGCAGGAAGCTATTGGCCTGTTAGCCTAACATCTGTCATTGGGGAAAATGCTAGACCCCATTATTAAAGAAGTAGGAGCACAACATTTAGAAAATGTTGAAAAGGAAATAGTATTTGAAAGATTTATTAAAATTCTTTGAGGATGTAATGAGCAAGGTGAATAAAGGGGACCTAGTTGATGTAGTGTATTTGGATTTCCAAAAGGCATTTAATAAGATGCAATTTAAGAGATTACTACACAAGGTAAGAGCTTATGATGTTGGAGGGCGATATATTAGCATGAAGAGAGCACTGGCTAGCATGCAGGAAAAAGAGAGGCGTAATAAATAGGTCCTTTTTAGGATGGCAACTATAGCTAATGCAGTGCCACAGGGTCAGTGCTGGAGCATAAACTAATCAGAATCCATAATGATGACTTGGATGAAGGGCTGATTGTATTGTAGGTTAGCCTTCCTACAACTGATGATAGCACCTTCTAAACCCAACACCACTGCCACCTATAAGGACAAGGCAGCAGACACATGAGAACACCACCACCTGCAAGTTTCCCTCCAAGCCACTCACCATCCTGACATGGAAATATATAGCCTTTCCTTCATTGTTGCTGGGTCAAAATAATGGAATGCCCTCCCAACAGCACCTTCTCGAGGGCGATTAGGGATGGGCAATAAATGCAGGCCTAGGGGGCCTCACGGTAGCATGGTGGTTAGCATCAATGCTTCACAGCTCCAGGGTCCCAGGTTCGATTCCCGGCTGGGTCACTGTCTGTGTGGAGTCTGCACGTCCTCCCTGTGTGTGCGTGGGTTTCCTCCGGGTGCTCCGGTTTCCTCCCACAGTCCAAAGATGTGCGGGTTAGGTGGATTGGCCATGCTAAATTGCCCGTAGTGTAAGGTTAATGGGGGGATTGTTGGGTTACGGGTATGTGGGTTTAAGTAGGGTGATCATTGCTCGGCACAACATCGAGGGCCGAAGGGCCTGTTCTGTGCTGTACTGTTCTATGTTCTAGTTAGCAACGGGCACATCCCATGATTGAATTTTTAAAATGATAACAAAATAGGTTGGAAAGCAAGTTTTGTGGAGGATAGAAAGAGCTTGCAAAGGGATATAGTTAGGTTAGATGGGTGGGGGAAAAATTGGCAATGGGGGAAAATGTGACATTTTCCACATTGACAAGAAGAATAGCAATGAAGGATATTATTTAAATAGCGAGAGAACTACAGAATTCTGCAGTATAGAGCCATCTGGGTATTTTATATGAATCACAAAAATCAGTATGCAGATAAAAAAGAGATTGAGTATAAAGGTAGGGTAGCCTTGCTGCAACTATAGAGAGCATTCATGAGAGCACACCTAGAATATTGTGTACTTTTGGTCACCTTACTTCAGGAGAGCCATACTTATATTGCAAGCAGTTCAGAGAAAGTTCAGTAGGCTAATTCCTGGGATGAAGAGATGGTCTTATGAGGAAAGGTTTAGCATGTCGGGCCAATACCTGTAGTATAGGGGGTAATTCTAGCTCTGATATGCTAATAAGATACAGTATACATCATCATAGGAAGTGATGCAATGTCTCATAATCTTACTCTGTCTTGCAGACTTCATGGCAAGGAAGCCACAGTAAACGGTTTCTTAATGACATTAACATTTTCCTTACCTCAGTAGACTCTGTAAATATTCTGTGTTAGCAACAAGACCAAGAATATTATAAAATCAATAAGAGTTTAGAAGAACAAGAATCGATTTTATTGAAAAATAAAATTCTGAGGAAGCTTGACAGGGTAGCTGATGAGAGGATCTAGAACTAGGGCCACAGTTTAAAAATAAAGGGTCTCACATTTAAGATGGAGATGAGGAATTTCTTCTCTTGAGGGTTATTTGTGTTGGCATTCACTTCCATAATGTACAGTGGCAACTGGGTCACTAAACGTATTTGAGGCGGAGTTAAACCTATTTTTGATAGACACAGTAGTCCAGGGCAGGCAGAAGAGTGGAGTTGAGGCTACAATCTGATCAGGCATGAGTATTCATTGGCGGAGGAGGCTTGAGGGGCTTACTCCGACTTCCTATTTCTTATGTTCGTATTGTTAACTGATTGAGCTTCATTTCACAGAGGCTCAAATCCTTCTAGGATCCTGTTGGCCACAAGCAAAGGTTAAGAATATTGCTAGTCACACATAGGCATATTCTGCCAAGGTATAATTTTTAGGAAACAGATCACACCAATATATTATAGTGAAAAATGTTTTAGTTTTGTATAAATGTGAAATTATATTACATTAAATCTGAATTGTACACTTCAAGTAAAATAATCTTATTTAAAAACCTAATGCACAAGTACCATGATATTGTGTTTTAAGGACATGATGGCTTTAGTGCAACCTTCTAACTATGTACAGCTATGAACAGGAGACAAGTTCCAGTTTCCCTAAATTCAATAGACTTCAGAGAGAAATCATATGGATCTGCATGAGTAAAGAAGGCCCATTGTAATTACCTATTTTAAAACTTCTGGGGTTCATATAATTTATGTTTTAATCATTTTTGACTTGTCAATAACTATATTAGAACCATAGAATCTCAATAGTGCAGAAGGCAGCTATTCGGCCCATTGAGTCGGCACCAACCCTCTGAAAGAGCACCCTACCTAGGCCCACGACCCTACCCTATCCCCGGAGCCCCACCTAACCTTTGGACACTAAAGAGCAATTTAGCAAGGCCAATCCACCTAACCTGCACATCTTTGGACTGTGGGAGGAAACCGGAGCACCCGGAGGAAACCCACGAAGACATGCGGGGAACGTGCAAACTCCACACAGTGACCCAAGGCCAGAATTGAACCCAGGTCCCTGGCGCTTTGATGCAGCAGTGCTAACCACTGCGCCACAGTGCCACACATAAATGCTGTCATTATTGCTGATATTAATGTTGCAGATGCTGGTTCTTGTATCAAGTTAAATGTGATTTCCTTTTCAAATGTAAAACAGTAACATTTTAGGTACTTGAATATAGAATTGCAGATAGCTAATGTCGTTGATCTGTGGGATAAATTCACACTTGCTTTATCGAAAGATCCTGTGGTTTAAGTTTACATTCAAGTATTGTTTTTGAGGAATATAATCAAAGAGCAAACATGCAAATAGAAAAGGACATTCTAGTAATAGTTATTCATCCTCCTTTGTTACATAAAGGATAGAGTATGACACCATCCACGTAGAAAAGGTTGTCTTACTGAAAGACAAAGGAGAATTTATGTGGTTCTTTTGAAAATGTTCCGAGTTCTTTAAATTGATCATACAAACGTAGGTTTTAAGTCCTCTTTAAAATTAACAATTGGGTGGTTATGAAAATGTTTTTGTGACCAATTAAATGATGGATTACATTGCTCACTGTCTGAAGATTCCGAAGTACTGGAATTGTATGAACCTCGACAGCACGCTTCACAGCATGACCTGTGGTAACAGCAAAAAGTTTCATCTGAGCTACTTGATTCCGAGTCAGAATAATCATACTGGTATGTTTGAAAACGTCCCTCTTTATCATCTACTTCAATTTCTTCAGGGGATAAGCTTGCTTTCTTAAAGTGCAGCCCTGAATAGGGCTTCATGATGTATTTTCCTTCTGAAGCAGGACAGTGGACATAACCATTTCTTTGGTCTGTTTTGCCAGATGGTTGATAGCTATCAGACAGTACATTCATTTTCTTCAATGAGTTTGATGTTGCAGAGCCATTTCCATTTGTTAATCTTTGGCGGTGAATGCTGTGCAGTTGACCGGTGTCAGTAGTTATTATATCCCTGTTTAAGTCTTCATTCACCATATACTTGGTATGTCGAGCTGTTGAGTGTAGAAAATAATAGGGAGGAGGTGTACTCTTTTTTGAATAGAAAGGTGGCCTCCTTCGCCTCATATATGGAGAAATACTATGATGGTAGTGCTTCAATTGCTCTGCTCTCCTAGTACACTGTGCGGGCGGAAAATTCTGTAGGGTTCGTCTTGGTCTGTCTGGCGAACTGATTGAGCTGACAGCATTAATATTTAGCTCCTGTAGAATCTCTTGCAGTTTCTCACTGCTCACATTAATGTTTTTGATCATCTTTGTTGCAACTTTGACAGAAGGACATTCAACTGACCTGGATCTAATTGATGGATAGATTGCAGAAGAGGCCAGTATTTCACCTGTGGATTGCTGGGTCATTTTCACACCATCATCTATGTTGATATGAATTTCTGAGGCTATTTTCAAGCTATCACATGATTTGGGAATAAAGTCTGTACCATTCTCAGAATTATCTGACTGTTCTAGATGATTTTGTATGCCTCTGTGGAAACTTTGATAATTTATGACGTATTCTGGCCCCTTCTCAGAATGCAGAGTTGTGTCTGGGGCATTCTTAGCATCCCCTGTGATTTGTTCGAAATTATTCTTCATTGACAGAAGGTTAAGATCTTGCTGTGAATCAAGGGCCTGATCTAGATTCTTCTGTACACCTAACAAAGGATTCTCGCTTGCTGGATCTTCTATTGTTGAGTTGTGACATTTGACCTCAGAATTAATCAAAGAGTGGTGTGCTGTCCGTGTTCCTGATGTTGAAATGTGACCCACAGATTCTTCAGGGCAATCTGGTGCCATTAGGTGCATCAGCTTGTCCTTCACATTATTAACCTGTTCCTGCAGACTTTCAATTACTGCATTTTTCTATAGGAGGGAAAAAAATCAATCCACATTACAGTTTGAGACATATGTCACCTTTTCTTCCCACAGGAGTTGTTCATCAACATGCTTTAACAATAAAATTGATGTAATCTAACACACAGATTTATCCATATTTTACGACAGCTGAAGCAGGAAATAGTGAAAGACAGAAATCTCAGATTTTCCCTACTTCACATTGGCGCATTCTCTATTTTCAGAGAATAATTGATTTTAACCGGTACTGTCTCTTAACAGGAAGATTAAGAAATCTACGGTTTAGCACATGTGACAGATACCTTGATGCTGACCAATGTGAAGCCTGTGGTAGGCTGCAAGTTGAGAAGTATATTTCATTATCAGTGATATTTAGAACAGTACAGCACAGAACAGGCCCTTCGGCCCTCGATGTTGTGCCGAGCAATGATCACCCCACTCAAACCTACATATTCACCCCATGCCCTTAACCCAACAACCCCCCTATTAACCTTATTCTTTAGGACACTAAGGGCAATTTATCATGGCCAATCCACCTCACCCGCACATCTTTGGACTGTGGGAGGAAACCGGAGCACCCGGAGGAAACCCACGCACACACGGGGAGGATGTGCAGACTCCACACAGACAGTGACCCAGCCAGGAATCGAACCTGGGACCCTGGAGCTGTGAAGCATTTATGCTAACCACCATGCTACTGTGCTGCCCAAGTGTTCTCCATTTCAAATTAATTTTTTGTCTGTGCATTCTATGCCATCCACTATTCCCTGTCCATCCTGCACCACCTGCTTCATAAGGGTGCCCAGCCTCTCCAGGGCTGTTCAGACCTTGGAAACAAATTGAACTCTGAATATGCCTTCCACACAAAACGTGCACAAGCTTCAAGACTCCCATATCACATTGCTTGGTGCAATGTACATCAAGCAGAGTAAGCTTCATTGCTGAATAGCACAGCAAAGTGCGACTACTTGGTGTATCTGACTGCATTATCATAATAATAATCTTTATTTGTGTCACAAGTAGGCTTACATTAACAGTGCAATGAATTTACTATGAAAATCCCCTAGTCGCCACCCACCTCCGTATGTTCGGGTACACTGAGGGAGAATTCAGAATGTCCGGATTCATCTAATAAGCACTTTTTCCGAGACTTGTGGGAGGAAACTGGAGCACCCGGAGGAAACCCACGCAGACACGGGGAGAACGTGCAGACTCCGCACAGACAGTGACCCAAGCCGGGAATCGAACCTGGGACCCTGGCGCTGTGAAGCAACAGTACTACTGTGCCACCCTGCTGTATCAGGATGCTTCTTACAGACCATGTTTTATCAATCCCTAGCAACCTTTTAATATATTTTACAAGTGGCAGTGTTTTTATTGTACAATAATGTACTACCTCAGTGAGGAGTCGCTTCATAGAGTTATTTTCTCCAAGCAGGTAATAGATCTGGTCATCACTATACATGGAACGAAAACTCTTGCTTGGGCTGTTGAAATATTTGGCCATCTGATTTGAAGTATGGCTTAATTCTTCCTCAAATTGCTTCCACTGTCTGACCTGTAAACAGAACTCAGAAGAATTAACTTGGATTTTCTCTAATTTATTTAAATTATGTATGAAGCAAAAATGACCCATGCTCAGTGCTTAACTGTCCATGTACGGACTGCAGAAGTTGCTGTTAGTTTCAGCGGAGTAATGATAGTGCATGTTGACAATTTCTATGTCATTGGTGCCACAAAATCCAGGCCATGTGTTTAGCCTGCTTCTGTTACCAGATGACCTGGATTTGGCCATTGTGAATGCTTGGCTGATCACCAAGACTGACTAATGGAAAGAGCCCAGCAGTGGTTTCTTTACACTGTTGCAGAGGGGGCTGCTAACGTTGTTTGATTGACAACTTCATTACATTGCAAGTGGTTTTTCAATACCTACTTGTTAATTTGAAAAAAATTAAAGGTTTCTTCAATAGGAATTTTGTTGGCTGTTTTTGATAGTTTGAGAAGGCAAGAGGGGAAATTTACACCAAAGGGGCTGTTGAATGCCTCATTGAAATAATCAGAACTAAAGAAAAGACTTGCCAATGTTATTATATGACTCAGTGATTCTGTCCGTCATGGATACTGAAAGAGTATTTCAAAGGAGCAGCAGATCTCAGGATATTAAATCAATGTAAAAATCAAACTGCTGCGTTGAAAACTTATTTAAATAATCATAGACCATTACATGATAACGAGTTGGCAAGAGCTTTAAAACTTATCTGTCAAAATTTTCCTCACTCCATAACATGCTTCTCCAAAGTTCACAAACTGACTAACCTTGTATGGTCAGACAGCCTTCAGGGACCCACCGACCTATGCAAAAATAACAAAGGTAGAAACAGGAGCAGGAGTAGGCATTTTGACCCTTTCAGTCTGCTCCGCCATTCATTAGGGTCATGGATGATCATCCAACTCAGTAACCTGTTCCTGCTTTCCCCCCATATCCTTTGGTCCCTTTAGCCCCAAGAATGATATCAAACTCCTTCTTGAAAACATACAATGTTTTGGTGCCAACTGCTTTCTGTGATAGCACAGGCTCACCCACTCTCTGGGTGAAGAGATTTCTCCTCATCTCAAATGGTTTACACTGTACCCTTAGACTGTAACCCCCCATTCTGGACTCCTCCAATATCAGGAATATCCTTCCTGCATCTATCCTGAGATCCCCCCCTCATTCTTCTAAACTCCAGCGAATATAATCCTAACCGACTCAATTTTTCCTCAGACATCAGTCCTGTCCTGCCAGGAATCATAGAATCCCTACAGCGCAGAAGGAGGCCATTCGGCCCATCAAGCCTGCACTGACCCTTCGAAAGAGCACTCCAACCATTCACCCATCCACTCACCCAATCCCCGTGACCCCATAACTTACACATCCCTGGACACCAAGGGGCAAATTATCATGGCCAATCCATGCACATCTTTGGACTGTGGGAGGAAACCGAAGCACCCAGAGAAACCCATGGGGAGAACATACAAACTCCACACAGTGACTCAAGATGTTAATCGAACCATTACCCCAGGATCTTTGAGGCAGCAGTGCTAACCACTGTGCCACCCTAAATGAATGAATCAGTCTGGTAAGCCTTCACTGCACTCACTCTGTAAAAAGAACATCCTTCCTCGGTTAAGGAGACCAAAACTGCACACAATATTGCATGAGTGGTCTTACCAAGACCCTGTATAACTGCAGCAAGACAACCCTGCTCCTGGACTCGCTATGAAGGCCAACACACCATTTGTCTTCTTTGCTGCCTGCTGCACCTGCATGCTTACTTTCAGCAACTGGTGCACAAGGATGCCATGTTTCATTGAACATTCCCCTTTCTCAATCTATAGCCATTCAGATAATAATCTGCCTTCCTGTTTTTGCTATCAAAGTGGATAACTTAACATTTATCCACATGAGATTGCATCTGCCATGCATTTGTCCACTCACTTAACTTGTCCAAATCACACTGAAGCATCTCTGTATCCTCATCACAGCGCACCCTCCCACGCAGATTTGTATTATCTGCAAATTTGGAGATATTATATTTAGTTCCTTCTTCTTAATCATTAATATATATTGTGAATAGCTAGGGCCCGAGCAATGATCCCTGCGGTATCCCACTAGTCACTACTCGCCATTTGGTAGAAGGTCCTTGGGAGCTATTCAGCGACTCTGTTGCAGCCAGCGTGGATTGGGCGTGCTGGGTGAACAGTGGGAGAGGGCAGACCAGAGATTTGCACCGTGCGCAAACCTGCAAATCAATTTCACCCCCTTTGATTGTGAGCAGCCTCTAACTTCACAGCTGAGGGCTACATCAAATGAGGAATATACCTCGTTAGTTGTGAGAGCACTTCACACTCTTCAATTCTCAAGTGCCTCCTCGAAGGCACTTGTGTCATATCGCAGAGGATGATTAGTGCACTGCACAAAGCAAACTTTGATGCCGGAACTGTTTGCTTGAACTCGAGGAACGTCAGCACCATAGAGGCAGCTGCCAACAATCAAACAATAAAGAGCAGGGCTGAGGACCCTCCCGTCCAAAGGGTAAGCGTCTGGATTAGCGGAGTGCAGCTGGACATGGCCTCCCTAAATTCCTGACAGAGATCTGGGATCTAGGGTCTCCTGTTGTGGCTGGCAGTTAGTGTGCAGAGCCAGCACAGCCGACTCACTGGATGGCACTCTGAGAGAAGGCGGGACAGTCATGGTAAGGGTGGGGGAGTCTTGGGGGGTGTTAAGGGTCTCAGTAAAGAGAGACCCTCCACCTAATGTGCATAAGCAACTGTGTGGCGTTCACCAGGTTGTGTCCCAGAAGCCTGCCCACTAATGTCATCCACCGAGGTGTGTCTCTGCCCTGGTGGAAAGTGC
The DNA here is from genome assembly GCF_902713615.1 of Scyliorhinus canicula. Lineage (NCBI taxonomy): Eukaryota > Metazoa > Chordata > Chondrichthyes > Carcharhiniformes > Scyliorhinidae > Scyliorhinus > Scyliorhinus canicula. The sequence continues at coordinate 45,401,794 of NC_052152.1, read as the reverse complement.
AAGTGATAGCTGTGACACCTTGCCGGTGGTCTCCTTGGAGCTCTCCTCCAAGCTGGGGTGGCAGGAGAGGGCTATGACTCCGGATGGCCCGGCCTCATCAGATGGTGATCCTGCAAGACAATGGACATATGGTCAGTGAGAGGGAGGGATCATTTTGTCTGACATGAATAACTCACTTGAGACAGGTCATCTGGCTGATGGGACAGTGGATCCTCAGCTCTCTAGCACAGACCAACCTCGCTGTCGGTGACTGCTCTCTCCTCGGGCAATGCCTCAATTTCCAGGGCCTATTCCTCATAAGGGGTGAGAACTCGAATCTCTGGGATTCCTCCCCCCGTCTTGGCCCTTTCCCGGTTATTATGGGCTATCTTCTCCTGCGGGGACAAACTAAGGGCATTATGAGCCACACGCTTGATAGCTTTGGGTGTCTATAGCAGATAGCATATGTGGGCACCTTACCTGGACATGAAGGGGTTGTGCTGGTGGGTGCCAGGAAGGTCTGAGGAACAAGCATGAAGATCAGATGTGGGATGGGTGTGATGTGTTAACCAGTGTTTGGGGGGGACAGTGGGAGCGGTTTGTGAATTTGAGGGGAGGCAGGCTGATCTGATGCCAGGAGATAGGTAGTAAGGTACCCTTGCAGTTGTTGGACGTCATTGGTCTTCTCCTGACATTAGATGACAATCCGCCTTGTCATGCTGCCTGCACTGCACCGACAGCCTCTGCCACTACCTCCCATGAGGCACTGCTGATCCCCCTCAGGGGTGCAATGTGCCCTGCTTCTCATCCACAGTGCCGAGAAGCCTTGTGAGGTTGGCATCCACGAAGTGAGGAGCAGGTCTGTGCACTGTCATGCTTGTGTGTTGACTGGGAGTGAGTGGTGAGGGAGCATTTAAAAACAGCTCCCCATTGTTAGCGGCAAGCAGCCGAGGTTTGAGTCAGATGAATCAGATGGCACGGGAGCCAGTCATGTCATTTTTAGCACTAAGTGCCATTGAATATGAGCTGCGATCTCACCAATATGGCCGTTGTGAAACTCCCCACAAAACGTGTCCAAAACCGGACTTTAACTTTGGTCCGCTGAGTCACGCCCATTGTTTCATGTCTGCCAATCAATTTTCTATCCATCTCAATGCACAACCCACAATCCCATGGCCTTTAATTTTACATACTAATTTCATATGTGAGACTTTGTTGAAAGCCTTCTGAAAGTCCAAATGAACCACATCCACTGGCTCCCCCTCATTAACTCTACTAGTCACATCCTCGAATAATTCTGATCCTGCCACTGTTTTCCAATTGCTCTGCTATTAAATCTTTCATAATAGACTCCAGCATTTTTGCCGACATCAGGCTGACTGGTCTATAATTCTGTGTTTTCTCTCTCCTTTCTTTTTTAAATAGGGGGATTACATTAGCTACCGTCCAATCTGTTGGAACTGTTCCAGAGTCCATAACATCTTGAAAGATGACCACCAATGCATCCACTATTTCTAGAGCCACTTCATTATACTCTTGGATGTAGCTTATCAGGCCCTGGGGATTTGTTGGTCTTCGATCCCATCAATTTCCCCAATACCATATCCCTACTATTTCTGATTTCCTTCAATTGCTCCCTCCCACTGAACTCTTTGTTCTCCAACATTTCTGGTATGTTATTTGTGTCCTCCTTTGTGAAGACAGAACCAAAGTATGTATTTAGTTGGTCAGCCATTTCTTTGTTCCCCATTATAAATTCCCTTGTTTCTGGCTGGAAGGGACCTACCTACATGTGTCTTCACCAATCGTTTTCTCTTCGCATACTTATAGAAACTTTTACAGTGAGTTTTTAAAAATATTTTTATTGAAGCATTTATATGTATTGGCGAGGTTGCTCACCCACACTAGGCTTCGGCGACCCCTAGTCCCTCCACTTCAGCAAAATCTGTGTCCAGGCTACCAGGGAGGCAAAGGCCAAGGCGTCAGCTTCTCTCACCCCCTGGCCTCAGGGATATTCCGACACTCTGAAAATTGGCACATCTGGACTCAGGGCAAGCTTCACCCTCAGTACCTCAGGCATAATGTCAGTGAACCCCCTCCAGAATCCCTCCAGCTTCAGATAAGCCCAAAATATGTGGACATGTTCGCGAGCCCATTCTGGCACCAGCATATGAGCCTGATGAACCACTTTGATTTGAATAAGGCTAAGCCTAGCACACGAAGAGTATGCGTTTACTCTCCTCAGAACCTCCTCCCATAAATCAGCCTCCACTTCCCTCCCCAGCTCTTCCTCCCATTTCCGTTTAACATCTCCTATCGGAGCTCCCTCCCAATCCATTAATTCCTTATAAATCTCTGATACCCTACCCTCGCCAGCTCCTGTTTTCGACGCCACCTTGTCCTGCAGCCCAGGAAAGGACGGCACCTGCTTCCTTACATAATCCCGTACCTGTAAGTACCGGAAACCATTCCCACTGGGCAGCTCATACTCCTTCCAATTCCTCCAACCTCAAGAAGCTGCCCCCCACAAATAGGTCCCCAAACCGTTTGATCCCTGCCCACCGCCACCCCCCCGGAGCAAATCTATGATTCCGACAGTTCTGTGCCCAGACTAGACACCCTCCAACCTCAGATGCTGACGCCACTGTCCCAACATCCTCATGGCCGCCGCCACAACCACCGAGCTCGTGGAGTACCTGGCCGGCGAAAATACCAGAGGTGCCATCAACAGTGCTCCCAAGCTAATGTCCTTACAAGAGGCTGCCTCCATGCGCTCCCATACTGACCCCTCCCCCACTACCCACTTCCTAACCATGGCTATATTCACTGCCCAATAATAGAACATAGAACATAGAACAGTACAGCACAGAACAGGCCCCTCGGCCCCCGACGCCGTGCCGAGCAATGACCACCCCACTCAAACCCACGCATCCACCCCACACCCGCAACCCAACAATCCCCTCATTAACCCTAAACTATGGGCAATTTAGCATGGCCAATCCACCTAACCCGCACATCTTTGGACTGTGGGAGGAAACCGGAGCACCCGGAGGAAACCCACGCACACACGGGGAGGACGTGCAGACTCCGCTCAGACAGTGACCCAGCCGGGAACTGAACCTGGGACCCTGGAGCTGTGAAGCATTTATGCTAACCACCATGCTACCGTGCTGCCCCATAGTTCATTAAATTTGGCAAGACTAGCCCCCCCCCCCCCCCCCCCCCCCCCCACCAACTTGTCCATTCCAGCAGCACCTTCTTTACTTGGGGATTTCCCCGCCCACACAAACCTCAAAATCAGAGCATTAACTTTCCTAAAAAAGGACTTTGGGATAAAAATCGGACGGTTCTGAAAAACAAATGAAAACCTCGGAAGCACTGTCGATTTCGTAGTTTGCACCCACACCCCCGCCAGCGACAGCGGGGGCACGTCCCATCTCTTAAAATCACCCTTCATCTCCTCAAACAACCGCGCCACCTGTATGCCCAAGTGTTTAAAGTTCGTCCCCATCACTTTAATCAGCATCTCGCCCAGCCTCCCTTCTATCCGCTTGCTTGGATCGGGAAGGTCTAACTCTTCCACATGTTTAATTTATACCCGGAAAACTGGCCGAATTCCTCTAATTGATGGGGTGATTCCATGATCCCTCCAATGTTTCCCAATGGGTCAGAAACGTAAGACAACAGATCATCCGGGTACAGCAAAACTATGCTCCACCCCCCCACCCCACACACACACACACACACACACACACACACACAATCCCTTTCCAACTCCTTAACGCTCTAAGTTCCATGGCTCTACCGCCAACGCAAAACGCAATGGGGAGAATGGGCATCCCTGCCTTTTCCCACAGTGCAATCCAATATACTCTGAACTCACTCGATTTGTCCTAACACTCGCTACCAACCCCCTCTATACAACTGGACCCAATCCACCAACCCCTGCCCGAACCTGAGCTGTCCCACTACTTCCCACAGATATTCCCATTCTACCTGATCAAAGGCCTTCTCTGCATCCATAGTGACCGCCACCTCCTATCCCACCAGGAGCATCCTAATCACTTTCAATAAGCGCCTAATGTTCGCCGATAGATACCTCCCCTTTACAAACCTCGTCTGGTCCTCCCCTACCACCCCAGACACACAGTCCTCAATCCCCGAGACCAAGATCTTTGCCAACAGCTTGGCGCCAACATTTAGCAGTGAGATCGGTCAGTAGGCCCACACTGCTCTGGATCCTTATCCTTCTTCAAAATTAAGGATATCAAAGCCTATGACAACGTAGGGGGAAGCTCCCCCTTCTCCCTTGCCTCATTGTATACCCTTACCAGCAGGGGCCCCAGATCTCCCAAAATGTTTTTGTAAAATTCCACTGGGAACCCATCCGCGCCCGGGGCCTTCCCTGCCTGCATCACTCCCATACCCTCCATCACCTTCCCCAGTCCAATGGGTGCTCCCTGCTCCTTTACCAGATCCTACTCCAATTTAGGGAACCCCAAACCATCCAGAAATCACCACATTCCCTCTCCCCCCACGGGGGCTCTGATTCATTTAGCCTCTTATAAAATTCCTCAAACACCCTATTCACCCCCACCGGGTCCAAAATCGCCCTTCCCCTCCCATCCTTCACCTTTCCGATCTCACTTGCCGCCACCTGTTTCCTAAGTTGGTGGGCCAGCATCCAATTCGCCTTCTCCCCATATTAATACACTGCCCCCCCCCCCCCCCGGCCCTTCCTAACTGCCCCAGTGCCTTGCCATCCGGAGCTTCTGCTGCTCATTCAAAAAAACTGCCTCCAGGGCCTCCAAGTACCTCCTATCTACCCGCAGGATCCCCTCCACCAGCCTAGCCATCTCTGCCCGCTCTGTCCTGTCTCTGTGCACCCAGATCGATATAAAGTCCCTCCTGAACACTACCTTAAGCACCTCCCATAGCATAGTCTAACCTCACCCGTGTCATTCACATAACCCCGAATGGCAGCCCTCACCCGCTCTCACACCTCCTCATCTGTTAACAACCCCACGTCTAATCTCCAAGGCGGGCGCTGCCCCCACTCCTCCCCCCGGTCCATTTGCAAGTCCACCCTGTGCAACGTGTGGTGAGAAACAACCACTATCGCCAAATATCACGAGTCGACCACCCCGCCAGCAGTCTAATCGACCACAAAGTAATCGATCCGTGAGTACACCCTGTGCATATTGGAGAAGTACAAAAAATCCTTTGCCCTCGGCCTCCCAAACCTCCATGGATCCACCCCCACATGCGCTCCATGAACCCCCTTATCTCCTTCGCCACCGCCAAACCCGAGTGAAAAATCTTTCCAACCCACCCCTTCCACAGCCTAATCTGGTCCCCAATCTTCAAATGTGTTTCTTGTAGAAATGCCACATCCGCCTTTAAGCTCCTCAGGTGTGCGAACACGCGCGACTGTTTGACTGACCCAATCAACCCTCTCACATTCCATATGACCAGCCTGGTTGGGGGACAACCTGCACCCCCCCCCCCCCCCCCCCCCCGCCTATCAACTATAACCCTTCTTGGGCCAGTCCCAGGCTGGAGTCTCGTAACTTATCAGGCCCGCCCTCGGATGCCCGCCATCACCAACTCTCACCTTATTGCACAGCAACCACCCCATCCTCGTCAGCAGCTCCCTCCCCACATAACACAATAATCCCATCCCCTCTAAAGCTCTAACCAACTGAATGCCCCCCACTATGCTCTAGCTCACCCAGCTAGCCTGGCAGCTCCTGCCCATGGCACCAAGCATCCTCCCCCCCACTGAATCCCCTCCTTCCCACACGCATGCTGACATAGTGCGAACAACAATAACAACGAAAAGAAGAAAATAAAGGTATACTCACCCTCAACCATCCTCCGGCCTCCCACCAAAGAACCCCGTGAGAAAACTAAACAGCCCCGAAGAGAAGAGAGGTTCTCCCCTGCCCATCACCCCAAAAAATAACACAGAACAATACAACAAAAAGAGTGGCAGGGAGAACCAACACCACTCACAGTTCCTCCAAAGTTCAACATTCTCCCTCTCCTACCATAAGACCGTAAGACATAGGAGCAGAATTAGGCCACTCCGCCCATCGAGTCTGCTCCGCCATTCAATTATAGCTGATGCTTTTCTCATCCCCATTCTCCTGCCTTCACCCCATAACCCTTGATCTCCTGCCAGTTTATTGTCTCTCAAAAACACCGTTACCTCCTCCTGTGTTCCAAAGTAATACTCGGGCCGTTGCGGGTAACCCAAAGGCAGGCCGAGTACAGCATCCCAAGTTCACCCCCTTCTTAAAGAGGGATCCTTGACCCGGTTGAATCTGGCTCTCCTCTTTGCCAGTTCCATGCCCAGGTCCTGATATACCCAAAGCTTGTTGCCTTCCCAGATACATCTCCTTGTCTGCCTGGTCTTCTCTTTATCCAAAAACCTTTGTCGCCTCACCACCATCGCTCTTAGCGGCTCGTTCGCCTGCGGCTTCCTCATCTATGCACCCGGTCGACCTCCAGGGGCCAGTCAAAGGCCCCTCCCCCATTAGCTGCTCCAACCTCTTGGCCACATCTTGTCTGCTCCCTCGATGCCCTCCGGCATCCCTACTATTCTCAGATTCTGCCACCGGGAGTCGTTCTCCAAATCCTCCACTGTTTACTCGAATCCCTCCTGAGTCTCCCTCAGTATCCCAATTTCGGCCACCAACGCATAAGTTGCTCCTCGTGCTCCCCCATTATCTCCTCCACCTTCTGGATTGCCTGACTCTGGGTCTCCAGCTTGAACGCCACACGGTTGATCCCCGCTTTCAGCAGGTCTACCACCTACGCCGGGTCCTCCTGAGCCTCCCTCCTCTGTTGGCTGCGCTTCTAGTTCAGAAAGTCCATCAACTGCTAATTCGACCATTGGGCTGGTAGGGCCTACCATTTATCCTCCGCCATTCCTTGTGTCATACGAAGAGTTTCTTGTTCCTGCAGCTCCTTTCTTCTAGACCCATTGCTGGTCCGTGGATCTATCCACCAGCCTCACCAATGGAGTATAGCTTTCCTCCATCACTTTGCAACTTTTTTCACCAAAACATCCACCCAGCGACCGGGGAAAAGGACCAAAAAACAGCCTTGAGCGGGAGCTGCCTAATGTGCGACCACTCACATCATAGCCGCCACCGGAAGTCTACAGTCAGTTTTTATGTTCCCTGTGTTTTGTTATGCTCTTGGCGTAGCATAAGCTGCTTCCTTGATGTGCACTCTGACAAAGGAAGGTTCAGACTTGGATATAGCTTTAACACGTTTATTAAACTGTTAACAATTCTCCTACTTGGATTCGGCTCTCCTGTTAATCCTGCTATAGCTACTCAGACTGACGCACCAGACTGCTACAATCCAGGTGGTGGGTGTGATGTGTTTCAAATCAACCCTGTGTACACACTGAGTGTCTCCACTGGAAAGAGGAAGATCATATGTGCTGTGTCCTTTTATATGGGTTGTTGTAATGCCCTCCTGTGGTGGTGTCGCCTCTGTGTGTATCGTGAATGCCCATTGGTTTTATCCTATCTTACTGACCAATTGGTTGATTGTCTGTGTGTCATGTCTCTGGTGCTCCCTCTAGTGTCTAGCTAGTCCATGTGTATTTACATTAACCCCTTGTGTATTCACAGTGATGCATATCACCACACCCTGCAAGCTTACTCTTGTATTCTATTTTTCCCTTCTTCATCAATCTTTTGTCCTCTTTTGCTGAATTGTAAACTGCTCCCAATCCTCAGGTCTGCATTTTTCTGGCCAATTTGTATGCCTTTTCCTTGGATCCAATACTATCTCTAACTTCCCTTGCAAGCCATGGTTTGGCCACCTTTCCTGTTTATCTTTGCACCAGTTAGGAATAAACAATTGTTCTAGGTCACCCATGTGCTCTGAATGTTTGCCATTGCCTATCCATCATCATACCAGCGTAATTTCCTTTATTTAGATTCTGGACCTTAGTCTCAGAATCAACTACCTTACTCTCTATCTTTATGAAGAATTCTATCATATTATGGTCATTTATCCCCAAGGAGCCTCCCACAATTAGACTGTCAATTATTCCTTTCTCATTACGCAATACCCAGTCTAGGATGGCCTGTTCTCCAGTTGGTTCCTCAATGTATTGGTCCAGAAAACCATCCCATATACACTCCAGAAATTCCTCCTTTATGGTATTGTTACTAATTTAATTTGCCCAATCAATATGCAGATTAAAGTAACCCATAATTACAGATGTTCCTTTATCGCATGCATCTCTAATTTCCTGCCATTCCCAAAATCACCACTACAGTTTGGGGGTCTATATACAACCCTCACCAACATTTTCTACCCCTTGGTGTTTCTCAGCTCAACCCATACAGATTCCACATCACTGGAGCTAACATCCTTCCTCACTATTGCATTAAGTTCCACTTTAATCAGCAATGTAACCCACCATCTTTTCCTTTTTCTCTGTGCTTCTTAGAGACTGAATACCCATCGAAGTTCAATTTCCCATCCCTGGTCACCTTGCAACCATGACTCTGTAACCCCAACTATATCATACCATTTACATCTATTTGCACAATTAATTCATCCACTTTATTGCAAATGTTCCGCACATTAAGGCACAAAGTCTTAATGCTTGTCTTTTTAACATTACTTGTCCTATTCTCATTATTGTTCTCTGTGGCCCTGTTTGATTCTGTCCCTTGGTTTCTCTGTCTATCATTTTTCTTATTCTCCTTTCTCCTTCTGTTCTTATCCTTGTTTCCCCCTCCTTTGACTCTTTGCATAGGTTCCCATTTCCCTGCCATTTTAGCTTAAACCCTTCCCAACAACTATAGCAAAGCGTTTCAGATACCTGGGAGAGCAGGCCTTGTCCGGTCCAGGTGCAATTGTACTGGTTTCACCTCCCCCCCCAGAACTGATCCCAATGTCCAAGGAATCTGAAACCCTCTCCCTTGCACCATCTCTTCTGCCAGATATTCATCTGATATATCCTGTTATTTCTGCTCTGACTAGCACGTGGCTATGATAGTATTTCCAAGATCACTACCTTTGGAGGTCCTACTTTTCAACCTATTCCTAACTTCCTACATTCTTCTTTTAGGATTTCATCCCTTTGTTAACCTATAACGTCTGTATCAATGTGTACCACGACTACTGGCTGTTTACCCTCTCCCTTCAGAATGCCTTGAAATGAAAAAATGAAAATCGCTTATTGTCACGAGTAGGCTTCAATGAAGTTACTGTGAAAAGCCCCTAGTCGCCACATTCCGGCGCCTGTCCGGCGAGGCTGGTACGGGAAGGCTTGTAGCTCCTCTGAGACATCCATGACCCAGCACCAGGAAAGCAACATACCAATCTGGTGTCTCATTTGCAGCCACAGAAAGGCTCATCTATTCCCCTTACAATTGAATCCCCTATAACTATTGCATTGCCATACTTTCTACTCCTCCCCGTGCAACAGTGTCAACTGTGATGCAATACATTTAGTTGTTGCTGCTTTTCCCTGAAAGGCCATCCACCCAAGAGTACCCAAAGCGGTATCTGTTTTGCAGGAGAATAACTACAGGAAATTCCTGCACTGCCTGCCTAGTCCTCTTGCTCTGTCTGGTGTTCACCCATTACCTTTCTACCTGAGGTGTGACCACCTGTCTGTTCGTGCTATCCATGGTACTCCCCACCTCGCGGATGCTCCACGGTGTCTGTAGCCACCACTCCAGTTCTGAAATCCAGGCTTCCAGGAGCTGAAGCTGGAGATACTTCGAGCACACATGCAGACTCCAGGCATTAGACATATTCCTTGCTTCCCATTTGGAGCAGAAAGAGCACACTAAGGCTTTAAGCTCTCCTGCTTTTTGGAAGATACTTAAATTCAAATAATATCAATTACTCGAGGACCTTTCTTTCCTGGTCATCGTGTTTCTGCAGAATATAGTGCTTACAAATAATAATAATCTTTTATTGTCACAAGTATGAAGTTACTGTGAAACGCCCCTAGTCGCTACATTCCAGTGCCTGTTCGGGTAAACTGGTATGGGAATTGAACCCACGCTACTGGCCTTGTTCTGCATTACAAACCAGCTGCTAGCCCACTGAGCTGAACCAACTATAAACCTTACAAACGATAAGCGATAAAAGTAGTAAATACTTACCTGACCTTACTCAACCAATTAGCTGCTTCCACTTGCCCCGCGGCACTTTTGAATCCTGATGTCACCTCTGGAGCTCCAAACTCGAAGCTAGCACGCTTCTCTCAGTCTCGCTCTTTCTCGCGTTCTTTTATCCTCCCGGCTTCACGCTCAGTCTCACTCTTTCTCACATTCTTTATCCTCCCAATTCCACTCTCAGTCTTTCTGGTGCTTTTTTATCTTCCTGGCTCCGTTCTCAGTCTCGGTCTTATGCTCTTTTATCCTCCCAGCTCCATTCTTAGTTTCGCCCTTACTCGTGTTCTTTTGTCTCCCTGGCTCCGCTGGTTTTCCTGTGATCAATCTTTGTTACATTGACAGGGAAACTTCAATTTGGAGCAGGAATTTAAGTAATGAAGCCAAATGCAACTTTTAAGTGAGCGTCGGGTGGGGACCAGCCACATTTTCCCACCTGACAAAAATGGCCAAGGGCGTCATCAGATGGGAAATTTAAAAATGCGGCTCTGCACACCTCCTGTTTCTTCCTCCCAGTGCAGTTTGCTCAGCGTCAGGAAATGAAAATTCAGCTCTTCTGTCTCAAAGAACAATTCTCCACACTTGAAAATCAAAGTGTAATTTTATAATTGCCTCTTTCACCCTGCCATAGGGCCACAAATCTTCCAGCTTCTCAAGGGTACCAAAGCAGCGTAAACCTTCGGGGGATGTTCCTTATTTTCGTTACATCCCAGAATACAATATAGTTCACTGGCTTCACATTCAGCTACAACTTCTTTATTAGGTTCATATCCAACATATTGCCTGGATATTATCACATTAGCAAAAATGAATAGAATGTTCAGTTTTTACAAATTTAAAAACGTTCAAAACCACAGTTGACCAATTACATATATAACAGATGAAGGAGATTAATGTTCTTATGATGGTGCGAAAATAATGAATATGGGGCCCTCTGTGTTCTTTCGAAGGGTTGTGTGCACCCAGCCAGTCAGTGATAAGATATATCTGGTGTGTATGCTGGATAGCAGCCATCCTGCCACTACAAGCAGCTGAATGCTAATAATCCTTTGTAAGCAAAGACAGCAAACCTGCCAGGGTACTGAACATCAGTTCTAGACAATAACAACTTTGTAAAAATTAAAATCCTCTTTATGCAGCAAAATTACCCTGCTGGCCTCATGAATGGGCGGCACATACTGTTTTTCAAATGCATGCAATCAAATACCATAGATTGTAGCATATAAGTCGACCATTGAAGCCTACAAAAATCCTTCCAAAATCAGGGGATGACTTGTACATTGAATACTGCCAGTGTTGGTAGGCAATTGACATTTTTAAATATGAAAAACACATCGGTAATTCAAATTATATCAATATGCCATGTTTTACTGAATGTATTAATTCTTCAAGGATACCTTTAACCACAATTAAAACATTCAAAAACCGTCAGATGCCTCGTTTTCAGTATCCGGCACAGTGTTCATTAAATTAATCCTCTTTCTCTCCATCCACTGAAGTGGACAAACCACATTGTTTTAACTGTCTGTTTGTGCATTAGCAGCTCCCACCATTTGATAACATAACCACAAAAAGCATCTAATGGTACAGCATGCATGTTTCCACTCTTTCTCCATCAACCATCCATCTATTCCATTTGGCACAAACATGATCATCGGATGGCTTATGAAATGAAATGACAATGAAAATCGCTTATTGTCACGAGTATCCTTCAATGAAGTTACTGTGAAAAGCCCCTAGTCGCCACATTCCGGCGCCTGTCCGGGGAGGCTGGTACGGGAATCGAACCGTGCTGCTGGCCTGCTTGGTCTGCTTTATAAGCCAGCGATTTAGCCTTGTGAGCTAAACCAGCCCCTTTATTGAGGCATTAAAGGTTTAACTATGGACATATGGAAATACAAATCTCAGGAGCATGCTAATTTTAATAGTCTGAACCCCCCTGCCAAGGATAGGGGGAGGTTATCATGGGCGGCATTCTCCCCTACCCGGCGTGACGGAGGGTCCCGGAGTAGGGGAGTGGCGCCAACCACTCAGGGGTCGCGCCTCCCCAAAGGTGGGGAATTCTCCCCACCTTTGGGGGCCAGCCCCGCGTGGAGCGGTTGCCGCCAGAAGATCGGCGCAAGAAACCGGTGCCCCCGGCAGCGGGGCTGGCCGAAAGGCTTTCGCCAGTCCGCGCATGCGCTGGCAGTGACATCAGCGGCAGCTGGCCGCTGACGTCACTGCCGGCGCATGCGCGATGTGGGGTTCTCTTCCGCTTCCGCCATGGCGAAGGCCGTGGCGACGCGGAAGAAGATAGTGCAGCCAGGGCACTGGCCCGCAGTCTGAGCAGGGGGCCCCGATCGCGGGCCAGGCCACCATGGGGGCACCCCCCGGGGTTCGATTGCCCCCCGCCCCCCCCCCAGGACCCCGGGGGCCTGCTCGCGCCACTGAGCCCGCCGTTCCAGAGATGGTTTAAACCTCGGCGGCGGGAAAGGCCTCCCAGCGGCGGGACTTCGGCCCATCCGGGCCAGAGAATCACCGTAGGGGCCTCTCCGATTGGAGTGGTGAGATTCCTGCCGCTGCCACTTCCCGGGTGGCGGAGAATCTCTGCCACGGCGGGGGCGGGATTTTAGGCACCCCCAGGCGATTCTCCGACCCTGCTGGGTGTCGGAGAATTTCGCCCCTTATCTCTGCTTTTGCAGCTTTTTTCTACTTACAGTAACGCCAGGGTAGGGTCAAGTGAGTACTAGTAATCCACCTCAAGAATGGAACCCACCAGTCTGTGTTACTCCACTCTCTCTGACCTCACCAAATGTGCTTTATAGGAGATAATGGGCGCGACTCTCGGAAAGACGTCATGAACTCAGCCGAGTTTCATGACGGTGTCGGAGGCCGCTCCTTGCCCCCTATTCTCCTCCCCCCGCCCCCGGGGGCTAGGAGCGGCGGTTCGAGAAACTCGGCCGCCGGGCCTTGACGCTTGCGTCAAAGCGGCGCGCTGAGAATGACGCGACGGGGGCGCCTAAGTGACGTCAGCCGCGCATGCACAGGTTGGCTGGCTCCAACCCGCGCATGCACAGTTGCCGTCTTCCCCTCCGCTGTCCCGCAAGACGTGGCAGCTTGATCTTGCGGGGCGGCGGTGGGGAAAGAGTGCGTCTCTTGGAGACGCCGGCCCGACGATTGGTGGGCACCGATCGCGGGCCAGTCCCTTCCCGAGCACGGCCGTGGTGCTCGATCCCCTCTCCGCCCCCCACAGGCCCCAAACTTACCTTTTGCGCTATGTTCACGCTGGCAGCGACCAGTGCCAAATCCGTAAAGTGCTGGGCATGAAATAATAATCGCTGAGTACTCAGCCTCCACCACTTAAGGGAGGAGTCCCCGATCTCTACAAAAAATTCAATCCACCAATATACCAAACATGCAAAAAAAAAAAATCTTTATCACCTGCGTGCAAGAAACACCAAACGTCTATCCCCCCCCCCCCCCCATCTGCCCCAAGAAAGATAGAAAAGCCCCGGCCACCCCCGATGGAGTAAGGGATTTGGGGTTGGAACGATCCGATCTAGGGTCCAAGACACAATTCAGCTCCCCACCCAAAATGAGCTGATGCAAGTCTAAATCGGAGATAGAGGCCAGCAGGGTATTAATAAAATTTGTATCGTTCCAGTTTGGGGTGTAAATATTAATCATGACCACCGGGGTGCCCAACAGGAAGCCACAAACAATAACGCGTGTGCCGTTGGGATTGGCCTCACCATGCCATCACCCTTGAATATGCCTACCCCAGAATATGAAAATCAACTGCTACCAAACCTAAACAAAATGAGGGACGCGTCGCCTTGCCGTACCCGAATCAGGATGTGACAGGGCCGGTAAATCTCACGAGAGGCCTCTAGCGGGATTTACCATCCTCATCACGCCAGGCGAGATCTAACAAAGTCTCACCAAGCCTCACGATCTGGATCACGCCCATTGAGGTTGGAATCTAGATTTGCATATTCAAGTGAGCAGTTACTCTCACTTGAATATGTCTACCCCGGATCTGCCCAGTGCCCGGGACCCAACATCCTCGCTTGGGAGACCCCGAGTGGGCGGTGTTTAGCACTGGTTTCCACAGACGTGGACCAGGTGTACTGGGACTTGGGGGGGTCCCGCAGGCAATCGGGGCCCCTGGTTGGTTGGGCTCTGGGCAGGGTAGTACCCTGGCAGCGCTACCTGGCATCTTGGCAGTGCCACTTGGGTGCCACGCTGGGAATGTCCGGGTGCCCAGGTGGAACTGCCAGGCTGGCAGGGGTACTGCCAGGGTGCCAGGTTGGCACTGCCAAACTGGCATTTTTTGCACGTGTGTGATTGGGCTGGGAGTGGCCTGTGTGGGTGTTGGGGGACGGGCGGGGGGGGCGGGGGGGGGGGGGGGGGGAGCGGCCCTCCCATAGTGTGTTTGGGCTGGGGGAGGGGGTCTTCAGGGGCCTCAGCTATCGGGTCGGATCTCTCACTACACTGCGGAATTCCGACGCGCAGAGCTCCCCAGTGTACAAAACGGGGCTATATGTGGCCTCAGCCTGTGCTCCCGGCTGAGGCCCCTTATACAACCCGAGTCATGTTGTATAGCTATGTGTTACTCGGCAATGCAAGCGCTGGAAAACACATGGCTAAACGCGCTCGCTATGGGACTTTGTTCCCAATTAATTGAATCGCGCCTTTGCCATGAAGTGGTGGGGTTGTAATTACTTTTAGGCCTTCATTGATAAATTGTATGCTTTGAACTTCTGCTCCAAATCAAGCAGTATGTTAAGATTTACACTAGCTTGTTTAGGCTTTAGGAAAGAAGATTTACTTAGTAATGGGGATTATAGCTCAGGGAGGAGGAGAATAATATACTTATTTTGGTATTCAATTGAAAAAACTTGTCTATTAGCTCATGTCAGGCAGCACTGAAATGTCATGGGTTGAAAGACATGGTGAGAACTGAATGTCAATAAGCATCAATATAAATGGAAAACCCATAGCTGTGGATGACATTCTCTACAAGTAGCATGTAGTTGAGGAAAAGAGGAGAAGTCAAGAGAGATTTTGGAATGAACTTTGGCTGGGATAGGAAGAGATATTGTTGAAGATGTTCTGTCTTTATTCCTTGTCGGAGTAGAACCACGCAAATTCAGTTCTGTTACCTGGACAATGGAGGAGAAGCAATGAAGGAGAGTAGCATAGTTAATCATATCAAACTTTATACAGAGGTTACTGAGGTGATAATCCATGATTTCCCGCTCATCTACGAATTAATCAATTACATATTTCTAAATACTTTTCTCTTACCTGTGGGAGGAAGATGAGACAGTTGATAGTTGATGTACATATAAAGATTCCCCCAGAGGTGACACCATAGGAAAGATTGGGCCAGGAACTCAAGAATCTGGTGATGGGAATGATTATTCCTGCAGTGAACATGTTCAGATAAACTCCAACCATGATTGTGACGGTCTGGTTTACAGGGGGAGAGCTGACATTACTGGTTAAACCAGCTAGATATGTGCCGTATAGTAGAAGGCTTCCCTGAGTTTAGGGGAAACAAAATCAAGCTGTCAGTACCAAGTAATTGAACACCTCTGAACTAATCAAAAGAAACCAAAACTTGTTAAAACTAGATTCAAATGCGTGTGAGAATGAAGTTTACACCTGAGTGAGGCAGTTAAGAAGGTAGAAAGATGGTGACTTTCCCATATTGTCAAAAGCAAGCAACAAGGAGAAAGGGTAGCTAAACAACAAAGCAGAGAGACAGAGAAGAGTAGGAGAAATGTTGATCGGAGTACAGGGACGACAGATGCTGGCATGAGAAAAGTTGAAGTGATGCACAAAGTGGCATTAAATGACAGGAGTAAGACAGAACAATCACTTGAAACATACCAACTGGAATGAGAAATTAAATTTTGATTTTGCTCAATACAACATTGTGCATTTATATAGTATCTTTAATGTAAAACAATTTGTCAAGTTGCTTCTGGGTCATAATCAAAGATATTATGCGTGCAGAATCAAAGAAGGAAATATTAAGGAGAACCTTAACGTGGGAGAGGTTGACTGAGTGGCTTGCCAGGAACATCCAGCCCTGAAGGCACAGCCATCAATGGTGAAGATGGGAAAAGACCCACTGACAGCCAGAACTGGGGTAGCTAAGAATTTGGAGGATGAAGTTGTAGGGGGTACAGAGAACTGGAGGGGAGAGGCTATGAAAGGAGTTAATCAAGAGGATGAGAATTGGAGGTGTTAGATTGGGAACTATTGTCAGTCTGGAGGGACCAAAGGCACGGATGAGGGTTTCAACAGTAGATGGGCTCTCTCATTTTTTGTGAGAGAGAATATATGGATCAGAAGTTTTGTTCAGCTTAAATATAATGCCAACATTGCAAACAGACTGTTAAACATGAAACAACAACCAGAGACTGGGTTGGAGGCTGTGTTGATGTATGGAAATTATGATAGTGGCTGAAGATAGCCTTAATCTTCCCAGTGTTGATGTTGAAGAAATTGTGGTTCATCCAAGAGTAGATGTCAACAAACGCACTGTGGAGTAGAACATGCGGCCTGGTCAATAGAATTCAAAGCCATCAATATTGGGGCAAAGGGAGAGTGCAGGTGTCGGGCTAGAGTTGACTACAGCATTAGAAATGGGCGAGTACATGACAGGGTTTAAACAAGTGCATGGGAATTTTAAAATTTGAAGCATTTGGAAGATGAGAGTGCCATCATTGAATCCTTGGGCAACTTGAGGAAATGGAACAGCCACAGGAAGAGAAACCATTGCTATGTTACATTGACCATGATCAGATAGGTAAAAAACAGGCAAGGTTAGTTTCACTGAGCAGAAAAATGGAGGAGAGAAAGATAGTGTGGTTGATCGTGTCAAAGACTTCAGAGAGATTAAGGAGGGAATATGCCCCACAAGTGTCTGTAAATTGTGACTTTGGTTAGGGCTGTTTCAGTGATGGGGCAGGGCCAGAAAATTGATTGGAGAAGTATGAACATGGACTTGTGACAAGCAAAGATGAGCACATACTTTGGAAGCAACATATGCAAAGGATTGTGGAGAGGAAAGGGAATTGGAGATGGGCAAGGAGAGAGATGTCAAGAAAGGGTTGGTGACCATGGTTTTGAAAAAGGGGGATAATAATGAAGGAGTATGACTAATCTACAATGTCAGCTGACATAGGGGCCAAAAAGGGAGGCTGGGTCAGATGTTTAGTAGGATGTGGCCAAGCGGGCAAGATGTTGGCCTCTTGTCCAAGATAAAGGGGACATAAAGGGAAACAGGAGAAAAATGCAGGTTCAGGGCTAGGCAGATGGCAGGTGGTAAAACCTAGCAAGATGTTTGATTTGGTGAACAAGGAGAAAGGGTAGGGACAGAGAAACAGTCGTGACAATTGAATAGATAGTTCCAATCTTAGTGATAAAAGACCACACGCTGCTTCCACCTGTTGGAGGGAAGAATGGTTTAAGAGCACATTTGGTAATGGAGAAAATAAGCTTCAATCTTGAGAATGCTCCTGTTTGGTATAAGAGAGAACATTGACATTAGCCAGTTATATATGGTTATGAGAGAGGCAGTGCAAGGGAATTTTTCCCAGTTGGCAGAAACACCGTTGTGGACTGTTTGATCCATTATTGTACAAATTGCTAATTTGTAAATTTGGGTTTCTTTTTAAAAAAACACAGGAAATGTTTTTTTTAAATAGTGGGATGTGATTTATTTTGTGTAGTCAGGATGGAGGTTCTCAAGGCCCATCAAGGTTGCAAAGAGCAAGTCATGTAAGAGTTACAGAGTCAGAGTAGCAGCAAGTGCTGCCGAATTCAGATTCTACATAGAGTCAAATTGAACAAATCAAAGATTGTAGTAATTCCAAATTAAATGACCATAACAGTTGCCGAGTGTCATCAAAACCTGACTAATTCATTAAAATCCTTCAAAGGAGAGAAACTGCCACCCCAACTGAGTATCTTGCTAGGTAATTTCAGAAAGCTTTGCCTGGAGTCAGTTAAGGATAGCAGATTTCTTTCCCTAAAGGACATTAATGAACCAGATGGTTGTTTACGATAATAGCTTCATAGTCATCATTAGACTTTCACTTCCAGATATTTAATTACAATTAAATTCCACATCCATCATGGTGGGATTCAAGCCCCATCTCCTGACCATTACTCTGGGTCTCCAGGATTACTAGTCCAGCGACATTACCACTACGTCACTGCCTCCCCGTACTAGTTAGCTACAGTCAACTGTCAGTGATGTAGAAAGCCATTTAGCCCAATGCTAAGCAGATGGTCCAATAAATGCAGTCTTGTCAGAGTTATCACGATACCGCCCCAGCCCTCCCCACCAAGACCAAAAAAACCCTAATAAACTGGTAAGAGAGAGGAAAGAAGAAATCTTACCTTTAGGAGTGAAATAAGAATGATCCAGATGTCTGTGTAACGAGAAACACACCACTTCATGATTGTGATAGAGTAGGAAAGATCTTTTCCAACTACCTGAAGAATTAGAAAATATCAAAGTTCCTGAGCAATAGTATAAGAGATTGACGAACAGTAAATAAAAAGTCCTTGTTTACATTAGAAAATGTGTAATTTTCCACAAAAAGGAAAAAAACTGGCATCAAAATTAAAAAGTTTGCTAGGTGGCACGGCGGCAGCAGTGGTTAGCACTGCTGCCTCACAACGCCGAGGACCCAGGCTCGAATCCCGGCCCTAGGTCACTGTCCGTGTGGAGTTTGCACATTCTTCCCGTGTCTGCGTGGGTCTCACCCCCACAACCCAAAGATATGCTGGGTAGGTGAATTGGCCAGGCTAAATTGCCCTGTAATTGGAAAAAAAATTAATTGGGTGCTCTAAATTTATCAAACAAAAAATTTAAAGTTTGTGTTTACCCTCATTCCTGCATTTAAGGATTGCATACACTGAAGCGGATCAGCAATACCCCACGTAACCAGAATCAGAATATCCAAACCAATCACTCCAGCTACCAGCCCCAGTAGCTGAATATCTTTGATAATCTGAAAAGGAGAGCAAATTTGGATCATTGTATCATGGAAACAAATGAATCATCAATTACTTGGCTCAGACATGAAACAGCAACATGAATTTATAATGAGATTTGTTTGTTTAATTCATGAATAGTGTGAACTAAAGGTTTTTTTCAGTGCTTCTCCAACTTAACCAGTTCCACACCAACTAAACTTCAAATAAAATTCAGTGAACTATACTCTTTCATTGCTACAGAAAAAAAGAACTCTGCCAATATTGAAACAATTGCGTTTGCAATTAGCAAATTTAAAGCCTTTTGTCCGTAAAGCTCCTGTAAATCTTCATTCTTTTGCTTTTCTGAAATTGTGTTTGAGAGCTACAGGCAAACAATGACAATTGAATCAAAGTTGCAGTATTGCTAAGTTCTGGAAATAACACTGTTCGGACAGTGATTTTTTACCAGTTTTACAGCGCCATCACTGGAGTCCCAATGGTAGTGCAGCTGCTGGAAAACATATTTTGAAAAGCAATTCCTGTTATAAAATAGACATTGGACGGAATTCTCCGCTGCGTGACATCGGAAACGTGAACAGTGATCAGCTGGAGATTCGGGCATCCAGACAAAATCGAGGTTCGCGGCCAGCGCCGGTTCGGGCACCACACTCTGGGCTCTCGCTGATGATGGTAACGAGATTTGAGCTCCGTGCAGACGGCGAAATGCAAAACCAGCATTGCATGCATTTAAATGTGATTAGTGGGTTGGACACAGTATGCTCCGCCGTTCCACGATGCTCCACTCCTCTCAGGTGGAAGTCTCATGGACGTGAATGATTACAAGTATTTACAAACGTGGGATGGGCACCATGGTTGCGGAGGTGGAGCGGGAGGCTAAGAAAACAATGAAAATACTTTGAGACTGTCGGGCTTGCTGGGAATCGTTGCCTGGGCTGAGGGCAGTAGTGGGTAGTGACTTGGTGCCAAGTTCGTGGATCTAGGGTGCCCCCCCTCAGGATCGGGGTGGCCTAGCTCTGACCGCCATTACTGCAGTCTGTCTTTTAAATTCACCCTTTTTCTGCTACTTACAGGCTCCTGACTACTCACACTGCTGAGTGCTGCCTGTGTCCTTTAAATGCTCAGAAGGCCTCTGGTCATCTGGGAACCCACCCAGGCCAACCCTCTGGATGCTCTCATGCCCCAGTTGTATCATCAAGGGCCAAGCTCAGTCAGCGGCCCACCAGTTGTTGGCACTCCTCAGAAGAGGATCAGCAGAGCTCACCCCAACCAGAGGACAGCTGCACTGTGGCCTTTGGACACCTCCCTGGTTCTCACTCCCCCTGAGGGCAGAGCACTCACCGGTGAACCCCACTCCTCCGGATCACCAACTGTCTCCTCCTGGTGAGACTGCCTCTGCCACCACCTCCCAGGCAATATTTGGAGGGCACGCTTGAGTCTACGGCTCATGCTGGGGAAGAGTGTGTGTCCCTCCACTCCTCACTGGCATGGAGCTGTGGGTCCAACTCAGACTGCCGACCTCGGGGTGGGGGGGCACGTTTTATCTGAGCCATCTTGCTGGCTGCAGTGGGTATGTAGCAAATGGAGCGCTTAGACACAGCTCCAGCTGCCAGGCTCTTTGGCACTAACTCCGATCCCTGCGGTTAGAACGTGTGCTGGAATGGAAATTGATCGGAATTTGCACCCGCAGAGTGCTGCTTATTAGCATGTCCTGAATTACTCCACAAATAGTGCCCTTGATAGGAAGGTGAACCACACACCATTCAGTTCCGTAGTCAACATTTAGTCTCCCAAATGGAGAATTTCACCCACTTTAATAACTCCAATATGATTTTAATTACAAATGATAACATCATTTTTCAAGAGCACTGGGGTGATACTGAACACATTTCAGTTCTATATTATAGAAATCCCAGTGCACCCATACAAAGCTGGAATCATTAAGTAACAGACACTTATGGAAATACAAATCTTACAGTTTATCTGAAAAAAGCATTTAGTCATAGTAGTCTTCTTGTGGTAAACATTTGTGGCTCAGTGTAGAAGCTAAAAGAATAATATTTCAGTGGACAGTGCTGATGTTTTTGATTATTGGACATGTGCATAATTAAATCACCAACCTTAGACTGAATCTGATATCCAGTATTTATTCCATCTAGTACACATTCACAAATTTCAGAGAAAATGTATGATGTACCATCAATTGTACGTGAGGCGAGTGATTTACCAAAGTCCGGCTTTAATAGACTAGAACACAGCTCTGCGATCGTCTACAATGGAAAGGACGATCGTCAGGCGTCTGACCATTTATACCTCGTTAATAGAGGCGTGGTTAACTCAGCCTCTCGGTCGAGAGGCACATGACCGACCAGGGCCAATGGTAAGCCGACGTTCTGGCCCAATGGCAGACAGGTATGCAGATCATATCACCACATTCACCCCTTGCGGAGAAGGAAGGCGGGGGGGGGTGTGAACGAGACCCAGGGTGGGGGGGGGGGATGTTGCGTGTTTTACTGGAGTGTTACGCGTTTTATTGGAGTGTATTAACACGCCTCCGTTTAAAGGCCGTGTGCTTAACACTACTACGGCTCTGTGTATGTAATTCTGCTTAGGAGTCGCCAGGTGCCGTATTTAGACACCTCACAAGTATATCAAGGTCAGGTTCAAAGTAATAAATCTGTACACCGATTAGTAAGTTCAAACGATTGATATTTATTATAACAAATATAATAAATACACATGCATACGCTAAAGAGACTAAGTTACTTCTAAACTAAACAACTAAAATACTTATCTAGACAGGAACAGGCAAGGTCAGGGAACGAGGCCTTCGTCCCGTTCTTGGTCTGCAACTCTCAGAGTCTTAAAAGTCGTCAGGGTCTAGCAAAGTCTGGATCACGTAGCGATCGTTGTGGTGACAGTTACAGTTCGATGGCTGGTGCTCAACGGCTGGTGATGGAACTGGAGTCAGGATGCGATGTATCAGCAAAGCGGAGCCGGAGCAACAAAACAGACCGAACCATGTGCGGGGTCTACTTTTATAGGTCCCCCAAAGTCCGTGCCTCTTTGGGGCGGTTCTCTACCTGCCATGTATCGATTGGGCCTCTTCTCAATCGATATTTTCCAAACCCCCCAATCTGAGGGTCGCTTCTCGATGGGTGGGGCGGTCTCTATGGTTCTTTGTGTTGGATACTATGGTGCCGTTTTGTCTGGGCGTCTACTCTAAAGTATCCATTCATACCTAAATGTTTCTATTGTGTGGGGCCTGGATCTGGATCACCTCATTACTATGTAGATCGTTGTTGCTATTTACACCTTTAGCTGAGATTCTGCACCTGGCCACAAACTGGTTTCTGTACGTGCAGAATGCTAATTAGCCTTCTGCAAACTGCTTGTCCTTGCTAAGACTGTTTTCTCCCTGCAGCCTTAGCAGTTCTCCATTTTGTAGCCCAGTGTCCATCTTAGGTGGCTACAGGGAGAACTGGTGATATGAGTAGCCGTCGGGAGAATACATTTTCTCTCCTTACCCTTATCGAATTTGGGGGCTTCACACTGGCCCAGACATAACGATATTTACAAAAAAAGGTCCATGGGGCTGTAGAACTCTAGAAGGATTCGATCAGTCTTTTGGTGGTCCTTGACGTCCTGGCAGAGCGCCGCAGTGGAGGAGTTGTCGTCGGATCGGCTGATGGTCCTGCTGATGTCCTGGAGTCCTGGAGCGATGGACTTCGAGTAGTCTCCGTCACCTGAGCTGGCCGCGGAGACGCCATGGATGAGGGATGGGGAAGCTGAGTGGGGTGCTGGGGTGAAAAAGTGGAGGGGGGGGGGGTCTGTGGTGGGGGGGGGGGGGGGGGGGGCTCACGCCGGCGGGTGCCAGGTCCCGGAGGCAGACCGTGTCCTGCCGACCGTCGGGGTACTCCACATACGCGTACTGCGGGTTAGCGTGGAGTAACTGGACATGCTCCACCAACGGGTCGGACTTGTGCACCCGCACATGCTTCCGGAGCAAGATGGGTCCGGGGGGTGACCAGCCACGTCGGGAGAGGGGATCCGGAGGATGACGTCCTGGGGAAAACGAGAAGACGTTCATGAGGTGTCTGATTAGTTGCGGTACAGAGGAGTGAGCGGATAGAGTGTAGGGCATCGGGGATCACCTCTTGCCATCGGGAAATAGGGAGATTTCTGGACCAGAGGCCCAGTAGTATGGTCTTCCAGATGGTACCATTCTCCCGCTCAACCTGGTCCGTTACCCCGAGGGTTATAGCTGGTCGTCCTGCTAGAGGCGATGCCCCTGTCGAGCAGGAATTGACGCAGCTCGTCGCTCATAAATGAGGACCCCCGATCGCTGTGTATGTACGCGGGGTAGCCGAACAGTGAGAAGATGGAAAGTAGGGCCTTAATAACGGTCGATGTGGTCATGTCGGGACAGGGAATGGCGAAGGGGAAGCGGGAGTATTCATCGATAACCGCCAGGAAGTAAATGTTGCGGTTGTTAGAGGGAAGGGGCCCCTTGAAGTCAATGCTAAGACGTTCGAAGGGGCGGGATGCTTTGATCAGGTGTGCGCGCTCGGGCGGTAGAAGTGCGGTTTGCACTCGGCGCAGATGTGGCAGTCACGGGTTACTGACCTGACTTCCTCGATGGAGTAGGGCAGGTTGCGGGCCTTAATGAAATGGTGTAGGCGGGTCACCCCTGGATGGCTGAGGTCTGCGTGGAGGGACCGGAGGCGGTCTGTCTGCGCGCTGGCGCAGGTACCGCGGGACAGGGCATCAGGAGGCTCATTGAGCTTCCCAGGACGATACAAGATATCATAGTTGTACGTGGACAACTCGATCCGCCACCGTAAAATCTTGTCATTTTTGATCTTGCCCTTTTGTGCATTATCAAACATGAAGGCTACTGACCGTTGGTCTGTGAGGAGGGTAAACCTCCTGCCGGCCAAATAGTGCGTCCAATGTCACACGGCTTCGACTATGGCCTGGGCTTCCTTTTCCACAGAGGGGTGGCGGAGTTCGGAAGCCTGGAGAGTTCTGGAGAAGAAGGCCACAGGTCTGCCTGCTTGGTTCAGGGTAGCCGCCAGAGCTACTTCTGATGCGTCGCTCTCGACCTGGAAGGGGAGGGCCTCGTCGATGGCGCGCATCGTGGCCTTTGCGATGTTCGCTTTGATGCGGCTAAAGGCCTGGCGGGCCTCCGTCGATGGCGGGAAGGTCGTGGTTTGCATGAGGGGACGGGCCCTGTCAGCGTAATTGGGAACCCATTGGGCGTAGTATGCGAAGAACCCCAGGCAGCGTTTGAGGGATTTGGGGGTATTGGGGAGAGGGAGTTCCATCAGGGGGCGCATTCGTTCGGGGTCGGGGCCTATCACTCCGTTACGTACTACGTAGCCGAGGATGGCTAGGCGGTCGGTGCTAAACACGCATTTATCCTTACTGTACGTGAGGTTAAGGAGTTTTGCGGTTTGGAGGAATTTCTGGAGGTTGGCGTCATGGTCCTGCTGGTCGTGGCCGCAGATGGTGACATTATCAAGATACGGGAAGGTAGCCCGTAATCCGTACTTGTCGACCATTCGGTCCATCTCCCGTTGGAAGACCGAGACCCCATTTGTGACACCAAACAGAACCCTAAGGAAGTGGTAGAGGCGCCCATCAGCCTCGAACGCGGTGTACAGGCGGTCACTCGCGCGGATGGGGAGCTGGTGGTAAGCGGACTTAAGGTCCACAGTGGAGAAGACCTTGTATGTCGCGATCTCGTTTACCATGGTGGAAATACGGGGGAGAGGATACATGTCCAGTTGCGTAAACCGGTTGATGGTTTGGCTGTAATCGATGACCATCCGGTTCTTCTCCCCAGTCCGGACCACCAGCACTTGGGCTCGCCAGGAACTGTTGCTGGTCTCGATGACCCCTTCTGTCAGCAACTTCTGGACCTCGGACCTGATGAAGGACCAGTCCTGAGCGCTGTACCGTCTGCTCCGTGTCGCGACGGGTTTGCAATCGGGGGTGAGATTAGCAAACAGGGAGGGGGGGTCCACTTTGAGGGACGCGAGGCTGGAGACAGTGAGGGGGGGTATAGGGCCGCCGAATTGGAAGGTCAAGCTCTGCAGGTTGCACTGGAAGTCCAGTCCTAGGAGTGCCGATGCGCAAAGGTCAGGGAGAACAAGGAATTTATAATTTTTAAAAACCTTCCCTTGGACCGTGAGGTCCGCGATGCAGCACCCGGTGATGTGGACGGAGTGCGAACCTGAGGCTAAACCGATTTTGCGTGTTACGGGATGGACAGGGAGCGCGCAGCGTCTTACCGTGTCAGGGTGAACAAAGCTTTCCGTGCTCCCGGAGTCCAGCAGGCAGTCCGTCTCGTGGCCGTTGAGGTGGATCAGCATTGTCGTTTTGGCGAGCGTGCGTGGACGTGACTGGTCGAGTTGAACGGCCGCGAGCCGTGGAGAAAATCCGTCGTCGCCGTCCGAGTCGATGCTGGAGGGACCTTGCGTGGCAGTCCCGGAAGTCGGTGGCCAGGATCCATATGTGAAGTCTGCGCCCCACGATGGCGGCGCCAGGACCCGCACGTGGGGTCGGTGCCCCAAGATGGCGGCGCCCAGGACCCGCACGTGGGGTCTGCGCCCCAAGATGGCGGCGCCCAGGACCCGCACGTGGGGTCGGCGCCCCAAGGTGGCGGCGCCCAGGAAGCCCTCGTGGCCGCTGGGGGCGGAGCTAGCGTTGCCGGCGAGCCGGGTGGAGCAGCTGCGGGAGGAGGTGAGGTGCGCAGGTCGGGCGCCGGGGCCCGGGGGCGGGGGGGGAGAGGTACGCGCGGCGGGCAGGCAGGGACCGGGAGGGCCCAGAGAGGCGAGCCGGTCGGGCGCCGGGGCCCGGGGTGAGAAACAAGCGGGGCAGGCCGGCCGAGACCTGGAGGGGCC
This sequence comes from Scyliorhinus canicula, assembly GCF_902713615.1. Lineage (NCBI taxonomy): Eukaryota > Metazoa > Chordata > Chondrichthyes > Carcharhiniformes > Scyliorhinidae > Scyliorhinus > Scyliorhinus canicula. The sequence goes on along the minus strand of NC_052152.1, from coordinate 45,375,744 downwards.
GGGGAGGTGCGCTTGTCGGCCGGCGGGGCGCGAGTCGGGAGCGGCTGGGGCGGCCCTGGGGGAGAGAGAGAGGCACACAGGCCATTCGCAGAGGCCTGGGGGCGGGGGGGTGGGGGGGAGAGTGCTGTGCAGCTTCCAGAAGCGCCGCAGCCAGCGTTTTGGCCTGGCAGACCGTGGAGTAGAACATAGAACATAGAACATAGAACGATTCAGCGCAGTAAAGGCCCTTCGGCCCTCAATGTTGCACCGACATGGAAAAAAACTAAAGGCCATCTAACCTACACTATGCCCTTATCATCCATATGCTTATCCAATAAATTTTTAAATGCCCTCAATGTTGGCGAGTTTACTACTGTTGCAGGTAGGGCATTCCACGGCCTCACCACTCTTTGCGTAAAAAACCCACCTCTGACCTCTGTCCTATATCTATTACCCCTCAATTTAAGGCTATGTCCCCTCGTGCTAGCCACCTCCATCCGCGGGAGAAGGCTCTCGCTGTCCACCCTATCTAACCCTCTGATCATTTTGTATGCCTCTATTAAGTCACCTCTTAACCTTCTTCTCTCTAACGAAAACAACCTCAAGTCCATCAGCCTTTCCTCATAAGATTTTCCCTCCATACCAGGCAACATCCTGGTAAATCTCCTCTGCACCCGTTCCAAGGCTTCCACGTCCTTCCTATAATGAGGCGACCAGAACTGTACGCAATACTCCAAATGCGGCCGTACTAGTAGTGGCCCTTCTTCCCGCAGCTCTTACAGAGGGCGGAGCGGGCTGGGCAGTGCGAGCGAGTGTGTTTTGCGTACCCGCCAAAGTAGCAGCGGGGCCCCGCGGATTTCTCGGGGCGTCCCACGGCATAAGCCTGAGGGAGGTCGGGAGCGGCGGGTGGGAAGCGTGCCAGGAGGCCTGGCCAGGGTCATAGGTGCGAGCGCTTTGATCTGCGACCTCCAGAGAGGAGGAGAGAGTCAGCGTCTCAGTTAAACTGAGTTCGTCTCTTTCCAGCATCCGTTGGAGGATCACGGGAGACAGCATCCCAGCCACGTAAGCGTCTCTGATCAGTAGCTCCATGTGCTCTGTAGCCGAGACCACTAAACAGGAGCAACTTCTCCCCAGGGCATAGAGGGCCCGGGCGTATTGGCTTAGAGACTCACCGGGGACCTGCTTTCTGGTGGCCAGCAGATGTCAAGCGAATACTCTGTTGACCGGTTTGATGAATTGTCCTTTTAGCTTTTGTATAGCGTCATCATAATCCGTTTCCTCTTTGATTATTGCGTAGGCGTCGATACCCACGCTGGAGTGGAGGACGTGCGGCTTCTGTGCCCCGGTGGGGGGGGTGGTTGTAGATGCTAGGAACCCTTCGAGGCAAGTCAGCCAGAGTTGGAAAAGTTCTGCAGAGTTCGGAGTTTGCGGGCTGATGCGGAGGCATTCGGGCTTGATGCGGAACTCCATCTTCAAAGGCGTAGTCTATTAAATTGATGTACCATCAATTGTACGCGAGGCGAGTGATTTACCAAAGTCCGGCTTTATTAGACTAGAACACAGCTCTGCGATCGTCTACAATGGAAAGGACGATCGTCAGGCGTCTGACCATCATACCTCGTTAATAGAGGCGTGGTTAACTCAGCCTCTCGGCCAATCGGTCGAGAGGCACATGACCGACCAGGGCCAATGGTAAGCCGACGTTCTGGCCCAATGGCAGACAGGTATGCAGATCATATCACCACAATGTATTAATGTACAAGTACCAGCAGTACCTGTTACTCTACTTGGCAACACTGTAATTGGCTTTCCAGTGCTCAAGGTAACACTTTGTGACACATAGTGGTTGGAGAAAAGATGTAGTGGCATTGGAGGCAGTTCAGAGGAGGTTCACTAGGTTGATTCCAGAGGTGAGGGGCGGGATTCTCCGAGCCTTTGCCGGGTTGGAGAATCGGCGGGAGCATGGGAAGTTCCTGCCATGCCGCTCTGATGCCGGGCCGTTGATTCTCTGGCGACTGGAAAATCGCCGCCAATCGTGCCTGCGCAGTCACCACGGCGCCGGTCAGGAGCTGCTGAAATAGGCCCCCGCGCGATTCTCCGCGGGCGACGGGCGGAACTCACGCCGCGTTCCGCTGAGTCCCACCGGCGTGGTTCTAACCTGGTACCACCCGTCGGGAACACGAACCCAACCCGCAGCCGCTGTGGACGTCCTGGTGGGGGGGGGGAGGCTCCACGGGGTCCAGGCCCGCGATCGGGGGCATCTGATCGGTGGGCGGCCGCGATCTGGAGGGGGCCTATCTCCTTCTGCGCAGCCCGCTGTAAAGTCCCCAACATGTTGCTCCGCGACGGCGCGGAGACGGCAATCACTTGCATGCACTGGTGTGGAGATGGCCGTCGCGCGCATGCGCTGACCGTGCAGGGCCGCCTTTTGGTGCCGGAGCATCGCGCAGCTCTCCAGCGCCGTGCTAGCCCTCTGAATAGCGATGAATTGCTGGGCCAGGAGACCCATTAATGCCGGCGTACACCACTCCGGTGTTTACACCGGCGTCAACACTTGGCTGGGATTTCGGAGAATCCCGGCTTAGGGGTTTGTTGCATGAAGAGAGATGGAACAGTTTAGGCCTATACTCTCTAGAGTTTAGAAGAATGAGAGGTGATAGACTATTGATTTATTTAGTGCCTTTAAGGGTTGGTTGAGTGCATAACCAGAGAACAAAATTATTCAAAACACCCTGACCGCAAAAGGATAGTCACTGTTTAAGATAATGAATAAACTATTGTATATTAGTGTGTCTGCAGAAATTCAGACATTGTTTCATAAAATGTTTCATGTAATGAATTGACCATTGTATTCCAGCGCATTTAGTAATAAGAAGGTATCAAATAATTAACTACAGCAAGGTTAATGGCTAGCCGTGACGTGAGAATCTTACTCTCGTAAGGTGGAGCACATTTGTAAATCTTAAGTAATGACCAGTGTTTGATTAATAAATCATCCTCTATATCACAAACAGTTATTTGAACAAATCAGTAGGTCTCAGCTGAGAATTGGAAACCAATGAGAGTGAATGACGAATTAGGCCATTAACAAGAATATCTTTACAAGTAAGACCTTGTGGTTAAGGGGTTGTTCCGAATTTGTGCTTTCATGAATTTTTGAACCATCTATCAATTTACTCTGTTGTAAAGTAATTTATTTCTACTTTTCTTCTGCTTTACGTTTAACGCTTTCGCTAAGTTCTGACCAGTTTGTGTATTATTTTGATCTACGTTTTTGCTTCAGTTCTTATGCAAGTGTATTAAAGTGAATAATTAGAAATAATAGTTGTATTTTGAACAGCTCCAATTAACCGGACTATTGACTCTTATCAGAAGATATAATAAGAGATCCTATATAGGGAGGTCAAATTGAGGTATACAAGATCATAGATCATAGAATTTACAGTGCAGAAGGAGGCCATTTGGCCCATCGTGTCTGCACCGGCTCCTGGAAAGAGCACCCTACCCAAGGTTAACACCTCCACCCTATCCCCATAACCCAGTAACCCCACCCAACACTAAGGGCAATTTTGGACACTAAGGGCAATTTATCATGTCCAATCCACCTAACTTGCACATTGGATAAAGTAGACATGGAGTGGATGCTTCCTCTTGTCGGGCATTCGAGAACAAGAGGTCATAGTCTCAGGATAAGGGGTAACAAATTTAAAACAGAGAGGAGGAGAAGCTACTTCTCCCAAACGGTTGTGAATCTGTGGAATTCGCTACCCCAGAGAGTGGTGGATGCTGGGATAGTGAGTAAATTTAAGGAGGAGTTAGACAGATTTTTAATTGGCAATGGGTTTGTAATTTTTAACAACATATTTAAATGTATCCACAGATTCATCTGTGATCTTTTAAATTCCTTCATTAAAGACTTTTGGCGCAATCAAACAGCCTCATCGCACCCAACTTGGTAACGGAACAATGCCGTTAAACCTCGTGAGAGGCCTCTCGCGAGAATTGTGACGCTTGGAACATCTCGTGAGATCGAACGAGATCGAGCGAGATGTTGTGATCTGGTCGAGATCCAGATTAACACATTTCAATGATCCATTAGGTTCATTTTGTCCGATTCTCCTGAGGCCTGGGAACGAACAGCCACGCCTGGGAGACTTCACCATGGCGCTGTTTAGCACTGGTCCTCACAAATGTAATGACACCTAGGGGGTCTCTCAGGCCATTGGATGCCCCTGGGTAGTCGGGCTCTTGGGAGGGTGGTACTCAGGCCCTCCTGCTGGCCCCCTAGTACCTTGGCACTACCACCTGGACACCCTGACATTGTCACCCTGACACTGCCAGGATATCCGGGGTGGCACTGCCTGGTTGGCAAGGACATTGCCAGGATGCTAGGCTAGCAGTACCAAGGTGCCCAGTTTCCTGTGCCAGAGGTGGATGAGGGGAGCTTAACGAGTGTCTGACTTTCTGGCCTTATGGCCCTTAACGCTATGTCCAGGTGGATCGCCAGAAGCTACATCAAGAGGTGGCCTTGTGTGATTCCCGCCCTGCGACCTGGGTCCCCGTTGGCCGTCTTCTGAGGCAACAGTGCAAGGATGGGCCCAGTTCCTGCTCGGGTGTCCCAGGTGGCGTAGTGCCACCCTGTTCTTCCCACTGCCCACCAGATGCGCCAGGGAGAGGCGGGGGAGAGTCTGAGGTGCTGTGATGTTCCGGCACCTCCCCTGCGAGAGTCACCGGCATGGGCCCCATCACCTCCTCCTACTCCTGTGGGATGCCCAGTGGACCCCAGGCTACTCCATGGGACAGGAGTGCGAATGGAGCTATCCCCTGCCACCTGGCACTGCCAGTTCTGGATGCCCCCTCTGGACTCGACCAGGGTCTGCATTCTGGCGACCATGGAGAACAGGGAGTGGACCATTGCCGTCTGGGTGGCTCGCCTTTCCTACACCACGTCCAGGAGGGTCTCCAGCTCGGGGTCCATGAATCTTGTTGCTGCATGTCGTGCTGCCAACTTCTTGGCTGGGATGGTGTGTGTGGGGAGTGAAGTGTGTATATGCGGCTGCAGCTTGTCAGCCTCCTGAGTGTCAATCCCGAATCTGGCGAATCCGGCACCATTTCTCATTGGAATCGGTTGTGTTCCATGTGGCGCTGGAGCTAGCCCCTTAACGGTCGGTGAATTGATCCAGGTGTGGTGTCAGTTTTACTGTCGTGGAACTCCATGAATCCTGTGCCCGACATCAACACTTAGTCTCAGGAATGGAGAATCCCGCCTTGTCGGTTTACTGAGGTAAATATTGTAGTGGATTTGCTTTTCAAATATAAGTTTGTGAGCAAGAGTAATGAAGAAGAGGGCAGCATGGTGGCGCAGTGGTTAGCACAGCTGCCTCACGGTGCTGAGGTTCCAGGTTCGATCCCGGCTCTGGGTCACTGTCCGTGTAGAGTTTGCACATTCTCCCCGTGTCTGCGTGGGTTTCACTGCCACACCCCAAAGATATGCCAGGCAGGTGGATTGGTCACACTAAATTAGCCCTTAATTGGAAAAAATGAATTGGGTACTCTAAAATTTATTTTAATAAAGAGTAATGAATAATAAAACAGTCTCCTGATTGCTTGCATCTTAAATCTTTGGTTTTGTCATCTCAAAATTTAAAAAAATGCAGTAAACTGAAGAAGGGGGGAGGTTTTCATTTCATATCAATTTGATTTTCAAAATCACACCCCTTAAATTTGAATTAATTATCTCCACCATGTTTTGCTGACAGAAATAGTCAATACTAATCATGAACCTGTGACAGATCCTAATTCATGGGTGCAAACCTTCCTTTTTTTCCAATAAGTGTCAGGCTCTGACTGAAAACCAGTGTCTAGCTCTCCAGCTGCACAGCCGACTTTCTAGTCCAGATTTTCAAGCACTCGGAGAAAAAAAACTGAGTGGGCGGGGTTTATGTCATCAGTCTGGCAGGTCGGGGCCTGGTGCTGGCTCCACAGAGATCGGGCGCCACCTTCAAAGGGTGCCCCGATCAGCAGAGAGTGTAAACCGCTCCCGCCCCCCCCCCCCCCCCCCCCCATCACCCTCTCCCACAGACATGGAGGATCCCCCCTCACAATTGTTGGGGGGACCTCCCTAAAACACCAACATCGTGGATCCTCCCCCCCCCCCACCCCCACCACCATCAAGCATCAGACTCAGGTGCAACCTCCCCCCCCCCCCCCTCCCAAGGCTGTAATCACGGGGCACCCTACCTCCTTCTCCCCAGCCTCCTCCCTCTCCAGCACTGAAATCTTGCGGGCAGTCTCTCCCCTCACAGGCATCAGCCCTCCCACACACACACACACACACAGATAGGGCCCATTCCGGCACTGCCTCCAGCACAGGTCGGCACTGTCTGTTTGGAAGTGCCAACCTGTGCTGGGGTACTGCCAGGGTATGTCCCTCTCCCCCTGGGGCTATACTTACCTTTACGCTCCCGAGTGGACCTGCTCGACTGATTCGTGTTTACAAATAGCTGTTTTAGACTCACTGACCTGATGTCATATTGGCTAGGTATGATTATTCAGTGGGAGAGGATCATGTGGCGGAGGAGGGGGGCTCTCTAAATATTTGTATTTGTATTAAAATGTACTACAATAAGGTTCTTGCCCTTGTGGGCGGGAACCTCATTACATCATTGGTGAGGGGCAAGGAAAATCAGGAAACGGATTTCGCCAGCGAGAATCACGTTACCCGACTCTCGCAATATTTTGCGTTCGTGCTGCCGTCCTCACGGACGACTAACGCGGGCGCAAAATCGTTCCCCATGACATCGATGAACACAAACAAAACTTGTGAGTGAAACAAATACATTGGCCAGCATTCTCCGATCACTGCGATTCACTTTTCCCACCGGCATGGCACGTGGATTTTCCAGCTGTGTGGGGTGGTTACAATGTCAAATCCCACTGACAAACGGAGGGAGAATCCTGCGGCTGGGGGACGGGAAAATTCAGCCCATTGTAACTTCTCCAGGTGGAACGTTTGAGACCAAGTGATTTCTTGATTTCAGACTTTTCTGGATTATAGAGTGCTGTAGAATGCCTAACCACAAGTGTGTGAACTGGAAAACACTGCAGACATACATGTGTATCGCCCCATGACATTTAATGGCATTACCATCGCTAAATACCCCCCCACTATCAACATCTTGGGGGTTACCATTGACCAGAACCTGAACTGGACTTGCCATATAAATAAGGATGCGAGAGCAGGTCAGAAGCTAGGTACCCGGTGGTGAGTAACTCACATCTTGACCCTCAAAGGCCTGTTCATTATCTACATGGCACAAGTCAGGAGTTTGATGGAATACGCCCGATTGCCTGGATGAGTGCAGCTCCAATATCATTCAAGAAGCTCAACACCATCCAGGACAAAACAGCCTGCTTGATTGGCAGCTTTTCCACAAACATTTATTCCCTCCATCGCTGATGTACAGTGGCAGCAGTTTGTACCATCTACAAGATGCATTACATGAACTGACCAAGTCTCCTCAGTCAACACCTTCCAAATCCACATCTAGAAGGGCAGCAGACACCACTTGGAGATTCCAAGCCATACACCATCCTCTCTTGGAAATATGTTGCCGTTCCTTTGTAGTTGGTGGGTCAAAATCCTGTAACAGCCTCCCTAACAGCACGGTGTGTGTACCTGCACCATAGGGACTGCAGTGATTCAAGAAGGCAGCTCACCACCACCTTCTCAAGGGTTACTCGGGACAGGCAATAAATGCTGTCCGAACCAGTTACACCCACACTTCATGAACAAATATTTAAAAAGACAGTAATTATAAAGCAGTAATAAAAATTATTTTACTTATCTAAACACTGTAACATGTTTCCGCTTCCAAATGTACTGTACTGAATTGACGTCAGGTCTGTTCAAAAAATGTCTGGATAACTGGGGCGGGATTCTCCGACCATTGCCGGGAGTCGGTGTGAATCCTGCCCCTGCCGTCGTCCAAATTCTCCGGCCCCCCAAAAATCGGCCCAGCGTGAGTCGCGCCGCCCGCCTCGGAGAATGGCGCGAGGCGCGACTCAATGGGCCCCGGGGCTGCCCGAATTCTCCGGCCCGCAATGGGCCGAAGTCCCGCCCGTCCCGCCGGCGTAAATTGGAGTCCTTACCGGCGGGGTGGGCCTAGCCCCTGACCTCCGCACCTTTGTGGCGGCCTGAAGCCGGAGTGGTTCACGCCTGCCCCGCCGATTACGGAAGAATCCCGCCCCTGGTGTTTCTGAGCAGTAAGTTACTGGACTGGAGAGGTTTCAGTGTGTAATGGGCCAAAAGTAAGAGAATCTTTGGCCCCCTGCCCATGGGGAGGACAGCAGTATATAAGCATTGTGCAGATAGTTCAAAAGGGGAAGAGACAGAGTTAATGGTGTAAGTGAGGAGAAGAATGAGTGACTGGTGAGGAAATTGGGAAGGAACTCACTGAAGGCCACATTTGTACCCATATCCTCAACCACAAAATGAAGCCTTGAGCTGTTGGAGACCACCCATCTGAAAGGAAGGAAGGAAAAGAAGATGAAAATTCAAAAGGAACGAAACTCAGGCGGGGAGGGAGAATAGCTACACAAATAATGCAAAAACATTGACTATGTCTTATGCCTCAGAAGTTTGTCTTACTTATAAAATTCTTGTTTATTTTTATATGCATGCTGAACTCTCAAAGGGGTCATGAATATGTTTTCAAGCAAGGGCTATATATATGGCATCGAGTATAAAAACTGGCAAGTCGTGCTACAGTTGTATAGAACCATGGTAAGGCTGCACTTGGAATACTGCGCACAATTCTGGTCACCACACCACCAGATGGATGTGGAGGCTTTGGAAATGGTGCAGAGGAGGTTTACCAGGATGTTGCCTGATATGGAGGGAGTTAGCTATGTGGAGAGCTGAATAGACTCGGACTGTTTACATTAGAACGACGGAGGTTGAGGGGCTACCTGATAGGGGTCTACAAGATTAGAGGGGCATGGGTAAAATGGATGGGAAGGTGCTCTTTCCCAGGGAGGAGGGGTCAGTCACTAGGGTGCATAGGTTTAAGGTCCGTGGGGCAAAGTTTAGAGATGTGCGAGGCAGGTTTTTGTACACAGTGGGTGGTGAGTGCCTGTAATGCACTGCCAGGGGAGGTTGTGGTGGCAGATACATTAACGGCGTTCAAAAGGCATCTCAACAAACACATGGATAGGATGGGTATAGAGGGATACGGCACTAGGAGGTGCTGAGGGTTTTGGCCAAAGGTGGTATCATGATCGGTACAGACTTGGAGGGCCGAAGGGCCTGTTTTTGTGCTGTATTGTTTTTTTCTATATCTTCTGTCCTTGACAGATCAGTAAATAATACAGACCACAATTGTTCAAATATTAATCATAACTGGTGCTTATTTAATAGTCAAGTTATTCAACTTTCCTATTACTAATGAACAAATCATTTTAGCCATTAATATTTTAGACAAAATTGATGGCGCTACCTTTATACTGCATTAGAAACACAAGACCGTCTGCCATTGTGGTCATTTTGACACGCAAGTCCCAATTGAGTTTGAAAAATTTCAGGAAAGTAGGGAGAGGTTGTGTGAAGCAAAGGCCATGAAGGTTCACTTGTTGGCTTACCACTCTCTTCTCCGGGACACGCTGAATAAAGACTTTGTACAGTCGCCACGTCTTTCCCAATATGGGGCCAAATATCAACGAGGTTCCTATGCACAATATCCATATGCGAATCTGTAATTCAGAATTAAGGATTGTGATTAAACAAAATATGCTGGAGCCAATGTTAGCAATGCTAAAACCGCTTGAATACATGACCAGAGAGATTTGAAATAAATGCTCTCGGCCTGAATTCTCGTAAGGACAGAGAGAGCCTGGGCGGCATGGTGGCGCAGTGGTTAGCACTGCTGCCTCACGGCGCAGAGGTACCGGGTTCAATCCCGGCCCTGGGTCATTGCCTGTGTGGAGTTTGCACATTCTCCCCGTGTCTGCGTGGGTCTCATCCCCACAACCCCAAAAGATGTGCAGGATAGGTGAATTGGCCACGCTAAATTGCCCCTTAATTGGAAAAAAAAAAGAATTGGGTACTCTAAATTTAAAAAAAGACATAGAGAGCCTCCAGTATAGCCAAAATGTCACTGGAGCCTCGTTTCTGGAAATCTCGAATTTGGTATCCACCATTTTCACCAGGGGAATGGAAATGGGGCAGGTTGTTGTCTGCTCATCCGTGATTCTTGGCAGCAATTGCAGACACAAAAGTACAGCTGCCTTCAGATAAATCCAATTTTTGCTAGTGGAATATATTACAGGAAAAAATTGATGTAGGCTAATCGGTTTTGAGAGTTAAGTGCATGACTCACAGATTGGTGTGGGAGAATTGCGTTTCCATTCATGGGCACTGGTACCAGTACTGGGGAAAGTGGAAGCTGTACCATTGGGATGGTCTTCAGCTGAACCGTGCTAGCACCAGCATTCTACCAAGTCATATAACAAGGTCAGTAAACCATAAGACCATAAAATATGGTAGTAATAGTAGATATTCGGCCCATCGAGTCTGCTCTGGCTTTGATCATGGCTGATATGTTTCTCATCCCCATTCTCCTGCCATCTCCCCGTAACCCCGGATACCCTTATTAATCAAGAACCTAACTATCTCTGTCTTAAAGAGGGCTTTAAATTACAGGATGCGAAGGATCAAGTTTGGGAATGTGAGATAATTTAAAAGGAGAAGACAAGGCAAAAGAGCAAGGCAGGAAGAAGGGAAATGATGATCAGAGAGTGACAGGAAGGGACAGAATGTACAAAGCTAAGAATGTACAATCAGATAATGCTAGCGGTTACAAAACTATCTGAATGCAAGCAGTATTCGTAATGAAACAGATGAATTGATAGCGGAAATATAAATTAAATCTGTATGATATTACAGAGACATGGGTGCAAGATGACAAAGATGGAGGGCTGGATTCTTCCACCCCGCCCGCCGCAAGAATGCCAACTGACCGTGTACTAGCCCAGTGTGTGGTACCAATGTTCTGGAATTAGATTTACAGGTGGCACTTGACAAGCTGCCACATCGAAGATTACTATGAAAAATAAGAGCTGATGGTGTCGGGGGTAATATGTTAGCATGGATAGAGGATCGGCTAGCTAACAGGAAACAGAAGGGATAAATGGGTAATTCTCCGGTTGGGATGATATGATAAGTGAAGTGCCACAGGGATCAGTGCTGGGGCCTCAGCTATTTATAATTTATATTAATGATTTGGGTGACGGGTCTGAATGTACTGTAGCTAAATTTGCTGTTGACACAAAGATAGGTTCCTTTAGGCAGAGTGTCCTTGTGGGGGGTCTCCCAATCGAGGGGTTCCCATATGACAGGGCTCCCTCGGGGGGGGGGGGGGGGGCCTAGTACAGGGGTCCCTGGTGGAGAATGGGGGAGGAGGGGTATGGTAGAGGAGGTGTTCGTAGGCAGTTCACTGTTGGGGCAGTGACCCTCGGATAGGTTTGGATGGTCTCAACCATCATGGCCCTGACGTGGTGGATCTGGGGAGGGCCATTGTGTACCTATGAGAAAGCGGGAGAGTGAGAGAGAGAGAGAGAGAGACTGTGTGTGAGCCAGAGGGAGTGTGTGTGAGAGAGAGGGAGAGAGTGTGTGTGAGAGAGAGAGAGTGTGTGTGAGAGAGAGGGAGAGTGTGTCTGAGAGAGAGGGAGAGTGTGTGTGTGAGAGAGAGGGAGAGTGTGTGTGAGAGAGAAGGAGAGTGTGTGTGAGAGAGAAGGAGAGTGTGTGTGAGAGAGAGGGGGAGGGTGTGTGTGAGAGAGAGGGAGAGTGTGTGTGAGAGAGAGAGAGGGAGAGTGTGCTAGAGAGAGGGCGAGTGTGTGTGAGAGAGAGGGAGTATGTGTGTGAGAGAGAGAGTGTGTGTGAGAGAGAGAGAGTGTGTGTGAGAGAGAGTGTGTGAGAGAGAGTGGGAGAGTGTGTGCGAGAGAGGGAGTGTGTGTGAGAGAGGGAGAGTGTGTGTGAGAGAGAGGGAGAGTGTGTGTGAGAGAGGGAGAGTGTGTGAGAGAGAGAGAAGGAGTGTGTGTGCTAGAGAAGGAGAGTGTGTGTGAGAGAGGGAGAGTGTGTGAGAGGGAGAGTGTGTGAGAGAGAGGGAGAGTGTGTGAGGGAGAGAGGGAGGGTGTGTGTGAGAGAGGGAGTGTGTGTGCTAGAGAGGGAGAGTGTGTGAGAGAGAGGGAGAGTGTGTGAGAGAGAAAGGGAGAGTGTGTGAGAGAGAGGGAGAATGTGTGTGAGAGAGAGGGAGAGTGTGTGAGAGAGAGAGGGAGAGTGTGTGAGAGAGAGAGGGAGAGTGTGTGAGAGAGAGAGGGAGAGTGTGTGAGAGAGAGAGGGAGAGTGTGTGTGAGCCAGAGGGGGAGTGTGTGTGAGCCAGAGGGAGAGGGTGTGTGAGCCAGAGGGAGAGTGTGTGTGAGCCAGAGGGAGAGTGTGTGTGAGCCAAAGGGAGAGTGTGTGTGAGCCAGAGGGAGAGTGTGTGTGAGCCAAAGGGAGAGTGTATGTGAGCCAGAGGGAGAGTGTGTGTGAGCCAGAGGGCGAGTGTGTGTGAGCCAGAGGGAGAGTGTGTGTGTGACAGCGAGGGCGAGTGTGTGTGAGAGCCAGAGGGAGAGTGTGTGTGAGCCAGAGGGAGAGTGTGTGTGAGCCAGAGGGAGAGTGTGTGTGAGCCAGAGGGAGAGTGTGTGAGCCAGAGGGAGAGTGTGTGTGAGAGAGAGGGAGTGTGTGTGAGAGAGCGAGAGGGAGTGTGTGTGAGAGAGAGGGAGAGTGTGTGTGAGAGCGAGAGGGTGTGTGTGAGAGCGAGGGAGAGTGTGTGTATGTGAGAGCGAGGGAGAGTGTGTGTGAGCGAGGGAGAGTGTGTGTATGTGAGAGCGAGGGAGAGTGTGTGTGAGAGCGAGGGAGAGTGTGTGTGAGAGCGAGGGAGAGTGTGTGTGCGAGCGAGGGAGAGTGTGTGTGTGTGATAGCGAGGGAGAGCGTGTGTGAGAGCGAGGGAGAGTGTGTGTGAGAGCAGGAGGGAGTGTGTGTGAGAGCGAGGGAGAATGTGTGTGTGTGAGAGCAAGGGAGAATGTATGTGTGAGAGCGAGGGAGAGTGTGTGCGTGAGAGAGCGAGGGAGAGTGTGTGTGAGAGCGAGGGAGAGTGTGTGTGTGAGAGAGCGAGAGGGAGTGTGTGTGTGTGAGAGAGCGAGAGGGAGTGTGTCTGAGAGCGAGGGAGAGTGTGTGTGAGAGCGAGGGAAGAGTGTGTATGAGAGCGAGGGAGAGTGTGTGTGAGAGCGAGGGAGAGTTTGTGTGAGAGAGCGAGGGAGAGTGTGTGTGACAGCGAGGGAGAGTGTGTGTATGTGAGAGCGAGGGAGAGTGTGTGTGTGTGAGGGAGGGAGAATGTGTGTGTGTGAGAGCAAGGGAGTGTGTGTGTGAGAGCGAGGGAGAATGTGTGTGTGTGAGAGCGAGGGAGAATGTATGTGTGTGAGAGCGAGGGAGAGTGTGTGTGTGTGAGAGCGAGGGAGTGTGTGTGAGAGTGAGGGAGAGTGTGTGTGTGAGAGCGAGGGAGAGTGTGTGTGTGTGAGAGCGAGGGAGAGTGTGTGTGTGTGTGAGAGCGAGGGAGAGTGTGTGTGTGAGAGCGAGGGAGAGTGTGTGTGTGTGTGAGAGCGAGGGAGAGTGTGTGTGTGTGAGAGCGAGGGAGAGTGTGTGTGTGAGATCGAGGGAGAGTGTGTGTGTGAGATCGAGGGAGAGTGTGTGTGTGTGTGAGAGCGAGGGAGAGTGTGTGTGTGTGAGAGCGAGGGAGAGTGTGTGTGTGTGAGAGCGAGGGAGAGTGTGTGTGAGAGTGAGGGAGAGTGTGTGTGTGAGAGCGAGGGAGAGTGTGTGTGTGTGAGAGCGAGGGAGAGTGTGTGTGTGTGTGAGAGCGAGGGAGAGTGTGTGTGTGTGAGCGAGGGAGAGTGTGTGTGTGTGAAAGCGAGGGAGAGTGTGTGTGTGTGAGAGCGAGGGAGAGTGTGTGTGTGTGAGAGCGAGGGAGAGTGTGTGTGTGTGAGAGCGAGGGAGAGTGTGTGTGTGAGAGTGAGGGAGAGTGTGTGTGTGAGAGCGAGGGAGAGTGTGTGTGAGAGCGAGGGAGTGTGTGTGTGTGAGCGAGGGAGAGTGTGTGTGAGAGCGAGGGAGAGTGTGTGTGAGAGCGAGGGAGAGTGTGTGTGTGTGTGAGAGAGCGAGAGGGAGTGTGTCTGAGAGCGAGGGAGAGTGTGTGTGTGTGTGAGAGCGAGGGAGAGTGTGTGTGTGTGAGAGCGAGGGAGAGTGTGTGTGTGTGAGAGCGAGGGAGAGTGTGTGTGTGAGAGCGAGGGAGAGTGTGTGTGTGTGTGTGAGAGCGAGGGAGAGTGTGTGTGTGTGAGAGCGAGGGAGAGTGTGTGTGTGAGAGCGAGGGAGAGTGTGTGTGAGAGTGAGGGAGAGTGTGTGTGTGAGAGCGAGGGAGAGTGTGTGTGTGTGAGAGCGAGGGAGAGTGTGTGTGTGTGTGAGAGCGAGGGAGAGTGTGTGTGTGTGAGCGAGGGAGAGTGTGTGTGTGTGAGAGCGAGGGAGAGTGTGTGTGTGTGAGAGCGAGGGAGAGTGTGTGTGTGTGAGAGCGAGGGAGAGGGTGTGTGTGAGAGAGAGGGAGAGTGTGTGTGTGAGAGCGAGGGAGAGGTGTGTGTGAGAGCGAGGGGGAGTGTGTGTGTGTGAGCGAGGGAGAGTGTGTGTGAGAGCGAGGGAGAGTGTGTGTGAGAGCGAGGGAGAGTGTGTGTGTGTGAGAGAGCGAGAGGGAGTGTGTCTGAGAGCGAGGGAGAGTGTCTGTGAGAGCGAGGGAGTGTGTGTGTGTGAGAGAGCGAGAGGGAGTGTGTCTGAGAGCGAGGGAGAGTGTGTGTGAGAGCGAGGGATAGTGTGTATGAGAGCGAGGGAGAGTGTGTGTGAGAGTGTGTGTGTTTGTGAGAGCGAGGGAGAGTTTGTGTGCGAGCGAGGGAGAGTGTGTGTGAGAGCGAGGGAGAGTGTGTGTGTGAGAGCGAGGGAGAGTGTGTGTGTGAGAGCAAGGGAGAATGTGTGTGTGTGAGAGTGAGGGAGAGTGTGTGTGAGAGCGAGGGAGTGTGTGTGTGAGAGCGAGAGAGAGTGTGTGTGAGAGAGGGAGAGTGTGTGTGTGTGAGAGAGGGAGAGTGTGCGTGAGAGAGAGGGAGAGTGTGTGTGAGAGAGGGAGAGTGTGCGTGAGAGAGAGGGAGAGTGTGTGTGAGAGAGGGAGAGTGTGCGTGAGAGAGAGGGAGAGTGTGCGTGAGAGAGAGGGAGAGTGTGTGTGAGAGAGGGAGAGTGTGCGTGAGAGAGAGGGAGAGTGTGTGTGAGAGAGAGGGAGAGTGTGCGTGAGAGAGAGGGAGAGTGTGTGAGAGTGAGGGAGAGTGTGTGAGAGTGAGGGAGAGTGTGTGTGAGAGCGAGGGAGTGTGTGTGTGAGAGCGAGAGAGAGTGTGTGTGAGAGAGGGAGAGTGTGCGTGAGAGAGAGGGAGAGTGTGTGTGAGAGAGGGAGAGTGTGTGTGTGGTGAATGTATAAATACTGTTAAATTCACCAGTATACTGTATTACGTTATACTATGTTATTAACCCTGTGGGCCACTGTGTGGCTTCACCCACAGGGGGAGATGTTGGAGCATGTACGTGCTCTGCCCATGGCACCGCCCCTTATAGGAAGAGCAGCAGACCTGCGGGACCGCCTTCACTATTGTACCGGTCACAGGCAGACAAAGTTGTAAGCTGATTAAAACCACTCTTTACGAGTCTTCGAGTGAATTGATGGTCATATCAGTGTGCGAGAGAGAGGGAGTGTGTGTGAGAGAGAGCGAGGCAGAGTGTGTGTGAGAGAGAGCGAGGGAGAGTGTGTGTGTGTGAGAGCGATGGAGAGTGTGTGTGAGCGAGGGAGAATGTGTGTGTGTGAGAGCGAGGGAGTGTGTGTGTGAAAGAGCGAGGGAGAGTGTGTGTGTGTGGGAGAGTGTGTGTGTGAGAGCGAGGGAGAGTGTGTGTGTGTGAGAGCGAGGGAGTGTGTGTGTGAAAGAGCGAGGGAGAGTGTGTGTGTGTGGGAGAGTGTGTGTGTGTGAGAGCGAGGGAGAGGGAGTGTGTGTGAGAGCGAGGGAGTGTGTGTGTGAAAGAGCGAGGGAGAGTGTGTGTGTGTGGGAGAGTGTGTGTGTGTGAGAGCGAGGGAGAGGGAGTGTGTGTGAGAGAGCGAGGGAGAGTTTGTGTGAGAGAGCGAGGGAGAGTGTGTGTGACAGCGAGGGAGAGTGTGTGTGTGTGAGCGAGGGAGAATGTGTGTGTGTGAGAGCGAGGGAGTGTGTGTGTGAGAGCGAGGGAGAATGTGTGTGTGTGAGAGCGAGGGAGAATGTATGTGTGTGAGAGCGAGGGAGAGTGTGTGTGTGTGAGAGTGAGGGAGTGTGTGTGAGAGTGAGGGAGAGTATGTGTGTGAGAGCGAGGGAGAGTGTGTGTGTGTGAGAGCGAGGGAGAGTGTGTGTGTGAGACAGCGAGGGAGAGTGTGTGTGTGAAAGAGCGAGGGAGAGTGTGTGGGTGTGAGAGCGAGGGAGAGTGTGTGTGTGTGAGAGCGAGGGAGTGTGTGTGAGAGAGAGGGAGAGTGTGTGAGAGAGAGGGAGAGTGTGTGAGAGAGAGGGAGAGTGTGTGCGAACGAGGGAGTGTGTGTGTGAGAGCGAGGGAGAGTGTGTGTGTGTGAGAGCGAGGGAGTGTGTGTGTGAGAGTGTGTGTGTATGTGAGAGTGAGGGAGAGTTTGTGTGAGAGTGAGGGAGAATGTGTGTGTGTGAGAGCGAGGGAGAGTGTGTGTGTGAGAGCGAGGGAGTGTGTGTGTGTGTGAGAGCGAGGGAGAGTGTGTGTGTGAGAGCGAGGGAGAGTGTGTGTATGTGAGAGCGAGGGAGAATGTGTGTGTGAGAGCGAGGGAGAGTGTGTGTGTGTGAGAGCGAGGGAGAGCGTGTGTGTGTGTGAGCGAGGGAGAGCGTGTGTGTGTGTGAGCGAGGGAGAGTGTCTGTATGTGAGAGCGAGGGAGAATGTGTGTGTGAGAGCGAGGGAGAGTGTGTGTGTGTGAGAGCGAGGGAGAGCGTGTGTGAGAGCGAGGGAGAGCGTGTGTGAAGAGGGAGAGTGTGCGTGAGAGGGAGGGAGAGTGTGAGTGAGAGCGAGGGAGAGTGTGTGTGAGAGAGGGAGAGTGTGTGAGAGCGAGGGAGAGTGTGTGGGTGAGAGCGAGGGAGAGTGTGTAAGTGAAAGAGCGAGGGAGAGTGTGTGTGTGTGAGAGTGAGGGAGTGTGTGTGTGTGTGAGCGAGGGAGAGTGTGTGTGTGAGAGCGAGGGAGAGTGTGTGTATGTGAGAGCGAGGGAGAATGTGTGTGTGAGAGCGAGGGAGAGTGTGTGTGTGTGAGAGCGAAGGAGAGCGTGTGTGAGAGCGAGGGAGAGCGTGTGTGAAGAGGGAGAGGGTGCGTGAGAGCGAGGGAGAGTGTGAGTGAGAGCGAGGGAGAGTGTGTGTGAGAGAGGGAGAGTGTGTGAGAGCGAGGGAGAGTGTGTGTGTGTGAGAGCGAGGGAGAGTGTGTGTGTGAGAGTGAGGGAGAGCCTGTGTGTGAGAGCGAGGGAGAGTGTGTGTGTCAGAGCGAGGGAGTGTGTGTGTGTGTGAGAGCAAGGGAGTGTGTGTGTGTGTGAGAGCGAGGGAGAGTGTGTGTGTGAGAGCGAGGGAGAGTGTGTGTGTGTGAGAGCGAGGGAGTGTGTGTGTGTGTGAGAGCGAGGGAGAGTGTGTGTGTGTGAGCGAGGGAGAGCCTGTGTGTGAGAGCGAGGGAGAGTGTGTGTGTGAGAGCGAGGGAGTGTGTGTGTGTGTGAGAGCAAGGGAGTGTGTGTGTGTGAGAGCGAGGGAGAGTGTGTGTGTGAGAGCAAGGGAGTGTGTGTGTGTGTGAGAGCGAGGGAGTGTGTGTGTGTGTGAGAGCGAGGGAGAGTGTGTGTGTGAGAGCGAGGGAGAGTGTGTGTGTGTGAGAGCGAGGGAGTGTGTGTGTGTGAGAGCGAGGGAGAGTGTGTGTGTGTGAGCGAGAGAGAGCCTGTGTGTGAGAGTGTGTGTGTATGTGAGAGTGAGGGAGAGTTTGTGTGAGAGTGAGGGAGAATGTGTGTGTGTGAGAGCGAGGGAAGGAGTGTGTGTGTGAGAGCGAGGGAGAGTGTGTGTGTGAGAGCGAGGGAGAGTGTGTGTATGTGAGAGCGAGGAAGAATGTGTGTGTGAGAGCGAGGGAGAGTGTGTGTGTGTGAGAGCGAGGGAGAGTGTGTGTGAGTGCGAGGGAGAGTGTGTGTGAGAGCGAGGGAGAGTGTGTGTGAGAGCGAGGGAGAGTGTGTGTGAGAGCGAGGGAGAGTGTGTGTGAGAGCGAGGGAGAGTGTGTGTGAAGAGGGAGAGTGTTGTTCTGGAAAATACAGAATGTGTCATTTGAAACATAGAAGTCTGCCAATATCTGGTCTGGGAGAGTGCAGGGAAAGATCCCACAAGAGGTTGGTGGCAGCTGAAAAAAGCAGAAACTGTGGCCAGCTCTTCTGTCAAAAATGCAGTCAATTTCAGTCTGTCAGAATTGTTATTACAACCTGCAGCAGGAGAAAGGGAAAAAGAAAAAGAGAGTTTGCATAGATTTCTTTGTGCTGAGTTGAAGCACTGTGATGTACTGAATAGAGGGGGACCCATTGGCCTGGTTGTGTCCCACCATGCCCCTTTAAGCCCCGTAGCCCATCCCCTATCGGAGGTCCCGATCTCTCCCGCCAAAAAGCACTAAGCGCGGGCTCCCCTCGCTCCTCCCCCTCCCCCCACGCGTGAGGCAGAAACAGAGAGCAGCAGAACGCGAAGCAGCAACAGCTGGCGGCCGGGGCACGGCCCGGGGGAGTTCCGCTCCCCCCAAGGAGGTGGAAGGCTCGAAGATCAACGCCAGCAAGAATGAGGAGGAGAACTAAAAGAGAGAGAGAGAGAAACAGCAACAGGAGAGAAGGGGAGGAGAACTAAAAGAGAGAGACAGAGAAACAGCAACAGGAGAGAAGGGGAGGAGAACTAAAAGAGAGAGACAGAGAAACAGCAACAGGAGAGAAGGGGAGGAGAACTAAAAGAGAGAGAGAGAAACAGCAACAGGAGAGAAGGGGAGGAGAACTAAAAGAGAGAGAGAGAGAAGCAGCAACAAGAGAGAAGGGGAGGAGAACTAAAAGAGAGAGAGAGAAACAGCAACAGAAGAGAAGGGGAGGAGAACTAAAAGAGAGAGAGAGAGAAGCAGCAACAAGAGAGAAGGGGAGGAGAACTAAAAGAGAGAGAGAGAGAGTCTGAAGGTCCCTACAACAAACCAGCAGCAATGGGGAGGACAGAACACAGAGAACAGAGAAACAGCAACAGGAGAGAAGGGGAGGAGAACTACAAGAGAGAGAGAGAGAGTCTGAAGGCCCCTACAACAAACCAGCAGCATCCAGAATCACTAATCGTTTTTCCTTTCTGTAAAGAAAGTGTTTGCAACTTTAAAAAAAAAGTATAATAATAAAATAACTTAACCTGAAAAAGTGGTTATTAGCTTACTTCACTTCCCTAATAACGCAGGACCCAGGACATCGATGCTATTAAGGGGTAAGTAGGTAAAATTCTTCGGTGAAGGTATGGGTTATACCGGGGAATAACTTGGAAATATAGTTTGACCTGAATAGCACCCACAGAAGCCTGCATCGGAGTCAGGGAGTGAGAATCCCTGTTCACCATTTGGAATATCGGCCCTTTTTGGTATAGGGGGAATTCTAAGACAGAGTGGTGAATTTACAAAAACAGTGTGCGTGAGAGGGAGGGAGAGTGTGAGTGAGAGCGAGGGAGAGTGTGTGTGAGAGAGGGAGAGTGTGTGAGAGCGAGGGAGAGTGTGTGTGTGTGAGAGCGAGGGAGAGTGTGTGTGTGAAAGAGCGAGGGAGAGTGTGTGTGCGTGAGAGCGAGGGAGAGTGTGTGAGTGAGAGCGAGGGAGAGTGTGTGTGAGAGAGGGAGAGTGTGTGAGAGCGATGGAGAGTGTGTGTGTGTGAGAGCGAGGGAGAGTGTGTGTGTGAAAGAGCGAGGGAGAGTGTGTGTGCGTGAGAGCAAGGGAGAGTGTGTGAGTGAGAGCGAGGGAGAGTGTGTGTGAGAGAGGGAGAGTGTGTGAGAGCGAGGGAGAGGGTGTGTGTGTGAGAGCGAGGGAGAGTGTGTGTGTGAAAGAGCGAGGGAGAGTGTGTGTGTGTGAGAGCGAGGGAGAGTGTGTGTGTGAGAGCGAGGGAGAGCGTGTGTGTGAGAGCGAGGGAGAGTGTGTGTGTGAGAGCGAGGGAGAATGTGTGTGTGAGAGCGAGGGAGAGTGTGTGTGTGTGAGAGCGAGGGAGAGCGTGTGTGAGAGCGAGGGTGAGTGTGTGTGAGAGCGAGGGAGAGTGTGTGTGAGAGCGAGGGAGAGTGTGTGTGAGAGCGAGGGAGAGTGTGTGTGAAGAGGGAGAGTGTGCGTGAGAGCGAGGGAGAGTGTGAGTGATAGCGAGGGAGAGTGTGTGTGAGAGAGGGAGAGTGTGTGAGAGCGAGGGAGAGTGTGTGTGTGTGAGAGCGAGGGAGAGTGTGTGTGTGAAAGATCGAGGGAGAGTGTGTGTGTGAGAGCGAGGGAGAGTGTGTGTGTGTGTGAGAGCGAGGGAGAATGTGTGTGTGAGAGCGAGGGAGAGTGTGTGTGTGAGAGCGAGGGAGAGCGTGTGTGTCTGAGAGCGAGGGAGTGTGAGTGTGAGAGCGAGGGAGTGTGTGTGAGAGCGAGGGAGAGTGTGTGTGTGTTAGAGCGAGGGAGAGCGTGTGTGTGTGAGAGCGAGGGAGCGTGTGTGCGTGTGAGAGCAAGGGAGAATGTGTGTGTGTGTGAGCGAGGGAGAGTGTGTGTGTGTGAGAGCGAGGGAGAGCGTGTGTGTGAGTGTGTGTGTGTATGTGAGAGTGAGGGAGAGTGTGTGTGAGAGTGAGGGAGAGTGTGTGTGAGAGTGAGGGAGAGTGTGTGAGAGAGAGGGAGAGTGTGTGTGAGAGAGGGAGTGTGTGTGAGAGAGAGGGAGAGTGTGTGGGAGCGAGTGAGAGTGTGTGTGTGTGAGAACGAGGGAGAGAGTGTGTGTGTGTGAGAGCGAGAGAGGGAGTGTGTGTGTGAGAGCGAGGGAGAATGTGTGTGTGTGTGAGCGAGGGAGAGTGTGTGTGTGTGAGAGCGAGGGAGAGCGTGTGTGTGAGATTGTGTGTGTGTATGTGAGAGTGAGGGAGAATTTGTGTGAGAGTGAGGGAGAATGTGTGTGTGTGAGAGCGAGGGAGAGTGTGTGTGTATGAGAGCGAGGGAGTGTGTGTGTGTGTGAGAGCGAGGGAGAGCGTGTGTGTGAGAGCGAGGGAGAGTGTGTGTGTGAGAGCGAGGGAGAGTGTGTGTGTGTGAGAGCGAGGGAGAATGTGTGTGTGAGAGCGAGGGAGAATGTGTGTGTGAGATCGAGGGAGAGTGTGTGTGTGTGAGAGCGAGGGAGAGTGTGTGTGTGTGAGAGCGAGGGAGAGTGTGTGTGTGTGAGAGCGAGGGAGAGTGTGTGTGTGAGAGCGAGGGAGAATGTGTGTTTGTCTGAGAGCGAGGGAGAGTGTGTGTGTGTTTGAGAGCGAGGGAGAGTGTGTGTGTGTGAGAGCGAGAGAGTGTGTGTGAGAGCGAGGGAGAGTGTGTGTGTGTGTGAGCGAGGGAGAGTGTGTGTGTGAGAGCGAGGGAGAGTGTCTGTGTGTGAGAGCGAGGGAGAGTGTGTGTGAGAGCGAGGGAGAGTGTGTGTGTGAGAGCGAGGGAGAGTTTCTGTATGTGTGAGAGCGAGGGAGGAGAGTGTGTGTGTGAGAGCGAGGGGAGAGTGTGGTGTGTGAGAGCGAGGGAGAGTGTGTGTGTGAGAGCGAGAGGGAGAGTGTGTGTGTGAGCGAGGGAGAATGTGTGTGTGTGAGAGCGAGGGAGAGTGTGTGTGTGAGAGCGAGGGCGAGTGTGTGTGTGAGAGAGCGGGAGAATGTGTGTGTGTGAGAGCGAGGGAGAGTGTGTGTGTGTGAGAGCGAGGGAGAGTGTGTGTGTGTGAGCGAGGGAGAATGTGTGTGTGTGTGAGAGCGAGGGAGAGTGTGTGTGTGTGAGCGAGGGAGAATGTGTGTGTGTGAGAGCGAGGGAGAGTGTGTGTGTGAGAGCGAGGGCGAGTGTGTGTGTGAGAGCGAGGGAGTGTGTGTGTGTGATAGCGAGGGAGAGTGTGTGTGAGAGCAAGGGAGAGAGTGTGTGTGAGAGCGAGGGAGAATGTGTGTGTGTGAGAGCGAGGGAGAGTGTGTGTGTGTGTGAGAGCGAGGGAGAGTGTGTGTGTGAGAGCGAGGGAGAGAGTGTGTATGTGAGAGAGAGGGAGAGTGTGTGTGTGTGAGAGCGAGGGAGAGTGTGTGTGTGTGAGAGCGAGGGCGAGTGTGTGTGTGAGAGCGAGGGAGAATGTGTGTGTGAGAGGGAGGGAGAGTGTGTGTGTGAGAGCGAGGGAGAGTGTGTGTGTGAGAGCGAGGGAGAGTGTGTGTGTGTGTGAGAGCAAGGGAGAGAGTGTGTGTGTGTGAGAGCGAGGGAGAGAGAGTATGTGTGAGCGAGGGAGAGTGTGTGTGAGAGCGAGGGAGAGAGTGTGTGTGAGAGCGAGGGAGAATGTGTGTGTGAGAGCGAGGGAGAGTGTGTGTGTGTGAGCGAGGGAGAGTGTGTGTGTGTGTGAGAGTGAGGGAGAGTGTGTGTGTGTGAGAGCGAGGGAGAGTGTGTGTGAGAGAGCGAGGGAGAGTGTTTTTTTGAGAGCC